>NW_028126066.1:0-514218 GCF_965194825.1 Balaenoptera physalus | reverse complement strand
CCAGTGTGTACTCTGTGTCTCTTTTGCCTTGTTAGAAACCACAGAGATGTATGCTGCCTGTGCCCATGGAAATTGGGGCATGATGGGACTAGCCTTGCTTTCCATTTGGAAAGCTCCATTCTTGCTTTCGTGAAGCTCCCTGAAATTCTCTGCTGTTGACAGGCCCCTGGCCACTGTAGGCTTGGGTCTGGGAAGAAAATGAGTTTTCTCTGTCTACACACGGAGCTTCATTGGCCGCGGTGGGGCGCACCTTGCCATGCTCTAGAGCTAAAGGGAATCTCAACGTGAGTCCTTGCCTCGAGGTAAGGCCCTGAGTAGCCCTACAGAAAAGGAGGCATGCAGCTCTTTCCATTAGCTCTTAGTCGCTGTTCTGGTTTACTTTAAAGGAAGTACCCTTTTCAGGACTCCTAGGCCCCTCGGTTGAGCATCAATTTTGTTCCAAGATCTCTGAGTACCTCCACACCCCTGTAGGCCTGCTGAGCAACAACGAGGCCCATTGGTCCCTCGGAGGTCCTCTGTGTCTGCTGAGTCATGGGCAACACACTGCACTCTTTCTTGTGATATCTTGATTCACAGCACTCGCACAGGTTCAAGAGCAACGTTCAAGCAAGTTCCAACATGCCGTGGAAATCGCACTCAATCCCTAGTCTGAGCTGCACAGAGAAAAACACTAGTCTTCTCCTTCCAATCAGGACCTCCTACCTGAAGTCACCCTGCTTCCAGGAGAAAGACGGCTTGCTTTCCTTTTGCAAGTAAAGCACAGTTTTTCCTGTAGCACTGCAGGCTTTTGAAAAGGCAGGGGCCCAGAGGCCTGCCTAGGGCGTTCCTTGGTGAGGCCTCGGGCCCAGTGGCCTGGCTAGGGCGTTCCTTGGTGAGGCCGTTCACTAGATGCAGAACACCCTGCCTCGAGAAGTTGATTCAGGGAAGCAACCAGTGTGTACTCGGTGTCTCTTTTGACTCGTTAAAAACCACAGAGATGTATGCTGCCTGTGTCCATGGAAATGGGGGCATGATGGGACTAGCCTTGCTTTCCGTTTGGAAACCTCCTTTCTTGCTGCCGTGAAGCTCCCTGAAATTCTCTGCTGTTGACAGGCCTCTGGCCACTGTAGGCATGGGTCTGGGAAGAAAATGAGTTTTCCCTGGGTACACACGGAGCTATATAGGCCAGGGTGGGGCTCACCTTGCCATGCTCTAGAGCTAAAGGGAATCTCCACGTGAGTCCTTGCCTCGAGGTAAGGCCCTGAGTAGCCCTGCAGAAAGGGAGGCATGCAGCTCTTTCCATGAGCTCTTAGTGGAGGTCTGTTTTATTTTAAAGGAAGTACCCTTTTCAGGACTCCTACGGTCTTCGGGTGAGCATCATTTTTATTCCAAGATCACTGACTCCCTCCGCACCCCTGTGGGCCTGCTGAGCAGCATTGAGTCCCATACGTCCCACGGAGGCCCTCTGTGTCTGCAGAGTCTCGGGCAACACACTGTACGTTACTTCAGGAGAGCTCCGTTTCCAGAGCACTCGAACAGCATCAGAACCACATTTCTAGGCAGTCCAACATGCCCTGGAAGTCTTCGACATTGCCCTCGTCTGAGCTGCCCTGAGAAAACAGTCTGCTTAGAATTTATCAAAGACCTCGTTCCTGAAGTCACTCTATTCAAGGAGAAATACAGCATCTTACCATGCTGTGTCGCTCACAGGGCAAGAAACGTGAGAACTTGCCTCGAGGTAAGGCCATGAAATGCTATGCAGAAGCAGAGGCGTGTAGCAGTTTCCATGAGGCCGTAGTCGCTTATCTTCAGCATTTTAAAGCCAGTACGCTTTTCAGGACACCTAGGTGCCTCGCCTGGAAACCCTATTCCCTGCAAAAACACTGAGTACCCTCAGGCTCCCCTGGCCCTTCTAAGCACTATCCAGGGAAGGAGCTTTCCGACTCACAGTGTGTATGCCGAGTGTAGGGCAACACAGTGCACTCTTATTGGAACATCTTGATTTAGCCAGCATCGCACAGGTTCACGAGCACCGTTAAGCAAGTTCCAACAGGCCGTGGAAGTCGCTCTCATTCCCTAGTTTGAGCTGTACAGAGACAAACAGTAAGCTTCTCCTTCCATTCAGGACCTCCTACCTGAAGTCACCCTGCCTCCTGAAGAAAGACGACCTCGTTTCTATTGCAACTAAAGCACAGTTGTTCCTGTAGCAGGGCAGGCTTTTGAAGAGGCACGGGCCCAGAGGCATAGCTAGGGCTTTCCTTGGTGAGGCCGTTCACTACATTCAGGACACCCTGCCTCGAGAAGTTGATTCAGGGAAACAACCAGTGTGTACTCTGTGTCTCTTTTGCCTTGTTAGAAACCACAGAGATGTATGCTGCCTGTGCCCATGGAAATTGGGGCATGATGGGACTAGCCTTGCTTTCCATTTGGAAAGCTCCATTCTTGCTTTCGTGAAGCTCCCTGAAATTCTCTGCTGTTGACAGGCCCCTGGCCACTGTAGGCTTGGGTCTGGGAAGAAAATGAGTTTTCTCTGTCTACACACGGAGCTTCATTGGCCGCGGTGGGGCGCACCTTGCCATGCTCTAGAGCTAAAGGGAATCTCAACGTGAGTCCTTGCCTCGAGGTAAGGCCCTGAGTAGCCCTACAGAAAAGGAGGCATGCAGCTCTTTCCATTAGCTCTTAGTCGCTGTTCTGGTTTACTTTAAAGGAAGTACCCTTTTCAGGACTCCTAGGCCCCTCGGTTGAGCATCAATTTTGTTCCAAGATCTCTGAGTACCTCCACACCCCTGTAGGCCTGCTGAGCAACAACGAGGCCCATTGGTCCCTCGGAGGTCCTCTGTGTCTGCTGAGTCATGGGCAACACACTGCACTCTTTCTTGTGATATCTTGATTCACAGCACTCGCACAGGTTCAAGAGCAACGTTCAAGCAAGTTCCAACATGCCGTGGAAATCGCACTCAATCCCTAGTCTGAGCTGCACAGAGAAAAACACTAGTCTTCTCCTTCCAATCAGGACCTCCTACCTGAAGTCACCCTGCTTCCAGGAGAAAGACGGCTTGCTTTCCTTTTGCAAGTAAAGCACAGTTTTTCCTGTAGCACTGCAGGCTTTCGAAAAGGCAGGGGCCCAGAGGCCTGCCTAGGGCGTTCCTTGGTGAGGCCTCGGGCCCAGTGGCCTGGCTAGGGCGTTCCTTGGTGAGGCCGTTCACTAGATGCAGAACACCCTGCCTCGAGAAGTTGATTCAGGGAAGCAACCAGTGTGTACTCGGTGTCTCTTTTGACTCGTTAAAAACCACAGAGATGTATGCTGCCTGTGTCCATGGAAATGGGGGCATGATGGGACTAGCCTTGCTTTCCGTTTGGAAACCTCCTTTCTTGCTGCCGTGAAGCTCCCTGAAATTCTCTGCTGTTGACAGGCCTCTGGCCACTGTAGGCATGGGTCTGGGAAGAAAATGAGTTTTCCCTGGGTACACACGGAGCTATATAGGCCAGGGTGGGGCTCACCTTGCCATGCTCTAGAGCTAAAGGGAATCTCCACGTGAGTCCTTGCCTCGAGGTAAGGCCCTGAGTAGCCCTGCAGAAAGGGAGGCATGCAGCTCTTTCCATGAGCTCTTAGTGGAGGTCTGTTTTATTTTAAAGGAAGTACCCTTTTCAGGACTCCTACGGTCTTCGGGTGAGCATCATTTTTATTCCAAGATCACTGACTCCCTCCGCACCCCTGTGGGCCTGCTGAGCAGCATTGAGTCCCATACGTCCCACGGAGGCCCTCTGTGTCTGCAGAGTCTCGGGCAACACACTGTACGTTACTTCAGGAGAGCTCCGTTTCCAGAGCACTCGAACAGCATCAGAACCACATTTCTAGGCAGTCCAACATGCCCTGGAAGTCTTCGACATTGCCCTCGTCTGAGCTGCCCTGAGAAAACAGTCTGCTTAGAATTTATCAAAGACCTCGTTCCTGAAGTCACTCTATTCAAGGAGAAATACAGCATCTTACCATGCTGTGTCGCTCACAGGGCAAGAAACGTGAGAACTTGCCTCGAGGTAAGGCCATGAAATGCTATGCAGAAGCAGAGGCGTGTAGCAGTTTCCATGAGGCCGTAGTCGCTTATCTTCAGCATTTTAAAGCCAGTACGCTTTTCAGGACACCTAGGTGCCTCGCCTGGAAACCCTATTCCCTGCAAAAACACTGAGTACCCTCAGGCTCCCCTGGCCCTTCTAAGCACTATCCAGGGAAGGAGCTTTCCGACTCACAGTGTGTATGCCGAGTGTAGGGCAACACAGTGCACTCTTATTGGAACATCTTGATTTAGCCAGCATCGCACAGGTTCACGAGCACCGTTAAGCAAGTTCCAACAGGCCGTGGAAGTCGCTCTCATTCCCTAGTTTGAGCTGTACAGAGACAAACAGTAAGCTTCTCCTTCCATTCAGGACCTCCTACCTGAAGTCACCCTGCCTCCTGAAGAAAGACGACCTCGTTTCTATTGCAACTAAAGCACAGTTGTTCCTGTAGCAGGGCAGGCTTTTGAAGAGGCACGGGCCCAGAGGCATAGCTAGGGCTTTCCTTGGTGAGGCCGTTCACTACATTCAGGACACCCTGCCTCGAGAAGTTGATTCAGGGAAACAACCAGTGTGTACTCTGTGTCTCTTTTGCCTTGTTAGAAACCACAGAGATGTATGCTGCCTGTGCCCATGGAAATTGGGGCATGATGGGACTAGCCTTGCTTTCCATTTGGAAAGCTCCATTCTTGCTTTCGTGAAGCTCCCTGAAATTCTCTGCTGTTGACAGGCCCCTGGCCACTGTAGGCTTGGGTCTGGGAAGAAAATGAGTTTTCTCTGTCTACACACGGAGCTTCATTGGCCGCGGTGGGGCGCACCTTGCCATGCTCTAGAGCTAAAGGGAATCTCAACGTGAGTCCTTGCCTCGAGGTAAGGCCCTGAGTAGCCCTACAGAAAAGGAGGCATGCAGCTCTTTCCATTAGCTCTTAGTCGCTGTTCTGGTTTACTTTAAAGGAAGTACCCTTTTCAGGACTCCTAGGCCCCTCGGTTGAGCATCAATTTTGTTCCAAGATCTCTGAGTACCTCCACACCCCTGTAGGCCTGCTGAGCAACAACGAGGCCCATTGGTCCCTCGGAGGTCCTCTGTGTCTGCTGAGTCATGGGCAACACACTGCACTCTTTCTTGTGATATCTTGATTCACAGCACTCGCACAGGTTCAAGAGCAACGTTCAAGCAAGTTCCAACATGCCGTGGAAATCGCACTCAATCCCTAGTCTGAGCTGCACAGAGAAAAACACTAGTCTTCTCCTTCCAATCAGGACCTCCTACCTGAAGTCACCCTGCTTCCAGGAGAAAGACGGCTTGCTTTCCTTTTGCAAGTAAAGCACAGTTTTTCCTGTAGCACTGCAGGCTTTCGAAAAGGCAGGGGCCCAGAGGCCTGCCTAGGGCGTTCCTTGGTGAGGCCTCGGGCCCAGTGGCCTGGCTAGGGCGTTCCTTGGTGAGGCCGTTCACTAGATGCAGAACACCCTGCCTCGAGAAGTTGATTCAGGGAAGCAACCAGTGTGTACTCGGTGTCTCTTTTGACTCGTTAAAAACCACAGAGATGTATGCTGCCTGTGTCCATGGAAATGGGGGCATGATGGGACTAGCCTTGCTTTCCGTTTGGAAACCTCCTTTCTTGCTGCCGTGAAGCTCCCTGAAATTCTCTGCTGTTGACAGGCCTCTGGCCACTGTAGGCATGGGTCTGGGAAGAAAATGAGTTTTCCCTGGGTACACACGGAGCTATATAGGCCAGGGTGGGGCTCACCTTGCCATGCTCTAGAGCTAAAGGGAATCTCCACGTGAGTCCTTGCCTCGAGGTAAGGCCCTGAGTAGCCCTGCAGAAAGGGAGGCATGCAGCTCTTTCCATGAGCTCTTAGTGGAGGTCTGTTTTATTTTAAAGGAAGTACCCTTTTCAGGACTCCTACGGTCTTCGGGTGAGCATCATTTTTATTCCAAGATCACTGACTCCCTCCGCACCCCTGTGGGCCTGCTGAGCAGCATTGAGTCCCATACGTCCCACGGAGGCCCTCTGTGTCTGCAGAGTCTCGGGCAACACACTGTACGTTACTTCAGGAGAGCTCCGTTTCCAGAGCACTCGAACAGCATCAGAACCACATTTCTAGGCAGTCCAACATGCCCTGGAAGTCTTCGACATTGCCCTCGTCTGAGCTGCCCTGAGAAAACAGTCTGCTTAGAATTTATCAAAGACCTCGTTCCTGAAGTCACTCTATTCAAGGAGAAATACAGCATCTTACCATGCTGTGTCGCTCACAGGGCAAGAAACGTGAGAACTTGCCTCGAGGTAAGGCCATGAAATGCTATGCAGAAGCAGAGGCGTGTAGCAGTTTCCATGAGGCCGTAGTCGCTTATCTTCAGCATTTTAAAGCCAGTACGCTTTTCAGGACACCTAGGTGCCTCGCCTGGAAACCCTATTCCCTGCAAAAACACTGAGTACCCTCAGGCTCCCCTGGCCCTTCTAAGCACTATCCAGGGAAGGAGCTTTCCGACTCACAGTGTGTATGCCGAGTGTAGGGCAACACAGTGCACTCTTATTGGAACATCTTGATTTAGCCAGCATCGCACAGGTTCACGAGCACCGTTAAGCAAGTTCCAACAGGCCGTGGAAGTCGCTCTCATTCCCTAGTTTGAGCTGTACAGAGACAAACAGTAAGCTTCTCCTTCCATTCAGGACCTCCTACCTGAAGTCACCCTGCCTCCTGAAGAAAGACGACCTCGTTTCTATTGCAACTAAAGCACAGTTGTTCCTGTAGCAGGGCAGGCTTTTGAAGAGGCACGGGCCCAGAGGCATAGCTAGGGCTTTCCTTGGTGAGGCCGTTCACTACATTCAGGACACCCTGCCTCGAGAAGTTGATTCAGGGAAACAACCAGTGTGTACTCTGTGTCTCTTTTGCCTTGTTAGAAACCACAGAGATGTATGCTGCCTGTGCCCATGGAAATTGGGGCATGATGGGACTAGCCTTGCTTTCCATTTGGAAAGCTCCATTCTTGCTTTCGTGAAGCTCCCTGAAATTCTCTGCTGTTGACAGGCCCCTGGCCACTGTAGGCTTGGGTCTGGGAAGAAAATGAGTTTTCTCTGTCTACACACGGAGCTTCATTGGCCGCGGTGGGGCGCACCTTGCCATGCTCTAGAGCTAAAGGGAATCTCAACGTGAGTCCTTGCCTCGAGGTAAGGCCCTGAGTAGCCCTACAGAAAAGGAGGCATGCAGCTCTTTCCATTAGCTCTTAGTCGCTGTTCTGGTTTACTTTAAAGGAAGTACCCTTTTCAGGACTCCTAGGCCCCTCGGTTGAGCATCAATTTTGTTCCAAGATCTCTGAGTACCTCCACACCCCTGTAGGCCTGCTGAGCAACAACGAGGCCCATTGGTCCCTCGGAGGTCCTCTGTGTCTGCTGAGTCATGGGCAACACACTGCACTCTTTCTTGTGATATCTTGATTCACAGCACTCGCACAGGTTCAAGAGCAACGTTCAAGCAAGTTCCAACATGCCGTGGAAATCGCACTCAATCCCTAGTCTGAGCTGCACAGAGAAAAACACTAGGCTTCTCCTTCCAATCAGGACCTCCTACCTGAAGTCACCCTGCTTCCAGGAGAAAGACGGCTTGCTTTCCTTTTGCAAGTAAAGCACAGTTTTTCCTGTAGCACTGCAGGCTTTCGAAAAGGCAGGGGCCCAGAGGCCTGCCTAGGGCGTTCCTTGGTGAGGCCTCGGGCCCAGTGGCCTGGCTAGGGCGTTCCTTGGTGAGGCCGTTCACTAGATGCAGAACACCCTGCCTCGAGAAGTTGATTCAGGGAAGCAACCAGTGTGTACTCGGTGTCTCTTTTGACTCGTTAAAAACCACAGAGATGTATGCTGCCTGTGTCCATGGAAATGGGGGCATGATGGGACTAGCCTTGCTTTCCGTTTGGAAACCTCCTTTCTTGCTGCCGTGAAGCTCCCTGAAATTCTCTGCTGTTGACAGGCCTCTGGCCACTGTAGGCATGGGTCTGGGAAGAAAATGAGTTTTCCCTGGGTACACACGGAGCTATATAGGCCAGGGTGGGGCTCACCTTGCCATGCTCTAGAGCTAAAGGGAATCTCCACGTGAGTCCTTGCCTCGAGGTAAGGCCCTGAGTAGCCCTGCAGAAAGGGAGGCATGCAGCTCTTTCCATGAGCTCTTAGTGGAGGTCTGTTTTATTTTAAAGGAAGTACCCTTTTCAGGACTCCTACGGTCTTCGGGTGAGCATCATTTTTATTCCAAGATCACTGACTCCCTCCGCACCCCTGTGGGCCTGCTGAGCAGCATTGAGTCCCATACGTCCCACGGAGGCCCTCTGTGTCTGCAGAGTCTCGGGCAACACACTGTACGTTACTTCAGGAGAGCTCCGTTTCCAGAGCACTCGAACAGCATCAGAACCACATTTCTAGGCAGTCCAACATGCCCTGGAAGTCTTCGACATTGCCCTCGTCTGAGCTGCCCTGAGAAAACAGTCTGCTTAGAATTTATCAAAGACCTCGTTCCTGAAGTCACTCTATTCAAGGAGAAATACAGCATCTTACCATGCTGTGTCGCTCACAGGGCAAGAAACGTGAGAACTTGCCTCGAGGTAAGGCCATGAAATGCTATGCAGAAGCAGAGGCGTGTAGCAGTTTCCATGAGGCCGTAGTCGCTTATCTTCAGCATTTTAAAGCCAGTACGCTTTTCAGGACACCTAGGTGCCTCGCCTGGAAACCCTATTCCCTGCAAAAACACTGAGTACCCTCAGGCTCCCCTGGCCCTTCTAAGCACTATCCAGGGAAGGAGCTTTCCGACTCACAGTGTGTATGCCGAGTGTAGGGCAACACAGTGCACTCTTATTGGAACATCTTGATTTAGCCAGCATCGCACAGGTTCACGAGCACCGTTAAGCAAGTTCCAACAGGCCGTGGAAGTCGCTCTCATTCCCTAGTTTGAGCTGTACAGAGACAAACAGTAAGCTTCTCCTTCCATTCAGGACCTCCTACCTGAAGTCACCCTGCCTCCTGAAGAAAGACGACCTCGTTTCTATTGCAACTAAAGCACAGTTGTTCCTGTAGCAGGGCAGGCTTTTGAAGAGGCACGGGCCCAGAGGCATAGCTAGGGCTTTCCTTGGTGAGGCCGTTCACTACATTCAGGACACCCTGCCTCGAGAAGTTGATTCAGGGAAACAACCAGTGTGTACTCTGTGTCTCTTTTGCCTTGTTAGAAACCACAGAGATGTATGCTGCCTGTGCCCATGGAAATTGGGGCATGATGGGACTAGCCTTGCTTTCCATTTGGAAAGCTCCATTCTTGCTTTCGTGAAGCTCCCTGAAATTCTCTGCTGTTGACAGGCCCCTGGCCACTGTAGGCTTGGGTCTGGGAAGAAAATGAGTTTTCTCTGTCTACACACGGAGCTTCATTGGCCGCGGTGGGGCGCACCTTGCCATGCTCTAGAGCTAAAGGGAATCTCAACGTGAGTCCTTGCCTCGAGGTAAGGCCCTGAGTAGCCCTACAGAAAAGGAGGCATGCAGCTCTTTCCATTAGCTCTTAGTCGCTGTTCTGGTTTACTTTAAAGGAAGTACCCTTTTCAGGACTCCTAGGCCCCTCGGTTGAGCATCAATTTTGTTCCAAGATCTCTGAGTACCTCCACACCCCTGTAGGCCTGCTGAGCAACAACGAGGCCCATTGGTCCCTCGGAGGTCCTCTGTGTCTGCTGAGTCATGGGCAACACACTGCACTCTTTCTTGTGATATCTTGATTCACAGCACTCGCACAGGTTCAAGAGCAACGTTCAAGCAAGTTCCAACATGCCGTGGAAATCGCACTCAATCCCTAGTCTGAGCTGCACAGAGAAAAACACTAGTCTTCTCCTTCCAATCAGGACCTCCTACCTGAAGTCACCCTGCTTCCAGGAGAAAGACGGCTTGCTTTCCTTTTGCAAGTAAAGCACAGTTTTTCCTGTAGCACTGCAGGCTTTCGAAAAGGCAGGGGCCCAGAGGCCTGCCTAGGGCGTTCCTTGGTGAGGCCTCGGGCCCAGTGGCCTGGCTAGGGCGTTCCTTGGTGAGGCCGTTCACTAGATGCAGAACACCCTGCCTCGAGAAGTTGATTCAGGGAAGCAACCAGTGTGTACTCGGTGTCTCTTTTGACTCGTTAAAAACCACAGAGATGTATGCTGCCTGTGTCCATGGAAATGGGGGCATGATGGGACTAGCCTTGCTTTCCGTTTGGAAACCTCCTTTCTTGCTGCCGTGAAGCTCCCTGAAATTCTCTGCTGTTGACAGGCCTCTGGCCACTGTAGGCATGGGTCTGGGAAGAAAATGAGTTTTCCCTGGGTACACACGGAGCTATATAGGCCAGGGTGGGGCTCACCTTGCCATGCTCTAGAGCTAAAGGGAATCTCCACGTGAGTCCTTGCCTCGAGGTAAGGCCCTGAGTAGCCCTGCAGAAAGGGAGGCATGCAGCTCTTTCCATGAGCTCTTAGTGGAGGTCTGTTTTATTTTAAAGGAAGTACCCTTTTCCGGACTCCTACGCCCTCTGGGTGAGCATCATTTTTATTCCAAGATCACTGACTCCCTCCGCACCCCTGTGGGCCTGCTGAGCAGCATTGAGTCCCATACGTCCCACGGAGGCCCTCTGTGTCTGCAGAGTCTCGGGCAACACACTGTACGTTACTTCAGGAGAGCTCCGTTTCCAGAGCACTCGAACAGCATCAGAACCACATTTCTAGGCAGTCCAACATGCCCTGGAAGTCTTCGACATTGCCCTCGTCTGAGCTGCCCTGAGAAAACAGTCTGCTTAGAATTTATCAAAGACCTCGTTCCTGAAGTCACTCTATTCAAGGAGAAATACAGCATCTTACCATGCTGTGTCGCTCACAGGGCAAGAAACGTGAGAACTTGCCTCGAGGTAAGGCCATGAAATGCTATGCAGAAGCAGAGGCGTGTAGCAGTTTCCATGAGGCCGTAGTCGCTTATCTTCAGCATTTTAAAGCCAGTACGCTTTTCAGGACACCTAGGTGCCTCGCCTGGAAACCCTATTCCCTGCAAAAACACTGAGTACCCTCAGGCTCCCCTGGCCCTTCTAAGCACTATCCAGGGAAGGAGCTTTCCGACTCACAGTGTGTATGCCGAGTGTAGGGCAACACAGTGCACTCTTATTGGAACATCTTGATTTAGCCAGCATCGCACAGGTTCACGAGCACCGTTAAGCAAGTTCCAACAGGCCGTGGAAGTCGCTCTCATTCCCTAGTTTGAGCTGTACAGAGACAAACAGTAAGCTTCTCCTTCCATTCAGGACCTCCTACCTGAAGTCACCCTGCCTCCTGAAGAAAGACGACCTCGTTTCTATTGCAACTAAAGCACAGTTGTTCCTGTAGCAGGGCAGGCTTTTGAAGAGGCACGGGCCCAGAGGCATAGCTAGGGCTTTCCTTGGTGAGGCCGTTCACTACATTCAGGACACCCTGCCTCGAGAAGTTGATTCAGGGAAACAACCAGTGTGTACTCTGTGTCTCTTTTGCCTTGTTAGAAACCACAGAGATGTATGCTGCCTGTGCCCATGGAAATGGGGGCATGATGGGACTAGCCTTGCTTTCCATTTGGAAAGCTCCATTCTTGCTTTCGTGAAGCTCCCTGAAATTCTCTGCTGTTGACAGGCCCCTGGCCACTGTAGGCTTGGGTCTGGGAAGAAAATGAGTTTTCTCTGTCTACACACGGAGCTTCATTGGCCGCGGTGGGGCGCACCTTGCCATGCTCTAGAGCTAAAGGGAATCTCAACGTGAGTCCTTGCCTCGAGGTAAGGCCCTGAGTAGCCCTACAGAAAAGGAGGCATGCAGCTCTTTCCATTAGCTCTTAGTCGCTGTTCTGGTTTACTTTAAAGGAAGTACCCTTTTCAGGACTCCTAGGCCCCTCGGTTGAGCATCAATTTTGTTCCAAGATCTCTGAGTACCTCCACACCCCTGTAGGCCTGCTGAGCAACAACGAGGCCCATTGGTCCCTCGGAGGTCCTCTGTGTCTGCTGAGTCATGGGCAACACACTGCACTCTTTCTTGTGATATCTTGATTCACAGCACTCGCACAGGTTCAAGAGCAACGTTCAAGCAAGTTCCAACATGCCGTGGAAATCGCACTCAATCCCTAGTCTGAGCTGCACAGAGAAAAACACTAGGCTTCTCCTTCCAATCAGGACCTCCTACCTGAAGTCACCCTGCTTCCAGGAGAAAGACGGCTTGCTTTCCTTTTGCAAGTAAAGCACAGTTTTTCCTGTAGCACTGCAGGCTTTCGAAAAGGCAGGGGCCCAGAGGCCTGCCTAGGGCGTTCCTTGGTGAGGCCTCGGGCCCAGTGGCCTGGCTAGGGCGTTCCTTGGTGAGGCCGTTCACTAGATGCAGAACACCCTGCCTCGAGAAGTTGATTCAGGGAAGCAACCAGTGTGTACTCGGTGTCTCTTTTGACTCGTTAAAAACCACAGAGATGTATGCTGCCTGTGTCCATGGAAATGGGGGCATGATGGGACTAGCCTTGCTTTCCGTTTGGAAACCTCCTTTCTTGCTGCCGTGAAGCTCCCTGAAATTCTCTGCTGTTGACAGGCCTCTGGCCACTGTAGGCATGGGTCTGGGAAGAAAATGAGTTTTCCCTGGGTACACACGGAGCTATATAGGCCAGGGTGGGGCTCACCTTGCCATGCTCTAGAGCTAAAGGGAATCTCCACGTGAGTCCTTGCCTCGAGGTAAGGCCCTGAGTAGCCCTGCAGAAAGGGAGGCATGCAGCTCTTGCCATGAGCTCTTAGTGGAGGTCTGTTTTATTTTAAAGGAAGTACCCTTTTCAGGACTCCTACGGTCTTCGGGTGAGCATCATTTTTATTCCAAGATCACTGACTCCCTCCGCACCCCTGTGGGCCTGCTGAGCAGCATTGAGTCCCATACGTCCCACGGAGGCCCTCTGTGTCTGCAGAGTCTCGGGCAACACACTGTACGTTACTTCAGGAGAGCTCCGTTTCCAGAGCACTCGAACAGCATCAGAACCACATTTCTAGGCAGTCCAACATGCCCTGGAAGTCTTCGACATTGCCCTCGTCTGAGCTGCCCTGAGAAAACAGTCTGCTTAGAATTTATCAAAGACCTCGTTCCTGAAGTCACTCTATTCAAGGAGAAATACAGCATCTTACCATGCTGTGTCGCTCACAGGGCAAGAAACGTGAGAACTTGCCTCGAGGTAAGGCCATGAAATGCTATGCAGAAGCAGAGGCGTGTAGCAGTTTCCATGAGGCCGTAGTCGCTTATCTTCAGCATTTTAAAGCCAGTACGCTTTTCAGGACACCTAGGTGCCTCGCCTGGAAACCCTATTCCCTGCAAAAACACTGAGTACCCTCAGGCTCCCCTGGCCCTTCTAAGCACTATCCAGGGAAGGAGCTTTCCGACTCACAGTGTGTATGCCGAGTGTAGGGCAACACAGTGCACTCTTATTGGAACATCTTGATTTAGCCAGCATCGCACAGGTTCACGAGCACCGTTAAGCAAGTTCCAACAGGCCGTGGAAGTCGCTCTCATTCCCTAGTTTGAGCTGTACAGAGACAAACAGTAAGCTTCTCCTTCCATTCAGGACCTCCTACCTGAAGTCACCCTGCCTCCTGAAGAAAGACGACCTCGTTTCTATTGCAACTAAAGCACAGTTGTTCCTGTAGCAGGGCAGGCTTTTGAAGAGGCACGGGCCCAGAGGCATAGCTAGGGCTTTCCTTGGTGAGGCCGTTCACTACATTCAGGACACCCTGCCTCGAGAAGTTGATTCAGGGAAACAACCAGTGTGTACTCTGTGTCTCTTTTGCCTTGTTAGAAACCACAGAGATGTATGCTGCCTGTGCCCATGGAAATTGGGGCATGATGGGACTAGCCTTGCTTTCCATTTGGAAAGCTCCATTCTTGCTTTCGTGAAGCTCCCTGAAATTCTCTGCTGTTGACAGGCCCCTGGCCACTGTAGGCTTGGGTCTGGGAAGAAAATGAGTTTTCTCTGTCTACACACGGAGCTTCATTGGCCGCGGTGGGGCGCACCTTGCCATGCTCTAGAGCTAAAGGGAATCTCAACGTGAGTCCTTGCCTCGAGGTAAGGCCCTGAGTAGCCCTACAGAAAAGGAGGCATGCAGCTCTTTCCATTAGCTCTTAGTCGCTGTTCTGGTTTACTTTAAAGGAAGTACCCTTTTCAGGACTCCTAGGCCCCTCGGTTGAGCATCAATTTTGTTCCAAGATCTCTGAGTACCTCCACACCCCTGTAGGCCTGCTGAGCAACAACGAGGCCCATTGGTCCCTCGGAGGTCCTCTGTGTCTGCTGAGTCATGGGCAACACACTGCACTCTTTCTTGTGATATCTTGATTCACAGCACTCGCACAGGTTCAAGAGCAACGTTCAAGCAAGTTCCAACATGCCGTGGAAATCGCACTCAATCCCTAGTCTGAGCTGCACAGAGAAAAACACTAGGCTTCTCCTTCCAATCAGGACCTCCTACCTGAAGTCACCCTGCTTCCAGGAGAAAGACGGCTTGCTTTCCTTTTGCAAGTAAAGCACAGTTTTTCCTGTAGCACTGCAGGCTTTTGAAAAGGCAGGGGCCCAGAGGCCTGCCTAGGGCGTTCCTTGGTGAGGCCTCGGGCCCAGTGGCCTGGCTAGGGCGTTCCTTGGTGAGGCCGTTCACTAGATGCAGAACACCCTGCCTCGAGAAGTTGATTCAGGGAAGCAACCAGTGTGTACTCGGTGTCTCTTTTGACTCGTTAAAAACCACAGAGATGTATGCTGCCTGTGTCCATGGAAATGGGGGCATGATGGGACTAGCCTTGCTTTCCGTTTGGAAACCTCCTTTCTTGCTGCCGTGAAGCTCCCTGAAATTCTCTGCTGTTGACAGGCCTCTGGCCACTGTAGGCATGGGTCTGGGAAGAAAATGAGTTTTCCCTGGGTACACACGGAGCTATATAGGCCAGGGTGGGGCTCACCTTGCCATGCTCTAGAGCTAAAGGGAATCTCCACGTGAGTCCTTGCCTCGAGGTAAGGCCCTGAGTAGCCCTGCAGAAAGGGAGGCATGCAGCTCTTTCCATGAGCTCTTAGTGGAGGTCTGTTTTATTTTAAAGGAAGTACCCTTTTCAGGACTCCTACGGTCTTCGGGTGAGCATCATTTTTATTCCAAGATCACTGACTCCCTCCGCACCCCTGTGGGCCTGCTGAGCAGCATTGAGTCCCATACGTCCCACGGAGGCCCTCTGTGTCTGCAGAGTCTCGGGCAACACACTGTACGTTACTTCAGGAGAGCTCCGTTTCCAGAGCACTCGAACAGCATCAGAACCACATTTCTAGGCAGTCCAACATGCCCTGGAAGTCTTCGACATTGCCCTCGTCTGAGCTGCCCTGAGAAAACAGTCTGCTTAGAATTTATCAAAGACCTCGTTCCTGAAGTCACTCTATTCAAGGAGAAATACAGCATCTTACCATGCTGTGTCGCTCACAGGGCAAGAAACGTGAGAACTTGCCTCGAGGTAAGGCCATGAAATGCTATGCAGAAGCAGAGGCGTGTAGCAGTTTCCATGAGGCCGTAGTCGCTTATCTTCAGCATTTTAAAGCCAGTACGCTTTTCAGGACACCTAGGTGCCTCGCCTGGAAACCCTATTCCCTGCAAAAACACTGAGTACCCTCAGGCTCCCCTGGCCCTTCTAAGCACTATCCAGGGAAGGAGCTTTCCGACTCACAGTGTGTATGCCGAGTGTAGGGCAACACAGTGCACTCTTATTGGAACATCTTGATTTAGCCAGCATCGCACAGGTTCACGAGCACCGTTAAGCAAGTTCCAACAGGCCGTGGAAGTCGCTCTCATTCCCTAGTTTGAGCTGTACAGAGACAAACAGTAAGCTTCTCCTTCCATTCAGGACCTCCTACCTGAAGTCACCCTGCCTCCTGAAGAAAGACGACCTCGTTTCTATTGCAACTAAAGCACAGTTGTTCCTGTAGCAGGGCAGGCTTTTGAAGAGGCACGGGCCCAGAGGCATAGCTAGGGCTTTCCTTGGTGAGGCCGTTCACTACATTCAGGACACCCTGCCTCGAGAAGTTGATTCAGGGAAACAACCAGTGTGTACTCTGTGTCTCTTTTGCCTTGTTAGAAACCACAGAGATGTATGCTGCCTGTGCCCATGGAAATTGGGGCATGATGGGACTAGCCTTGCTTTCCATTTGGAAAGCTCCATTCTTGCTTTCGTGAAGCTCCCTGAAATTCTCTGCTGTTGACAGGCCCCTGGCCACTGTAGGCTTGGGTCTGGGAAGAAAATGAGTTTTCTCTGTCTACACACGGAGCTTCATTGGCCGCGGTGGGGCGCACCTTGCCATGCTCTAGAGCTAAAGGGAATCTCAACGTGAGTCCTTGCCTCGAGGTAAGGCCCTGAGTAGCCCTACAGAAAAGGAGGCATGCAGCTCTTTCCATTAGCTCTTAGTCGCTGTTCTGGTTTACTTTAAAGGAAGTACCCTTTTCAGGACTCCTAGGCCCCTCGGTTGAGCATCAATTTTGTTCCAAGATCTCTGAGTACCTCCACACCCCTGTAGGCCTGCTGAGCAACAACGAGGCCCATTGGTCCCTCGGAGGTCCTCTGTGTCTGCTGAGTCATGGGCAACACACTGCACTCTTTCTTGTGATATCTTGATTCACAGCACTCGCACAGGTTCAAGAGCAACGTTCAAGCAAGTTCCAACATGCCGTGGAAATCGCACTCAATCCCTAGTCTGAGCTGCACAGAGAAAAACACTAGGCTTCTCCTTCCAATCAGGACCTCCTACCTGAAGTCACCCTGCTTCCAGGAGAAAGACGGCTTGCTTTCCTTTTGCAAGTAAAGCACAGTTTTTCCTGTAGCACTGCAGGCTTTTGAAAAGGCAGGGGCCCAGAGGACTGCCTAGGGCGTTCCTTGGTGAGGCCTCGGGCCCAGTGGCCTGGCTAGGGCGTTCCTTGGTGAGGCCGTTCACTAGATGCAGAACACCCTGCCTCGAGAAGTTGATTCAGGGAAGCAACCAGTGTGTACTCGGTGTCTCTTTTGACTCGTTAAAAACCACAGAGATGTATGCTGCCTGTGTCCATGGAAATGGGGGCATGATGGGACTAGCCTTGCTTTCCGTTTGGAAACCTCCTTTCTTGCTGCCGTGAAGCTCCCTGAAATTCTCTGCTGTTGACAGGCCTCTGGCCACTGTAGGCATGGGTCTGGGAAGAAAATGAGTTTTCCCTGGGTACACACGGAGCTATATAGGCCAGGGTGGGGCTCACCTTGCCATGCTCTAGAGCTAAAGGGAATCTCCACGTGAGTCCTTGCCTCGAGGTAAGGCCCTGAGTAGCCCTGCAGAAAGGGAGGCATGCAGCTCTTGCCATGAGCTCTTAGTGGAGGTCTGTTTTATTTTAAAGGAAGTACCCTTTTGAGGACTCCTACGGTCTTCGGGTGAGCATCATTTTTATTCCAAGATCACTGACTCCCTCCGCACCCCTGTGGGCCTGCTGAGCAGCATTGAGTCCCATACGTCCCACGGAGGCCCTCTGTGTCTGCAGAGTCTCGGGCAACACACTGTACGTTACTTCAGGAGAGCTCCGTTTCCAGAGCACTCGAACAGCATCAGAACCACATTTCTAGGCAGTCCAACATGCCCTGGAAGTCTTCGACATTGCCCTCGTCTGAGCTGCCCTGAGAAAACAGTCTGCTTAGAATTTATCAAAGACCTCGTTCCTGAAGTCACTCTATTCAAGGAGAAATACAGCATCTTACCATGCTGTGTCGCTCACAGGGCAAGAAACGTGAGAACTTGCCTCGAGGTAAGGCCATGAAATGCTATGCAGAAGCAGAGGCGTGTAGCAGTTTCCATGAGGCCGTAGTCGCTTATCTTCAGCATTTTAAAGCCAGTACGCTTTTCAGGACACCTAGGTGCCTCGCCTGGAAACCCTATTCCCTGCAAAAACACTGAGTACCCTCAGGCTCCCCTGGCCCTTCTAAGCACTATCCAGGGAAGGAGCTTTCCGACTCAGTGTGTATGCCGAGTGTAGGGCAACACAGTGCACTCTTATTGGAACATCTTGATTTAGCCAGCATCGCACAGGTTCACGAGCACCGTTAAGCAAGTTCCAACAGGCCGTGGAAGTCGCTCTCATTCCCTAGTTTGAGCTGTACAGAGACAAACATTAAGCTTCTCCTTCCATTCAGGACCTCCTACCTGAAGTCACCCTGCCTCCTGAAGAAAGACGACCTCGTTTCTATTGCAACTAAAGCACAGTTGTTCCTGTAGCAGGGCAGGCTTTTGAAGAGGCACGGGCCCAGAGGCATAGCTAGGGCTTTCCTTGGTGAGGCCGTTCACTACATTCAGGACACCCTGCCTCGAGAAGTTGATTCAGGGAAGCAACCAGTGTGTACTCGGTGTCTCTTTTGACTCGTTAAAAACCACAGAGATGTATGCTGCCTGTGTCCATGGAAATGGGGGCATGATGGGACTAGCCTTGCTTTCCGTTTGGAAACCTCCTTTCTTGCTGCCGTGAAGCTCCCTGAAATTCTCTGCTGTTGACAGGCCTCTGGCCACTGTAGGCATGGGTCTGGGAAGAAAATGAGTTTTCCCTGGGTACACACGGAGCTATATAGGCCAGGGTGGGGCTCACCTTGCCATGCTCTAGAGCTAAAGGGAATCTCCACGTGAGTCCTTGCCTCGAGGTAAGGCCCTGAGTAGCCCTGCAGAAAGGGAGGCATGCAGCTCTTTCCATGAGCTCTTAGTGGAGGTCTGTTTTATTTTAAAGGAAGTACCCTTTTCAGGACTCCTACGGTCTTCGGGTGAGCATCATTTTTATTCCAAGATCACTGACTCCCTCCGCACCCCTGTGGGCCTGCTGAGCAGCATTGAGTCCCATACGTCCCACGGAGGCCCTCTGTGTCTGCAGAGTCTCGGGCAACACACTGTACGTTACTTCAGGAGAGCTCCGTTTCCAGAGCACTCGAACAGCATCAGAACCACATTTCTAGGCAGTCCAACATGCCCTGGAAGTCTTCGACATTGCCCTCGTCTGAGCTGCCCTGAGAAAACAGTCTGCTTAGAATTTATCAAAGACCTCGTTCCTGAAGTCACTCTATTCAAGGAGAAATACAGCATCTTACCATGCTGTGTCGCTCACAGGGCAAGAAACGTGAGAACTTGCCTCGAGGTAAGGCCATGAAATGCTATGCAGAAGCAGAGGCGTGTAGCAGTTTCCATGAGGCCGTAGTCGCTTATCTTCAGCATTTTAAAGCCAGTACGCTTTTCAGGACACCTAGGTGCCTCGCCTGGAAACCCTATTCCCTGCAAAAACACTGAGTACCCTCAGGCTCCCCTGGCCCTTCTAAGCACTATCCAGGGAAGGAGCTTTCCGACTCACAGTGTGTATGCCGAGTGTAGGGCAACACAGTGCACTCTTATTGGAACATCTTGATTTAGCCAGCATCGCACAGGTTCACGAGCACCGTTAAGCAAGTTCCAACAGGCCGTGGAAGTCGCTCTCATTCCCTAGTTTGAGCTGTACAGAGACAAACAGTAAGCTTCTCCTTCCATTCAGGACCTCCTACCTGAAGTCACCCTGCCTCCTGAAGAAAGACGACCTCGTTTCTATTGCAACTAAAGCACAGTTGTTCCTGTAGCAGGGCAGGCTTTTGAAGAGGCACGGGCCCAGAGGCATAGCTAGGGCTTTCCTTGGTGAGGCCGTTCACTACATTCAGGACACCCTGCCTCGAGAAGTTGATTCAGGGAAACAACCAGTGTGTACTCTGTGTCTCTTTTGCCTTGTTAGAAACCACAGAGATGTATGCTGCCTGTGCCCATGGAAATTGGGGCATGATGGGACTAGCCTTGCTTTCCATTTGGAAAGCTCCATTCTTGCTTTCGTGAAGCTCCCTGAAATTCTCTGCTGTTGACAGGCCCCTGGCCACTGTAGGCTTGGGTCTGGGAAGAAAATGAGTTTTCTCTGTCTACACACGGAGCTTCATTGGCCGCGGTGGGGCGCACCTTGCCATGCTCTAGAGCTAAAGGGAATCTCAACGTGAGTCCTTGCCTCGAGGTAAGGCCCTGAGTAGCCCTACAGAAAAGGAGGCATGCAGCTCTTTCCATTAGCTCTTAGTCGCTGTTCTGGTTTACTTTAAAGGAAGTACCCTTTTCAGGACTCCTAGGCCCCTCGGTTGAGCATCAATTTTGTTCCAAGATCTCTGAGTACCTCCACACCCCTGTAGGCCTGCTGAGCAACAACGAGGCCCATTGGTCCCTCGGAGGTCCTCTGTGTCTGCTGAGTCATGGGCAACACACTGCACTCTTTCTTGTGATATCTTGATTCACAGCACTCGCACAGGTTCAAGAGCAACGTTCAAGCAAGTTCCAACATGCCGTGGAAATCGCACTCAATCCCTAGTCTGAGCTGCACAGAGAAAAACACTAGGCTTCTCCTTCCAATCAGGACCTCCTACCTGAAGTCACCCTGCTTCCAGGAGAAAGACGGCTTGCTTTCCTTTTGCAAGTAAAGCACAGTTTTTCCTGTAGCACTGCAGGCTTTTGAAAAGGCAGGGGCCCAGAGGACTGCCTAGGGCGTTCCTTGGTGAGGCCTCGGGCCCAGTGGCCTGGCTAGGGCGTTCCTTGGTGAGGCCGTTCACTAGATGCAGAACACCCTGCCTCGAGAAGTTGATTCAGGGAAGCAACCAGTGTGTACTCGGTGTCTCTTTTGACTCGTTAAAAACCACAGAGATGTATGCTGCCTGTGTCCATGGAAATGGGGGCATGATGGGACTAGCCTTGCTTTCCGTTTGGAAACCTCCTTTCTTGCTGCCGTGAAGCTCCCTGAAATTCTCTGCTGTTGACAGGCCTCTGGCCACTGTAGGCATGGGTCTGGGAAGAAAATGAGTTTTCCCTGGGTACACACGGAGCTATATAGGCCAGGGTGGGGCTCACCTTGCCATGCTCTAGAGCTAAAGGGAATCTCCACGTGAGTCCTTGCCTCGAGGTAAGGCCCTGAGTAGCCCTGCAGAAAGGGAGGCATGCAGCTCTTGCCATGAGCTCTTAGTGGAGGTCTGTTTTATTTTAAAGGAAGTACCCTTTTGAGGACTCCTACGGTCTTCGGGTGAGCATCATTTTTATTCCAAGATCACTGACTCCCTCCGCACCCCTGTGGGCCTGCTGAGCAGCATTGAGTCCCATACGTCCCACGGAGGCCCTCTGTGTCTGCAGTCTCGGGCAAAACACTGTACGTTACTTCAGGAGAGCTCCGTTTCCAGAGCACTCGAACAGCATCAGAACCACATTTCTAGGCAGTCCAACATGCCCTGGAAGTCTTCGACATTGCCCTCGTCTGAGCTGCCCTGAGAAAACAGTCTGCTTAGAATTTATCAAAGACCTCGTTCCTGAAGTCACTCTATTCAAGGAGAAATACAGCATCTTACCATGCTGTGTCGCTCACAGGGCAAGAAACGTGAGAACTTGCCTCGAGGTAAGGCCATGAAATGCTATGCAGAAGCAGAGGCGTGTAGCAGTTTCCATGAGGCCGTAGTCGCTTATCTTCAGCATTTTAAAGCCAGTACGCTTTTCAGGACACCTAGGTGCCTCGCCTGGAAACCCTATTCCCTGCAAAAACACTGAGTACCCTCAGGCTCCCCTGGCCCTTCTAAGCACTATCCAGGGAAGGAGCTTTCCGACTCAGTGTGTATGCCGAGTGTAGGGCAACACAGTGCACTCTTATTGGAACATCTTGATTTAGCCAGCATCGCACAGGTTCACGAGCACCGTTAAGCAAGTTCCAACAGGCCGTGGAAGTCGCTCTCATTCCCTAGTTTGAGCTGTACAGAGACAAACATTAAGCTTCTCCTTCCATTCAGGACCTCCTACCTGAAGTCACCCTGCCTCCTGAAGAAAGACGACCTCGTTTCTATTGCAACTAAAGCACAGTTGTTCCTGTAGCAGGGCAGGCTTTTGAAGAGGCACGGGCCCAGAGGCATAGCTAGGGCTTTCCTTGGTGAGGCCGTTCACTACATTCAGGACACCCTGCCTCGAGAAGTTGATTCAGGGAAGCAACCAGTGTGTACTCGGTGTCTCTTTTGACTCGTTAAAAACCACAGAGATGTATGCTGCCTGTGTCCATGGAAATGGGGGCATGATGGGACTAGCCTTGCTTTCCGTTTGGAAACCTCCTTTCTTGCTGCCGTGAAGCTCCCTGAAATTCTCTGCTGTTGACAGGCCTCTGGCCACTGTAGGCATGGGTCTGGGAAGAAAATGAGTTTTCCCTGGGTACACACGGAGCTATATAGGCCAGGGTGGGGCTCACCTTGCCATGCTCTAGAGCTAAAGGGAATCTCCACGTGAGTCCTTGCCTCGAGGTAAGGCCCTGAGTAGCCCTGCAGAAAGGGAGGCATGCAGCTCTTTCCATGAGCTCTTAGTGGAGGTCTGTTTTATTTTAAAGGAAGTACCCTTTTCAGGACTCCTACGGTCTTCGGGTGAGCATCATTTTTATTCCAAGATCACTGACTCCCTCCGCACCCCTGTGGGCCTGCTGAGCAGCATTGAGTCCCATACGTCCCACGGAGGCCCTCTGTGTCTGCAGAGTCTCGGGCAACACACTGTACGTTACTTCAGGAGAGCTCCGTTTCCAGAGCACTCGAACAGCATCAGAACCACATTTCTAGGCAGTCCAACATGCCCTGGAAGTCTTCGACATTGCCCTCGTCTGAGCTGCCCTGAGAAAACAGTCTGCTTAGAATTTATCAAAGACCTCGTTCCTGAAGTCACTCTATTCAAGGAGAAATACAGCATCTTACCATGCTGTGTCGCTCACAGGGCAAGAAACGTGAGAACTTGCCTCGAGGTAAGGCCATGAAATGCTATGCAGAAGCAGAGGCGTGTAGCAGTTTCCATGAGGCCGTAGTCGCTTATCTTCAGCATTTTAAAGCCAGTACGCTTTTCAGGACACCTAGGTGCCTCGCCTGGAAACCCTATTCCCTGCAAAAACACTGAGTACCCTCAGGCTCCCCTGGCCCTTCTAAGCACTATCCAGGGAAGGAGCTTTCCGACTCACAGTGTGTATGCCGAGTGTAGGGCAACACAGTGCACTCTTATTGGAACATCTTGATTTAGCCAGCATCGCACAGGTTCACGAGCACCGTTAAGCAAGTTCCAACAGGCCGTGGAAGTCGCTCTCATTCCCTAGTTTGAGCTGTACAGAGACAAACAGTAAGCTTCTCCTTCCATTCAGGACCTCCTACCTGAAGTCACCCTGCCTCCTGAAGAAAGACGACCTCGTTTCTATTGCAACTAAAGCACAGTTGTTCCTGTAGCAGGGCAGGCTTTTGAAGAGGCACGGGCCCAGAGGCATAGCTAGGGCTTTCCTTGGTGAGGCCGTTCACTACATTCAGGACACCCTGCCTCGAGAAGTTGATTCAGGGAAACAACCAGTGTGTACTCTGTGTCTCTTTTGCCTTGTTAGAAACCACAGAGATGTATGCTGCCTGTGCCCATGGAAATTGGGGCATGATGGGACTAGCCTTGCTTTCCATTTGGAAAGCTCCATTCTTGCTTTCGTGAAGCTCCCTGAAATTCTCTGCTGTTGACAGGCCCCTGGCCACTGTAGGCTTGGGTCTGGGAAGAAAATGAGTTTTCTCTGTCTACACACGGAGCTTCATTGGCCGCGGTGGGGCGCACCTTGCCATGCTCTAGAGCTAAAGGGAATCTCAACGTGAGTCCTTGCCTCGAGGTAAGGCCCTGAGTAGCCCTACAGAAAAGGAGGCATGCAGCTCTTTCCATTAGCTCTTAGTCGCTGTTCTGGTTTACTTTAAAGGAAGTACCCTTTTCAGGACTCCTAGGCCCCTCGGTTGAGCATCAATTTTGTTCCAAGATCTCTGAGTACCTCCACACCCCTGTAGGCCTGCTGAGCAACAACGAGGCCCATTGGTCCCTCGGAGGTCCTCTGTGTCTGCTGAGTCATGGGCAACACACTGCACTCTTTCTTGTGATATCTTGATTCACAGCACTCGCACAGGTTCAAGAGCAACGTTCAAGCAAGTTCCAACATGCCGTGGAAATCGCACTCAATCCCTAGTCTGAGCTGCACAGAGAAAAACACTAGGCTTCTCCTTCCAATCAGGACCTCCTACCTGAAGTCACCCTGCTTCCAGGAGAAAGACGGCTTGCTTTCCTTTTGCAAGTAAAGCACAGTTTTTCCTGTAGCACTGCAGGCTTTTGAAAAGGCAGGGGCCCAGAGGCCTGCCTAGGGCGTTCCTTGGTGAGGCCTCGGGCCCAGTGGCCTGGCTAGGGCGTTCCTTGGTGAGGCCGTTCACTAGATGCAGAACACCCTGCCTCGAGAAGTTGATTCAGGGAAGCAACCAGTGTGTACTCGGTGTCTCTTTTGACTCGTTAAAAACCACAGAGATGTATGCTGCCTGTGTCCATGGAAATGGGGGCATGATGGGACTAGCCTTGCTTTCCGTTTGGAAACCTCCTTTCTTGCTGCCGTGAAGCTCCCTGAAATTCTCTGCTGTTGACAGGCCTCTGGCCACTGTAGGCATGGGTCTGGGAAGAAAATGAGTTTTCCCTGGGTACACACGGAGCTATATAGGCCAGGGTGGGGCTCACCTTGCCATGCTCTAGAGCTAAAGGGAATCTCCACGTGAGTCCTTGCCTCGAGGTAAGGCCCTGAGTAGCCCTGCAGAAAGGGAGGCATGCAGCTCTTGCCATGAGCTCTTAGTGGAGGTCTGTTTTATTTTAAAGGAAGTACCCTTTTGAGGACTCCTACGGTCTTCGGGTGAGCATCATTTTTATTCCAAGATCACTGACTCCCTCCGCACCCCTGTGGGCCTGCTGAGCAGCATTGAGTCCCATACGTCCCACGGAGGCCCTCTGTGTCTGCAGTCTCGGGCAAAACACTGTACGTTACTTCAGGAGAGCTCCGTTTCCAGAGCACTCGAACAGCATCAGAACCACATTTCTAGGCAGTCCAACATGCCCTGGAAGTCTTCGACATTGCCCTCGTCTGAGCTGCCCTGAGAAAACAGTCTGCTTAGAATTTATCAAAGACCTCGTTCCTGAAGTCACTCTATTCAAGGAGAAATACAGCATCTTACCATGCTGTGTCGCTCACAGGGCAAGAAACGTGAGAACTTGCCTCGAGGTAAGGCCATGAAATGCTATGCAGAAGCAGAGGCGTGTAGCAGTTTCCATGAGGCCGTAGTCGCTTATCTTCAGCATTTTAAAGCCAGTACGCTTTTCAGGACACCTAGGTGCCTCGCCTGGAAACCCTATTCCCTGCAAAAACACTGAGTACCCTCAGGCTCCCCTGGCCCTTCTAAGCACTATCCAGGGAAGGAGCTTTCCGACTCAGTGTGTATGCCGAGTGTAGGGCAACACAGTGCACTCTTATTGGAACATCTTGATTTAGCCAGCATCGCACAGGTTCACGAGCACCGTTAAGCAAGTTCCAACAGGCCGTGGAAGTCGCTCTCATTCCCTAGTTTGAGCTGTACAGAGACAAACAGTAAGCTTCTCCTTCCATTCAGGACCTCCTACCTGAAGTCACCCTGCCTCCTGAAGAAAGACGACCTCGTTTCTATTGCAACTAAAGCACAGTTGTTCCTGTAGCAGGGCAGGCTTTTGAAGAGGCACGGGCCCAGAGGCATAGCTAGGGCTTTCCTTGGTGAGGCCGTTCACTACATTCAGGACACCCTGCCTCGAGAAGTTGATTCAGGGAAGCAACCAGTGTGTACTCGGTGTCTCTTTTGACTCGTTAAAAACCACAGAGATGTATGCTGCCTGTGTCCATGGAAATGGGGGCATGATGGGACTAGCCTTGCTTTCCGTTTGGAAACCTCCTTTCTTGCTGCCGTGAAGCTCCCTGAAATTCTCTGCTGTTGACAGGCCTCTGGCCACTGTAGGCATGGGTCTGGGAAGAAAATGAGTTTTCCCTGGGTACACACGGAGCTATATAGGCCAGGGTGGGGCTCACCTTGCCATGCTCTAGAGCTAAAGGGAATCTCCACGTGAGTCCTTGCCTCGAGGTAAGGCCCTGAGTAGCCCTGCAGAAAGGGAGGCATGCAGCTCTTTCCATGAGCTCTTAGTGGAGGTCTGTTTTATTTTAAAGGAAGTACCCTTTTCAGGACTCCTACGGTCTTCGGGTGAGCATCATTTTTATTCCAAGATCACTGACTCCCTCCGCACCCCTGTGGGCCTGCTGAGCAGCATTGAGTCCCATACGTCCCACGGAGGCCCTCTGTGTCTGCAGAGTCTCGGGCAACACACTGTACGTTACTTCAGGAGAGCTCCGTTTCCAGAGCACTCGAACAGCATCAGAACCACATTTCTAGGCAGTCCAACATGCCCTGGAAGTCTTCGACATTGCCCTCGTCTGAGCTGCCCTGAGAAAACAGTCTGCTTAGAATTTATCAAAGACCTCGTTCCTGAAGTCACTCTATTCAAGGAGAAATACAGCATCTTACCATGCTGTGTCGCTCACAGGGCAAGAAACGTGAGAACTTGCCTCGAGGTAAGGCCATGAAATGCTATGCAGAAGCAGAGGCGTGTAGCAGTTTCCATGAGGCCGTAGTCGCTTATCTTCAGCATTTTAAAGCCAGTACGCTTTTCAGGACACCTAGGTGCCTCGCCTGGAAACCCTATTCCCTGCAAAAACACTGAGTACCCTCAGGCTCCCCTGGCCCTTCTAAGCACTATCCAGGGAAGGAGCTTTCCGACTCACAGTGTGTATGCCGAGTGTAGGGCAACACAGTGCACTCTTATTGGAACATCTTGATTTAGCCAGCATCGCACAGGTTCACGAGCACCGTTAAGCAAGTTCCAACAGGCCGTGGAAGTCGCTCTCATTCCCTAGTTTGAGCTGTACAGAGACAAACAGTAAGCTTCTCCTTCCATTCAGGACCTCCTACCTGAAGTCACCCTGCCTCCTGAAGAAAGACGACCTCGTTTCTATTGCAACTAAAGCACAGTTGTTCCTGTAGCAGGGCAGGCTTTTGAAGAGGCACGGGCCCAGAGGCATAGCTAGGGCTTTCCTTGGTGAGGCCGTTCACTACATTCAGGACACCCTGCCTCGAGAAGTTGATTCAGGGAAACAACCAGTGTGTACTCTGTGTCTCTTTTGCCTTGTTAGAAACCACAGAGATGTATGCTGCCTGTGCCCATGGAAATTGGGGCATGATGGGACTAGCCTTGCTTTCCATTTGGAAAGCTCCATTCTTGCTTTCGTGAAGCTCCCTGAAATTCTCTGCTGTTGACAGGCCCCTGGCCACTGTAGGCTTGGGTCTGGGAAGAAAATGAGTTTTCTCTGTCTACACACGGAGCTTCATTGGCCGCGGTGGGGCGCACCTTGCCATGCTCTAGAGCTAAAGGGAATCTCAACGTGAGTCCTTGCCTCGAGGTAAGGCCCTGAGTAGCCCTACAGAAAAGGAGGCATGCAGCTCTTTCCATTAGCTCTTAGTCGCTGTTCTGGTTTACTTTAAAGGAAGTACCCTTTTCAGGACTCCTAGGCCCCTCGGTTGAGCATCAATTTTGTTCCAAGATCTCTGAGTACCTCCACACCCCTGTAGGCCTGCTGAGCAACAACGAGGCCCATTGGTCCCTCGGAGGTCCTCTGTGTCTGCTGAGTCATGGGCAACACACTGCACTCTTTCTTGTGATATCTTGATTCACAGCACTCGCACAGGTTCAAGAGCAACGTTCAAGCAAGTTCCAACATGCCGTGGAAATCGCACTCAATCCCTAGTCTGAGCTGCACAGAGAAAAACACTAGGCTTCTCCTTCCAATCAGGACCTCCTACCTGAAGTCACCCTGCTTCCAGGAGAAAGACGGCTTGCTTTCCTTTTGCAAGTAAAGCACAGTTTTTCCTGTAGCACTGCAGGCTTTTGAAAAGGCAGGGGCCCAGAGGCCTGCCTAGGGCGTTCCTTGGTGAGGCCTCGGGCCCAGTGGCCTGGCTAGGGCGTTCCTTGGTGAGGCCGTTCACTAGATGCAGAACACCCTGCCTCGAGAAGTTGATTCAGGGAAGCAACCAGTGTGTACTCGGTGTCTCTTTTGACTCGTTAAAAACCACAGAGATGTATGCTGCCTGTGTCCATGGAAATGGGGGCATGATGGGACTAGCCTTGCTTTCCGTTTGGAAACCTCCTTTCTTGCTGCCGTGAAGCTCCCTGAAATTCTCTGCTGTTGACAGGCCTCTGGCCACTGTAGGCATGGGTCTGGGAAGAAAATGAGTTTTCCCTGGGTACACACGGAGCTATATAGGCCAGGGTGGGGCTCACCTTGCCATGCTCTAGAGCTAAAGGGAATCTCCACGTGAGTCCTTGCCTCGAGGTAAGGCCCTGAGTAGCCCTGCAGAAAGGGAGGCATGCAGCTCTTGCCATGAGCTCTTAGTGGAGGTCTGTTTTATTTTAAAGGAAGTACCCTTTTGAGGACTCCTACGGTCTTCGGGTGAGCATCATTTTTATTCCAAGATCACTGACTCCCTCCGCACCCCTGTGGGCCTGCTGAGCAGCATTGAGTCCCATACGTCCCACGGAGGCCCTCTGTGTCTGCAGTCTCGGGCAAAACACTGTACGTTACTTCAGGAGAGCTCCGTTTCCAGAGCACTCGAACAGCATCAGAACCACATTTCTAGGCAGTCCAACATGCCCTGGAAGTCTTCGACATTGCCCTCGTCTGAGCTGCCCTGAGAAAACAGTCTGCTTAGAATTTATCAAAGACCTCGTTCCTGAAGTCACTCTATTCAAGGAGAAATACAGCATCTTACCATGCTGTGTCGCTCACAGGGCAAGAAACGTGAGAACTTGCCTCGAGGTAAGGCCATGAAATGCTATGCAGAAGCAGAGGCGTGTAGCAGTTTCCATGAGGCCGTAGTCGCTTATCTTCAGCATTTTAAAGCCAGTACGCTTTTCAGGACACCTAGGTGCCTCGCCTGGAAACCCTATTCCCTGCAAAAACACTGAGTACCCTCAGGCTCCCCTGGCCCTTCTAAGCACTATCCAGGGAAGGAGCTTTCCGACTCAGTGTGTATGCCGAGTGTAGGGCAACACAGTGCACTCTTATTGGAACATCTTGATTTAGCCAGCATCGCACAGGTTCACGAGCACCGTTAAGCAAGTTCCAACAGGCCGTGGAAGTCGCTCTCATTCCCTAGTTTGAGCTGTACAGAGACAAACAGTAAGCTTCTCCTTCCATTCAGGACCTCCTACCTGAAGTCACCCTGCCTCCTGAAGAAAGACGACCTCGTTTCTATTGCAACTAAAGCACAGTTGTTCCTGTAGCAGGGCAGGCTTTTGAAGAGGCACGGGCCCAGAGGCATAGCTAGGGCTTTCCTTGGTGAGGCCGTTCACTACATTCAGGACACCCTGCCTCGAGAAGTTGATTCAGGGAAACAACCAGTGTGTACTCTGTGTCTCTTTTGCCTTGTTAGAAACCACAGAGATGTATGCTGCCTGTGCCCATGGAAATTGGGGCATGATGGGACTAGCCTTGCTTTCCATTTGGAAAGCTCCATTCTTGCTTTCGTGAAGCTCCCTGAAATTCTCTGCTGTTGACAGGCCCCTGGCCACTGTAGGCTTGGGTCTGGGAAGAAAATGAGTTTTCTCTGTCTACACACGGAGCTTCATTGGCCGCGGTGGGGCGCACCTTGCCATGCTCTAGAGCTAAAGGGAATCTCAACGTGAGTCCTTGCCTCGAGGTAAGGCCCTGAGTAGCCCTACAGAAAAGGAGGCATGCAGCTCTTTCCATTAGCTCTTAGTCGCTGTTCTGGTTTACTTTAAAGGAAGTACCCTTTTCAGGACTCCTAGGCCCCTCGGTTGAGCATCAATTTTGTTCCAAGATCTCTGAGTACCTCCACACCCCTGTAGGCCTGCTGAGCAACAACGAGGCCCATTGGTCCCTCGGAGGTCCTCTGTGTCTGCTGAGTCATGGGCAACACACTGCACTCTTTCTTGTGATATCTTGATTCACAGCACTCGCACAGGTTCAAGAGCAACGTTCAAGCAAGTTCCAACATGCCGTGGAAATCGCACTCAATCCCTAGTCTGAGCTGCACAGAGAAAAACACTAGGCTTCTCCTTCCAATCAGGACCTCCTACCTGAAGTCACCCTGCTTCCAGGAGAAAGACGGCTTGCTTTCCTTTTGCAAGTAAAGCACAGTTTTTCCTGTAGCACTGCAGGCTTTTGAAAAGGCAGGGGCCCAGAGGCCTGCCTAGGGCGTTCCTTGGTGAGGCCTCGGGCCCAGTGGCCTGGCTAGGGCGTTCCTTGGTGAGGCCGTTCACTAGATGCAGAACACCCTGCCTCGAGAAGTTGATTCAGGGAAGCAACCAGTGTGTACTCGGTGTCTCTTTTGACTCGTTAAAAACCACAGAGATGTATGCTGCCTGTGTCCATGGAAATGGGGGCATGATGGGACTAGCCTTGCTTTCCGTTTGGAAACCTCCTTTCTTGCTGCCGTGAAGCTCCCTGAAATTCTCTGCTGTTGACAGGCCTCTGGCCACTGTAGGCATGGGTCTGGGAAGAAAATGAGTTTTCCCTGGGTACACACGGAGCTATATAGGCCAGGGTGGGGCTCACCTTGCCATGCTCTAGAGCTAAAGGGAATCTCCACGTGAGTCCTTGCCTCGAGGTAAGGCCCTGAGTAGCCCTGCAGAAAGGGAGGCATGCAGCTCTTGCCATGAGCTCTTAGTGGAGGTCTGTTTTATTTTAAAGGAAGTACCCTTTTGAGGACTCCTACGGTCTTCGGGTGAGCATCATTTTTATTCCAAGATCACTGACTCCCTCCGCACCCCTGTGGGCCTGCTGAGCAGCATTGAGTCCCATACGTCCCACGGAGGCCCTCTGTGTCTGCAGTCTCGGGCAAAACACTGTACGTTACTTCAGGAGAGCTCCGTTTCCAGAGCACTCGAACAGCATCAGAACCACATTTCTAGGCAGTCCAACATGCCCTGGAAGTCTTCGACATTGCCCTCGTCTGAGCTGCCCTGAGAAAACAGTCTGCTTAGAATTTATCAAAGACCTCGTTCCTGAAGTCACTCTATTCAAGGAGAAATACAGCATCTTACCATGCTGTGTCGCTCACAGGGCAAGAAACGTGAGAACTTGCCTCGAGGTAAGGCCATGAAATGCTATGCAGAAGCAGAGGCGTGTAGCAGTTTCCATGAGGCCGTAGTCGCTTATCTTCAGCATTTTAAAGCCAGTACGCTTTTCAGGACACCTAGGTGCCTCGCCTGGAAACCCTATTCCCTGCAAAAACACTGAGTACCCTCAGGCTCCCCTGGCCCTTCTAAGCACTATCCAGGGAAGGAGCTTTCCGACTCAGTGTGTATGCCGAGTGTAGGGCAACACAGTGCACTCTTATTGGAACATCTTGATTTAGCCAGCATCGCACAGGTTCACGAGCACCGTTAAGCAAGTTCCAACAGGCCGTGGAAGTCGCTCTCATTCCCTAGTTTGAGCTGTACAGAGACAAACAGTAAGCTTCTCCTTCCATTCAGGACCTCCTACCTGAAGTCACCCTGCCTCCTGAAGAAAGACGACCTCGTTTCTATTGCAACTAAAGCACAGTTGTTCCTGTAGCAGGGCAGGCTTTTGAAGAGGCACGGGCCCAGAGGCATAGCTAGGGCTTTCCTTGGTGAGGCCGTTCACTACATTCAGGACACCCTGCCTCGAGAAGTTGATTCAGGGAAACAACCAGTGTGTACTCTGTGTCTCTTTTGCCTTGTTAGAAACCACAGAGATGTATGCTGCCTGTGCCCATGGAAATTGGGGCATGATGGGACTAGCCTTGCTTTCCATTTGGAAAGCTCCATTCTTGCTTTCGTGAAGCTCCCTGAAATTCTCTGCTGTTGACAGGCCCCTGGCCACTGTAGGCTTGGGTCTGGGAAGAAAATGAGTTTTCTCTGTCTACACACGGAGCTTCATTGGCCGCGGTGGGGCGCACCTTGCCATGCTCTAGAGCTAAAGGGAATCTCAACGTGAGTCCTTGCCTCGAGGTAAGGCCCTGAGTAGCCCTACAGAAAAGGAGGCATGCAGCTCTTTCCATTAGCTCTTAGTCGCTGTTCTGGTTTACTTTAAAGGAAGTACCCTTTTCAGGACTCCTAGGCCCCTCGGTTGAGCATCAATTTTGTTCCAAGATCTCTGAGTACCTCCACACCCCTGTAGGCCTGCTGAGCAACAACGAGGCCCATTGGTCCCTCGGAGGTCCTCTGTGTCTGCTGAGTCATGGGCAACACACTGCACTCTTTCTTGTGATATCTTGATTCACAGCACTCGCACAGGTTCAAGAGCAACGTTCAAGCAAGTTCCAACATGCCGTGGAAATCGCACTCAATCCCTAGTCTGAGCTGCACAGAGAAAAACACTAGGCTTCTCCTTCCAATCAGGACCTCCTACCTGAAGTCACCCTGCTTCCAGGAGAAAGACGGCTTGCTTTCCTTTTGCAAGTAAAGCACAGTTTTTCCTGTAGCACTGCAGGCTTTTGAAAAGGCAGGGGCCCAGAGGCCTGCCTAGGGCGTTCCTTGGTGAGGCCTCGGGCCCAGTGGCCTGGCTAGGGCGTTCCTTGGTGAGGCCGTTCACTAGATGCAGAACACCCTGCCTCGAGAAGTTGATTCAGGGAAGCAACCAGTGTGTACTCGGTGTCTCTTTTGACTCGTTAAAAACCACAGAGATGTATGCTGCCTGTGTCCATGGAAATGGGGGCATGATGGGACTAGCCTTGCTTTCCGTTTGGAAACCTCCTTTCTTGCTGCCGTGAAGCTCCCTGAAATTCTCTGCTGTTGACAGGCCTCTGGCCACTGTAGGCATGGGTCTGGGAAGAAAATGAGTTTTCCCTGGGTACACACGGAGCTATATAGGCCAGGGTGGGGCTCACCTTGCCATGCTCTAGAGCTAAAGGGAATCTCCACGTGAGTCCTTGCCTCGAGGTAAGGCCCTGAGTAGCCCTGCAGAAAGGGAGGCATGCAGCTCTTTCCATGAGCTCTTAGTGGAGGTCTGTTTTATTTTAAAGGAAGTACCCTTTTGAGGACTCCTACGGTCTTCGGGTGAGCATCATTTTTATTCCAAGATCACTGACTCCCTCCGCACCCCTGTGGGCCTGCTGAGCAGCATTGAGTCCCATACGTCCCACGGAGGCCCTCTGTGTCTGCAGTCTCGGGCAAAACACTGTACGTTACTTCAGGAGAGCTCCGTTTCCAGAGCACTCGAACAGCATCAGAACCACATTTCTAGGCAGTCCAACATGCCCTGGAAGTCTTCGACATTGCCCTCGTCTGAGCTGCCCTGAGAAAACAGTCTGCTTAGAATTTATCAAAGACCTCGTTCCTGAAGTCACTCTATTCAAGGAGAAATACAGCATCTTACCATGCTGTGTCGCTCACAGGGCAAGAAACGTGAGAACTTGCCTCGAGGTAAGGCCATGAAATGCTATGCAGAAGCAGAGGCGTGTAGCAGTTTCCATGAGGCCGTAGTCGCTTATCTTCAGCATTTTAAAGCCAGTACGCTTTTCAGGACACCTAGGTGCCTCGCCTGGAAACCCTATTCCCTGCAAAAACACTGAGTACCCTCAGGCTCCCCTGGCCCTTCTAAGCACTATCCAGGGAAGGAGCTTTCCGACTCAGTGTGTATGCCGAGTGTAGGGCAACACAGTGCACTCTTATTGGAACATCTTGATTTAGCCAGCATCGCACAGGTTCACGAGCACCGTTAAGCAAGTTCCAACAGGCCGTGGAAGTCGCTCTCATTCCCTAGTTTGAGCTGTACAGAGACAAACAGTAAGCTTCTCCTTCCATTCAGGACCTCCTACCTGAAGTCACCCTGCCTCCTGAAGAAAGACGACCTCGTTTCTATTGCAACTAAAGCACAGTTGTTCCTGTAGCAGGGCAGGCTTTTGAAGAGGCACGGGCCCAGAGGCATAGCTAGGGCTTTCCTTGGTGAGGCCGTTCACTACATTCAGGACACCCTGCCTCGAGAAGTTGATTCAGGGAAGCAACCAGTGTGTACTCGGTGTCTCTTTTGACTCGTTAAAAACCACAGAGATGTATGCTGCCTGTGTCCATGGAAATGGGGGCATGATGGGACTAGCCTTGCTTTCCGTTTGGAAACCTCCTTTCTTGCTGCCGTGAAGCTCCCTGAAATTCTCTGCTGTTGACAGGCCTCTGGCCACTGTAGGCATGGGTCTGGGAAGAAAATGAGTTTTCCCTGGGTACACACGGAGCTATATAGGCCAGGGTGGGGCTCACCTTGCCATGCTCTAGAGCTAAAGGGAATCTCCACGTGAGTCCTTGCCTCGAGGTAAGGCCCTGAGTAGCCCTGCAGAAAGGGAGGCATGCAGCTCTTTCCATGAGCTCTTAGTGGAGGTCTGTTTTATTTTAAAGGAAGTACCCTCTTCAGGACTCCTACGGTCTTCGGGTGAGCATCATTTTTATTCCAAGATCACTGACTCCCTCCGCACCCCTGTGGGCCTGCTGAGCAGCATTGAGTCCCATACGTCCCACGGAGGCCCTCTGTGTCTGCAGAGTCTCGGGCAACACACTGTACGTTACTTCAGGAGAGCTCCGTTTCCAGAGCACTCGAACAGCATCAGAACCACATTTCTAGGCAGTCCAACATGCCCTGGAAGTCTTCGACATTGCCCTCGTCTGAGCTGCCCTGAGAAAACAGTCTGCTTAGAATTTATCAAAGACCTCGTTCCTGAAGTCACTCTATTCAAGGAGAAATACAGCATCTTACCATGCTGTGTCGCTCACAGGGCAAGAAACGTGAGAACTTGCCTCGAGGTAAGGCCATGAAATGCTATGCAGAAGCAGAGGCGTGTAGCAGTTTCCATGAGGCCGTAGTCGCTTATCTTCAGCATTTTAAAGCCAGTACGCTTTTCAGGACACCTAGGTGCCTCGCCTGGAAACCCTATTCCCTGCAAAAACACTGAGTACCCTCAGGCTCCCCTGGCCCTTCTAAGCACTATCCAGGGAAGGAGCTTTCCGACTCACAGTGTGTATGCCGAGTGTAGGGCAACACAGTGCACTCTTATTGGAACATCTTGATTTAGCCAGCATCGCACAGGTTCACGAGCACCGTTAAGCAAGTTCCAACAGGCCGTGGAAGTCGCTCTCATTCCCTAGTTTGAGCTGTACAGAGACAAACAGTAAGCTTCTCCTTCCATTCAGGACCTCCTACCTGAAGTCACCCTGCCTCCTGAAGAAAGACGACCTCGTTTCTATTGCAACTAAAGCACAGTTGTTCCTGTAGCAGGGCAGGCTTTTGAAGAGGCACGGGCCCAGAGGCATAGCTAGGGCTTTCCTTGGTGAGGCCGTTCACTACATTCAGGACACCCTGCCTCGAGAAGTTGATTCAGGGAAACAACCAGTGTGTACTCTGTGTCTCTTTTGCCTTGTTAGAAACCACAGAGATGTATGCTGCCTGTGCCCATGGAAATTGGGGCATGATGGGACTAGCCTTGCTTTCCATTTGGAAAGCTCCATTCTTGCTTTCGTGAAGCTCCCTGAAATTCTCTGCTGTTGACAGGCCCCTGGCCACTGTAGGCTTGGGTCTGGGAAGAAAATGAGTTTTCTCTGTCTACACACGGAGCTTCATTGGCCGCGGTGGGGCGCACCTTGCCATGCTCTAGAGCTAAAGGGAATCTCAACGTGAGTCCTTGCCTCGAGGTAAGGCCCTGAGTAGCCCTACAGAAAAGGAGGCATGCAGCTCTTTCCATTAGCTCTTAGTCGCTGTTCTGGTTTACTTTAAAGGAAGTACCCTTTTCAGGACTCCTAGGCCCCTCGGTTGAGCATCAATTTTGTTCCAAGATCTCTGAGTACCTCCACACCCCTGTAGGCCTGCTGAGCAACAACGAGGCCCATTGGTCCCTCGGAGGTCCTCTGTGTCTGCTGAGTCATGGGCAACACACTGCACTCTTTCTTGTGATATCTTGATTCACAGCACTCGCACAGGTTCAAGAGCAACGTTCAAGCAAGTTCCAACATGCCGTGGAAATCGCACTCAATCCCTAGTCTGAGCTGCACAGAGAAAAACACTAGTCTTCTCCTTCCAATCAGGACCTCCTACCTGAAGTCACCCTGCTTCCAGGAGAAAGACGGCTTGCTTTCCTTTTGCAAGTAAAGCACAGTTTTTCCTGTAGCACTGCAGGCTTTTGAAAAGGCAGGGGCACAGAGGCCTGCCTAGGGCGTTCCTTGGTGAGGCCTCGGGCCCAGTGGCCTGGCTAGGGCGTTCCTTGGTGAGGCCGTTCACTAGATGCAGAACACCCTGCCTCGAGAAGTTGATTCAGGGAAGCAACCAGTGTGTACTCGGTGTCTCTTTTGACTCGTTAAAAACCACAGAGATGTATGCTGCCTGTGTCCATGGAAATGGGGGCATGATGGGACTAGCCTTGCTTTCCGTTTGGAAACCTCCTTTCTTGCTGCCGTGAAGCTCCCTGAAATTCTCTGCTGTTGACAGGCCTCTGGCCACTGTAGGCATGGGTCTGGGAAGAAAATGAGTTTTCCCTGGGTACACACGGAGCTATATAGGCCAGGGTGGGGCTCACCTTGCCATGCTCTAGAGCTAAAGGGAATCTCCACGTGAGTCCTTGCCTCGAGGTAAGGCCCTGAGTAGCCCTGCAGAAAGGGAGGCATGCAGCTCTTTCCATGAGCTCTTAGTGGAGGTCTGTTTTATTTTAAAGGAAGTACCCTTTTCAGGACTCCTACGGTCTTCGGGTGAGCATCATTTTTATTCCAAGATCACTGACTCCCTCCGCACCCCTGTGGGCCTGCTGAGCAGCATTGAGTCCCATACGTCCCACGGAGGCCCTCTGTGTCTGCAGAGTCTCGGGCAACACACTGTACGTTACTTCAGGAGAGCTCCGTTTCCAGAGCACTCGAACAGCATCAGAACCACATTTCTAGGCAGTCCAACATGCCCTGGAAGTCTTCGACATTGCCCTCGTCTGAGCTGCCCTGAGAAAACAGTCTGCTTAGAATTTATCAAAGACCTCGTTCCTGAAGTCACTCTATTCAAGGAGAAATACAGCATCTTACCATGCTGTGTCGCTCACAGGGCAAGAAACGTGAGAACTTGCCTCGAGGTAAGGCCATGAAATGCTATGCAGAAGCAGAGGCGTGTAGCAGTTTCCATGAGGCCGTAGTCGCTTATCTTCAGCATTTTAAAGCCAGTACGCTTTTCAGGACACCTAGGTGCCTCGCCTGGAAACCCTATTCCCTGCAAAAACACTGAGTACCCTCAGGCTCCCCTGGCCCTTCTAAGCACTATCCAGGGAAGGAGCTTTCCGACTCACAGTGTGTATGCCGAGTGTAGGGCAACACAGTGCACTCTTATTGGAACATCTTGATTTAGCCAGCATCGCACAGGTTCACGAGCACCGTTAAGCAAGTTCCAACAGGCCGTGGAAGTCGCTCTCATTCCCTAGTTTGAGCTGTACAGAGACAAACAGTAAGCTTCTCCTTCCATTCAGGACCTCCTACCTGAAGTCACCCTGCCTCCTGAAGAAAGACGACCTCGTTTCTATTGCAACTAAAGCACAGTTGTTCCTGTAGCAGGGCAGGCTTTTGAAGAGGCACGGGCCCAGAGGCATAGCTAGGGCTTTCCTTGGTGAGGCCGTTCACTACATTCAGGACACCCTGCCTCGAGAAGTTGATTCAGGGAAGCAACCAGTGTGTACTCGGTGTCTCTTTTGACTCGTTAAAAACCACAGAGATGTATGCTGCCTGTGTCCATGGAAATGGGGGCATGATGGGACTAGCCTTGCTTTCCGTTTGGAAACCTCCTTTCTTGCTGCCGTGAAGCTCCCTGAAATTCTCTGCTGTTGACAGGCCTCTGGCCACTGTAGGCATGGGTCTGGGAAGAAAATGAGTTTTCCCTGGGTACACACGGAGCTATATAGGCCAGGGTGGGGCTCACCTTGCCATGCTCTAGAGCTAAAGGGAATCTCCACGTGAGTCCTTGCCTCGAGGTAAGGCCCTGAGTAGCCCTGCAGAAAGGGAGGCATGCAGCTCTTTCCATGAGCTCTTAGTGGAGGTCTGTTTTATTTTAAAGGAAGTACCCTTTTCAGGACTCCTACGGTCTTCGGGTGAGCATCATTTTTATTCCAAGATCACTGACTCCCTCCGCACCCCTGTGGGCCTGCTGAGCAGCATTGAGTCCCATACGTCCCACGGAGGCCCTCTGTGTCTGCAGAGTCTCGGGCAACACACTGTACGTTACTTCAGGAGAGCTCCGTTTCCAGAGCACTCGAACAGCATCAGAACCACATTTCTAGGCAGTCCAACATGCCCTGGAAGTCTTCGACATTGCCCTCGTCTGAGCTGCCCTGAGAAAACAGTCTGCTTAGAATTTATCAAAGACCTCGTTCCTGAAGTCACTCTATTCAAGGAGAAATACAGCATCTTACCATGCTGTGTCGCTCACAGGGCAAGAAACGTGAGAACTTGCCTCGAGGTAAGGCCATGAAATGCTATGCAGAAGCAGAGGCGTGTAGCAGTTTCCATGAGGCCGTAGTCGCTTATCTTCAGCATTTTAAAGCCAGTACGCTTTTCAGGACACCTAGGTGCCTCGCCTGGAAACCCTATTCCCTGCAAAAACACTGAGTACCCTCAGGCTCCCCTGGCCCTTCTAAGCACTATCCAGGGAAGGAGCTTTCCGACTCACAGTGTGTATGCCGAGTGTAGGGCAACACAGTGCACTCTTATTGGAACATCTTGATTTAGCCAGCATCGCACAGGTTCACGAGCACCGTTAAGCAAGTTCCAACAGGCCGTGGAAGTCGCTCTCATTCCCTAGTTTGAGCTGTACAGAGACAAACAGTAAGCTTCTCCTTCCATTCAGGACCTCCTACCTGAAGTCACCCTGCCTCCTGAAGAAAGACGACCTCGTTTCTATTGCAACTAAAGCACAGTTGTTCCTGTAGCAGGGCAGGCTTTTGAAGAGGCACGGGCCCAGAGGCATAGCTAGGGCTTTCCTTGGTGAGGCCGTTCACTACATTCAGGACACCCTGCCTCGAGAAGTTGATTCAGGGAAGCAACCAGTGTGTACTCGGTGTCTCTTTTGACTCGTTAAAAACCACAGAGATGTATGCTGCCTGTGTCCATGGAAATGGGGGCATGATGGGACTAGCCTTGCTTTCCGTTTGGAAACCTCCTTTCTTGCTGCCGTGAAGCTCCCTGAAATTCTCTGCTGTTGACAGGCCTCTGGCCACTGTAGGCATGGGTCTGGGAAGAAAATGAGTTTTCCCTGGGTACACACGGAGCTATATAGGCCAGGGTGGGGCTCACCTTGCCATGCTCTAGAGCTAAAGGGAATCTCCACGTGAGTCCTTGCCTCGAGGTAAGGCCCTGAGTAGCCCTGCAGAAAGGGAGGCATGCAGCTCTTTCCATGAGCTCTTAGTGGAGGTCTGTTTTATTTTAAAGGAAGTACCCTTTTCAGGACTCCTACGGTCTTCGGGTGAGCATCATTTTTATTCCAAGATCACTGACTCCCTCCGCACCCCTGTGGGCCTGCTGAGCAGCATTGAGTCCCATACGTCCCACGGAGGCCCTCTGTGTCTGCAGAGTCTCGGGCAACACACTGTACGTTACTTCAGGAGAGCTCCGTTTCCAGAGCACTCGAACAGCATCAGAACCACATTTCTAGGCAGTCCAACATGCCCTGGAAGTCTTCGACATTGCCCTCGTCTGAGCTGCCCTGAGAAAACAGTCTGCTTAGAATTTATCAAAGACCTCGTTCCTGAAGTCACTCTATTCAAGGAGAAATACAGCATCTTACCATGCTGTGTCGCTCACAGGGCAAGAAACGTGAGAACTTGCCTCGAGGTAAGGCCATGAAATGCTATGCAGAAGCAGAGGCGTGTAGCAGTTTCCATGAGGCCGTAGTCGCTTATCTTCAGCATTTTAAAGCCAGTACGCTTTTCAGGACACCTAGGTGCCTCGCCTGGAAACCCTATTCCCTGCAAAAACACTGAGTACCCTCAGGCTCCCCTGGCCCTTCTAAGCACTATCCAGGGAAGGAGCTTTCCGACTCACAGTGTGTATGCCGAGTGTAGGGCAACACAGTGCACTCTTATTGGAACATCTTGATTTAGCCAGCATCGCACAGGTTCACGAGCACCGTTAAGCAAGTTCCAACAGGCCGTGGAAGTCGCTCTCATTCCCTAGTTTGAGCTGTACAGAGACAAACAGTAAGCTTCTCCTTCCATTCAGGACCTCCTACCTGAAGTCACCCTGCCTCCTGAAGAAAGACGACCTCGTTTCTATTGCAACTAAAGCACAGTTGTTCCTGTAGCAGGGCAGGCTTTTGAAGAGGCACGGGCCCAGAGGCATAGCTAGGGCTTTCCTTGGTGAGGCCGTTCACTACATTCAGGACACCCTGCCTCGAGAAGTTGATTCAGGGAAACAACCAGTGTGTACTCTGTGTCTCTTTTGCCTTGTTAGAAACCACAGAGATGTATGCTGCCTGTGCCCATGGAAATTGGGGCATGATGGGACTAGCCTTGCTTTCCATTTGGAAAGCTCCATTCTTGCTTTCGTGAAGCTCCCTGAAATTCTCTGCTGTTGACAGGCCCCTGGCCACTGTAGGCTTGGGTCTGGGAAGAAAATGAGTTTTCTCTGTCTACACACGGAGCTTCATTGGCCGCGGTGGGGCGCACCTTGCCATGCTCTAGAGCTAAAGGGAATCTCAACGTGAGTCCTTGCCTCGAGGTAAGGCCCTGAGTAGCCCTACAGAAAAGGAGGCATGCAGCTCTTTCCATTAGCTCTTAGTCGCTGTTCTGGTTTACTTTAAAGGAAGTACCCTTTTCAGGACTCCTAGGCCCCTCGGTTGAGCATCAATTTTGTTCCAAGATCTCTGAGTACCTCCACACCCCTGTAGGCCTGCTGAGCAACAACGAGGCCCATTGGTCCCTCGGAGGTCCTCTGTGTCTGCTGAGTCATGGGCAACACACTGCACTCTTTCTTGTGATATCTTGATTCACAGCACTCGCACAGGTTCAAGAGCAACGTTCAAGCAAGTTCCAACATGCCGTGGAAATCGCACTCAATCCCTAGTCTGAGCTGCACAGAGAAAAACACTAGTCTTCTCCTTCCAATCAGGACCTCCTACCTGAAGTCACCCTGCTTCCAGGAGAAAGACGGCTTGCTTTCCTTTTGCAAGTAAAGCACAGTTTTTCCTGTAGCACTGCAGGCTTTTGAAAAGGCAGGGGCCCAGAGGCCTGCCTAGGGCGTTCCTTGGTGAGGCCTCGGGCCCAGTGGCCTGGCTAGGGCGTTCCTGGGTGAGGCCGTTCACTAGATGCAGAACACCCTGCCTCGAGAAGTTGATTCAGGGAAGCAACCAGTGTGTACTCGGTGTCTCTTTTGACTCGTTGAAAACCACAGAGATGTATTCTGCCTGTGTCATCAGAACCACATTTCTAGGCAGTCCAACATGCCCTGGAAGTCTTCGACATTGCCCTCGTCTGAGCTGCCCTGAGAAAACAGTCTGCTTAGAATTTATCAAAGACCTCGTTCCTGAAGTCACTCTATTCAAGGAGAAATATAGCATCTTACCATGCTGTGTCGCTCACAGGGCAAGAAACGTGAGAACTTGCCTCGAGGTAAGGCCATGAAATGCTATGCAGAAGCAGAGGCGTGTAGCAGTTTCCATGAGGCCGTAGTCGCTTATCTTCAGCATTTTAAAGCCAGTACGCTTTTCAGGACACCTAGGTGCCTCGCCTGGAAACCCTATTCCCTGCAAAAACACTGAGTACCCTCAGGCTCCCCTGGCCCTTCTAAGCACTATCCAGGGAAGGAGCTTTCCGACTCACAGTGTGTATGCCGAGTGTAGGGCAACACAGTGCACTCTTATTGGAACATCTTGATTTAGCCAGCATCGCACAGGTTCACGAGCACCGTTAAGCAAGTTCCAACAGGCCGTGGAAGTCGCTCTCATTCCCTAGTTTGAGCTGTACAGAGACAAACAGTAAGCTTCTCCTTCCATTCAGGACCTCCTACCTGAAGTCACCCTGCCTCCTGAAGAAAGACGACCTCGTTTCTATTGCAACGAAAGCACAGTTGTTCCTGTAGCAGGGCAGGCTTTTGAAGAGGCACGGGCCCAGAGGCATAGCTAGGGCTTTCCTTGGTGAGGCCGTTCACTACATTCAGGACACCCTGCCTCGAGAAGTTGATTCAGGGAAGCAACCAGTGTGTACTCGGTGTCTCTTTTGACTCGTTAAAAACCACAGAGATGTATGCTGCCTGTGTCCATGGAAATGGGGGCATGATGGGACTAGCCTTGCTTTCCGTTTGGAAACCTTCTTTCTTGCTGCCGTGAAGCTCCCTGAAATTCTCTGCTGTTGACAGGCCTCTGGCCACTGTAGGCATGGGTCTGGGAAGAAAATGAGTTTTCCCTGGGTACACACGGAGCTATATAGGCCAGGGTGGGGCTCACCTTGCCATGCTCTAGAGCTAAAGGGAATCTCCACGTGAGTCCTTGCCTCGAGGTAAGGCCCTGAGTAGCCCTGCAGAAAGGGAGGCATGCAGCTCTTTCCATGAGCTCTTAGTGGAGGTCTGTTTTATTTTAAAGGAAGTACCCTTTTCAGGACTCCTACGGTCTTCGGGTGAGCATCATTTTTATTCCAAGATCACTGACTCCCTCCGCACCCCTGTGGGCCTGCTGAGCAGCATTGAGTCCCATACGTCCCACGGAGGCCCTCTGGGTCTGCAGTCTCGGGCAACACACTGTACGTTACTTCAGGAGAGCTCCGTTTCCAGAGCACTCGAACAGCATCAGAACCACATTTCTAGGCAGTCCAACATGCCCTGGAAGTCTTCGACATTGCCCTCGTCTGAGCTGCCCTGAGAAAACAGTCTGCTTAGAATTTATCAAAGACCTCGTTCCTGAAGTCACTCTATTCAAGGAGAAATACAGCATCTTACCATGCTGTGTCGCTCACAGGGCAAGAAACGTGAGAACTTGCCTCGAGGTAAGGCCATGAAATGCTATGCAGAAGCAGAGGCGTGTAGCAGTTTCCATGAGGCCGTAGTCGCTTATCTTCAGCATTTTAAAGCCAGTACGCTTTTCAGGACACCTAGGTGCCTCGCCTGGAAACCCTATTCCCTGCAAAAACACTGAGTACCCTCAGGCTCCCCTGGCCCTTCTAAGCACTATCCAGGGAAGGAGCTTTCCGACTCACAGTGTGTATGCCGAGTGTAGGGCAACACAGTGCACTCTTATTGGAACATCTTGATTTAGCCAGCATCGCACAGGTTCACGAGCACCGTTAAGCAAGTTCCAACAGGCCGTGGAAGTCGCTCTCATTCCCTAGTTTGAGCTGTACAGAGACAAACAGTAAGCTTCTCCTTCCATTCAGGACCTCCTACCTGAAGTCACCCTGCCTCCTGAAGAAAGACGACCTCGTTTCTATTGCAACTAAAGCACAGTTGTTCCTGTAGCAGGGCAGGCTTTTGAAGAGGCACGGGCCCAGAGGCATAGCTAGGGCTTTCCTTGGTGAGGCCGTTCACTACATTCAGGACACCCTGCCTCGAGAAGTTGATTCAGGGAAACAACCAGTGTGTACTCTGTGTCTCTTTTGCCTTGTTAGAAACCACAGAGATGTATGCTGCCTGTGCCCATGGAAATTGGGGCATGATGGGACTAGCCTTGCTTTCCATTTGGAAAGCTCCATTCTTGCTTTCGTGAAGCTCCCTGAAATTCTCTGCTGTTGACAGGCCCCTGGCCACTGTAGGCTTGGGTCTGGGAAGAAAATGAGTTTTCTCTGTCTACACACGGAGCTTCATTGGCCGCGGTGGGGCGCACCTTGCCATGCTCTAGAGCTAAAGGGAATCTCAACGTGAGTCCTTGCCTCGAGGTAAGGCCCTGAGTAGCCCTACAGAAAAGGAGGCATGCAGCTCTTTCCATTAGCTCTTAGTCGCTGTTCTGGTTTACTTTAAAGGAAGTACCCTTTTCAGGACTCCTAGGCCCCTCGGTTGAGCATCAATTTTGTTCCAAGATCTCTGAGTACCTCCACACCCCTGTAGGCCTGCTGAGCAACAACGAGGCCCATTGGTCCCTCGGAGGTCCTCTGTGTCTGCTGAGTCATGGGCAACACACTGCACTCTTTCTTGTGATATCTTGATTCACAGCACTCGCACAGGTTCAAGAGCAACGTTCAAGCAAGTTCCAACATGCCGTGGAAATCGCACTCAATCCCTAGTCTGAGCTGCACAGAGAAAAACACTAGTCTTCTCCTTCCAATCAGGACCTCCTACCTGAAGTCACCCTGCTTCCAGGAGAAAGACGGCTTGCTTTCCTTTTGCAAGTAAAGCACAGTTTTTCCTGTAGCACTGCAGGCTTTTGAAAAGGCAGGGGCCCAGAGGCCTGCCTAGGGCGTTCCTTGGTGAGGCCTCGGGCCCAGTGGCCTGGCTAGGGCGTTCCTGGGTGAGGCCGTTCACTAGATGCAGAACACCCTGCCTCGAGAAGTTGATTCAGGGAAGCAACCAGTGTGTACTCGGTGTCTCTTTTGACTCGTTAAAAACCACAGAGATGTATGCTGCCTGTGTCCATGGAAATGGGGGCATGATGGGACTAGCCTTGCTTTCCGTTTGGAAACCTCCTTTCTTGCTGCCGTGAAGCTCCCTGAAATTCTCTGCTGTTGACAGGCCTCTGGCCACTGTAGGCATGGGTCTGGGAAGAAAATGAGTTTTCCCTGGGTACACACGGAGCTATATAGGCCAGGGTGGGGCTCACCTTGCCATGCTCTAGAGCTAAAGGGAATCTCCACGTGAGTCCTTGCCTCGAGGTAAGGCCCTGAGTAGCCCTGCAGAAAGGGAGGCATGCAGCTCTTTCCATGAGCTCTTAGTGGAGGTCTGTTTTATTTTAAAGGAAGTACCCTTTTCAGGACTCCTACGGTCTTCGGGTGAGCATCATTTTTATTCCAAGATCACTGACTCCCTCCGCACCCCTGTGGGCCTGCTGAGCAGCATTGAGTCCCATACGTCCCACGGAGGCCCTCTGTGTCTGCAGTCTCGGGCAACACACTGTACGTTACTTCAGGAGAGCTCCGTTTCCAGAGCACTCGAACAGCATCAGAACCACATTTCTAGGCAGTCCAACATGCCCTGGAAGTCTTCGACATTGCCCTCGTCTGAGCTGCCCTGAGAAAACAGTCTGCTTAGAATTTATCAAAGACCTCGTTCCTGAAGTCACTCTATTCAAGGAGAAATACAGCATCTTACCATGCTGTGTCGCTCACAGGGCAAGAAACGTGAGAACTTGCCTCGAGGTAAGGCCATGAAATGCTATGCAGAAGCAGAGGCGTGTAGCAGTTTCCATGAGGCCGTAGTCGCTTATCTTCAGCATTTTAAAGCCAGTACGCTTTTCAGGACACCTAGGTGCCTCGCCTGGAAACCCTATTCCCTGCAAAAACACTGAGTACCCTCAGGCTCCCCTGGCCCTTCTAAGCACTATCCAGGGAAGGAGCTTTCCGACTCACAGTGTGTATGCCGAGTGTAGGGCAACACAGTGCACTCTTATTGGAACATCTTGATTTAGCCAGCATCGCACAGGTTCACGAGCACCGTTAAGCAAGTTCCAACAGGCCGTGGAAGTCGCTCTCATTCCCTAGTTTGAGCTGTACAGAGACAAACAGTAAGCTTCTCCTTCCATTCAGGACCTCCTACCTGAAGTCACCCTGCCTCCTGAAGAAAGACGACCTCGTTTCTATTGCAACGAAAGCACAGTTGTTCCTGTAGCAGGGCAGGCTTTTGAAGAGGCACGGGCCCAGAGGCATAGCTAGGGCTTTCCTTGGTGAGGCCGTTCACTACATTCAGGACACCCTGCCTCGAGAAGTTGATTCAGGGAAGCAACCAGTGTGTACTCGGTGTCTCTTTTGACTCGTTAAAAACCACAGAGATGTATGCTGCCTGTGTCCATGGAAATGGGGGCATGATGGGACTAGCCTTGCTTTCCGTTTGGAAACCTTCTTTCTTGCTGCCGTGAAGCTCCCTGAAATTCTCTGCTGTTGACAGGCCTCTGGCCACTGTAGGCATGGGTCTGGGAAGAAAATGAGTTTTCCCTGGGTACACACGGAGCTATATAGGCCAGGGTGGGGCTCACCTTGCCATGCTCTAGAGCTAAAGGGAATCTCCACGTGAGTCCTTGCCTCGAGGTAAGGCCCTGAGTAGCCCTGCAGAAAGGGAGGCATGCAGCTCTTTCCATGAGCTCTTAGTGGAGGTCTGTTTTATTTTAAAGGAAGTACCCTTTTCAGGACTCCTACGGTCTTCGGGTGAGCATCATTTTTATTCCAAGATCACTGACTCCCTCCGCACCCCTGTGGGCCTGCTGAGCAGCATTGAGTCCCATACGTCCCACGGAGGCCCTCTGTGTCTGCAGAGTCTCGGGCAACACACTGTACGTTACTTCAGGAGAGCTCCGTTTCCAGAGCACTCGAACAGCATCAGAACCACATTTCTAGGCAGTCCAACATGCCCTGGAAGTCTTCGACATTGCCCTCGTCTGAGCTGCCCTGAGAAAACAGTCTGCTTAGAATTTATCAAAGACCTCGTTCCTGAAGTCACTCTATTCAAGGAGAAATACAGCATCTTACCATGCTGTGTCGCTCACAGGGCAAGAAACGTGAGAACTTGCCTCGAGGTAAGGCCATGAAATGCTATGCAGAAGCAGAGGCGTGTAGCAGTTTCCATGAGGCCGTAGTCGCTTATCTTCAGCATTTTAAAGCCAGTACGCTTTTCAGGACACCTAGGTGCCTCGCCTGGAAACCCTATTCCCTGCAAAAACACTGAGTACCCTCAGGCTCCCCTGGCCCTTCTAAGCACTATCCAGGGAAGGAGCTTTCCGACTCACAGTGTGTATGCCGAGTGTAGGGCAACACAGTGCACTCTTATTGGAACATCTTGATTTAGCCAGCATCGCACAGGTTCACGAGCACCGTTAAGCAAGTTCCAACAGGCCGTGGAAGTCGCTCTCATTCCCTAGTTTGAGCTGTACAGAGACAAACAGTAAGCTTCTCCTTCCATTCAGGACCTCCTACCTGAAGTCACCCTGCCTCCTGAAGAAAGACGACCTCGTTTCTATTGCAACTAAAGCACAGTTGTTCCTGTAGCAGGGCAGGCTTTTGAAGAGGCACGGGCCCAGAGGCATAGCTAGGGCTTTCCTTGGTGAGGCCGTTCACTATATTCAGCACACCCTGCCTCGAGAAGTTGATTCAGGGAAACAACCAGTGTGTACTCTGTGTCTCTTTTGCCTTGTTAGAAACCACAGAGATGTATGCTGCCTGTGCCCATGGAAATTGGGGCATGATGGGACTAGCCTTGCTTTCCATTTGGAAAGCTCCATTCTTGCTTTCGTGAAGCTCCCTGAAATTCTCTGCTGTTGACAGGCCCCTGGCCACTGTAGGCTTGGGTCTGGGAAGAAAATGAGTTTTCTCTGTCTACACACGGAGCTTCATTGGCCGCGGTGGGGCGCACCTTGCCATGCTCTAGAGCTAAAGGGAATCTCAACGTGAGTCCTTGCCTCGAGGTAAGGCCCTGAGTAGCCCTACAGAAAAGGAGGCATGCAGCTCTTTCCATTAGCTCTTAGTCGCTGTTCTGGTTTACTTTAAAGGAAGTACCCTTTTCAGGACTCCTAGGCCCCTCGGTTGAGCATCAATTTTGTTCCAAGATCTCTGAGTACCTCCACACCCCTGTAGGCCTGCTGAGCAACAACGAGGCCCATTGGTCCCTCGGAGGTCCTCTGTGTCTGCTGAGTCATGGGCAACACACTGCACTCTTTCTTGTGATATCTTGATTCACAGCACTCGCACAGGTTCAAGAGCAACGTTCAAGCAAGTTCCAACATGCCGTGGAAATCGCACTCAATCCCTAGTCTGAGCTGCACAGAGAAAAACACTAGGCTTCTCCTTCCAATCAGGACCTCCTACCTGAAGTCACCCTGCTTCCAGGAGAAAGACGGCTTGCTTTCCTTTTGCAAGTAAAGCACAGTTTTTCCTGTAGCACTGCAGGCTTTTGAAAAGGCAGGGGCCCAGAGGCCTGCCTAGGGCGTTCCTTGGTGAGGCCTCGGGCCCAGTGGCCTGGCTAGGGCGTTCCTGGGTGAGGCCGTTCACTAGATGCAGAACACCCTGCCTCGAGAAGTTGATTCAGGGAAGCAACCAGTGTGTACTCGGTGTCTCTTTTGACTCGTTAAAAACCACAGAGATGTATGCTGCCTGTGTCCATGGAAATGGGGGCATGATGGGACTAGCCTTGCTTTCCGTTTGGAAACCTCCTTTCTTGCTGCCGTGAAGCTCCCTGAAATTCTCTGCTGTTGACAGGCCTCTGGCAACTGTAGGCATGGGTCTGGGAAGAAAATGAGTTTTCCCTGGGTACACACGGAGCTATATAGGCCAGGGTGGGGCTCACCTTGCCATGCTCTAGAGCTAAAGGGAATCTCCACGTGAGTCCTTGCCTCGAGGTAAGGCCCTGAGTAGCCCTGCAGAAAGGGAGGCATGCAGCTCTTTCCATGAGCTCTTAGTGGAGGTCTGTTTTATTTTAAAGGAAGTACCCTTTTCAGGACTCCTACGGTCTTCGGGTGAGCATCATTTTTATTCCAAGATCACTGACTCCCTCCGCACCCCTGTGGGCCTGCTGAGCAGCATTGAGTCCCATACGTCCCACGGAGGCCCTCTGTGTCTGCAGTCTCGGGCAACACACTGTACGTTACTTCAGGAGAGCTCCGTTTCCAGAGCACTCGAACAGCATCAGAACCACATTTCTAGGCAGTCCAACATGCCCTGGAAGTCTTCGACATTGCCCTCGTCTGAGCTGCCCTGAGAAAACAGTCTGCTTAGAATTTATCAAAGACCTCGTTCCTGAAGTCACTCTATTCAAGGAGAAATACAGCATCTTACCATGCTGTGTCGCTCACAGGGCAAGAAACGTGAGAACTTGCCTCGAGGTAAGGCCATGAAATGCTATGCAGAAGCAGAGGCGTGTAGCAGTTTCCATGAGGCCGTAGTCGCTTATCTTCAGCATTTTAAAGCCAGTACGCTTTTCAGGACACCTAGGTGCCTCGCCTGGAAACCCTATTCCCTGCAAAAACACTGAGTACCCTCAGGCTCCCCTGGCCCTTCTAAGCACTATCCAGGGAAGGAGCTTTCCGACTCACAGTGTGTATGCCGAGTGTAGGGCAACACAGTGCACTCTTATTGGAACATCTTGATTTAGCCAGCATCGCACAGGTTCACGAGCACCGTTAAGCAAGTTCCAACAGGCCGTGGAAGTCGCTCTCATTCCCTAGTTTGAGCTGTACAGAGACAAACAGTAAGCTTCTCCTTCCATTCAGGACCTCCTACCTGAAGTCACCCTGCCTCCTGAAGAAAGACGACCTCGTTTCTATTGCAACGAAAGCACAGTTGTTCCTGTAGCAGGGCAGGCTTTTGAAGAGGCACGGGCCCAGAGGCATAGCTAGGGCTTTCCTTGGTGAGGCCGTTCACTACATTCAGGACACCCTGCCTCGAGAAGTTGATTCAGGGAAACAACCAGTGTGTACTCTGTGTCTCTTTTGCCTTGTTAGAAACCACAGAGATGTATGCTGCCTGTGCCCATGGAAATTGGGGCATGATGGGACTAGCCTTGCTTTCCATTTGGAAAGCTCCATTCTTGCTTTCGTGAAGCTCCCTGAAATTCTCTGCTGTTGACAGGCCCCTGGCCACTGTAGGCTTGGGTCTGGGAAGAAAATGAGTTTTCTCTGTCTACACACGGAGCTTCATTGGCCGCGGTGGGGCGCACCTTGCCATGCTCTAGAGCTAAAGGGAATCTCAACGTGAGTCCTTGCCTCGAGGTAAGGCCCTGAGTAGCCCTACAGAAAAGGAGGCATGCAGCTCTTTCCATTAGCTCTTAGTCGCTGTTCTGGTTTACTTTAAAGGAAGTACCCTTTTCAGGACTCCTAGGCCCCTCGGTTGAGCATCAATTTTGTTCCAAGATCTCTGAGTACCTCCACACCCCTGTAGGCCTGCTGAGCAACAACGAGGCCCATTGGTCCCTCGGAGGTCCTCTGTGTCTGCTGAGTCATGGGCAACACACTGCACTCTTTCTTGTGATATCTTGATTCACAGCACTCGCACAGGTTCAAGAGCAACGTTCAAGCAAGTTCCAACATGCCGTGGAAATCGCACTCAATCCCTAGTCTGAGCTGCACAGAGAAAAACACTAGGCTTCTCCTTCCAATCAGGACCTCCTACCTGAAGTCACCCTGCTTCCAGGAGAAAGACGGCTTGCTTTCCTTTTGCAAGTAAAGCACAGTTTTTCCTGTAGCACTGCAGGCTTTTGAAAAGGCAGGGGCCCAGAGGCCTGCCTAGGGCGTTCCTTGGTGAGGCCTCGGGCCCAGTGGCCTGGCTAGGGCGTTCCTTGGTGAGGCCGTTCACTAGATGCAGAACACCCTGCCTCGAGAAGTTGATTCAGGGAAGCAACCAGTGTGTACTCGGTGTCTCTTTTGACTCGTTAAAAACCACAGAGATGTATGCTGCCTGTGTCCATGGAAATGGGGGCATGATGGGACTAGCCTTGCTTTCCGTTTGGAAACCTCCTTTCTTGCTGCCGTGAAGCTCCCTGAAATTCTCTGCTGTTGACAGGCCTCTGGCCACTGTAGGCATGGGTCTGGGAAGAAAATGAGTTTTCCCTGGGTACACACGGAGCTATATAGGCCAGGGTGGGGCTCACCTTGCCATGCTCTAGAGCTAAAGGGAATCTCCACGTGAGTCCTTGCCTCGAGGTAAGGCCCTGAGTAGCCCTGCAGAAAGGGAGGCATGCAGCTCTTTCCATGAGCTCTTAGTGGAGGTCTGTTTTATTTTAAAGGAAGTACCCTTTTCAGGACTCCTACGGTCTTCGGGTGAGCATCATTTTTATTCCAAGATCACTGACTCCCTCCGCACCCCTGTGGGCCTGCTGAGCAGCATTGAGTCCCATACGTCCCACGGAGGCCCTCTGTGTCTGCAGAGTCTCGGGCAACACACTGTACGTTACTTCAGGAGAGCTCCGTTTCCAGAGCACTCGAACAGCATCAGAACCACATTTCTAGGCAGTCCAACATGCCCTGGAAGTCTTCGACATTGCCCTCGTCTGAGCTGCCCTGAGAAAACAGTCTGCTTAGAATTTATCAAAGACCTCGTTCCTGAAGTCACTCTATTCAAGGAGAAATACAGCATCTTAACATGCTGTGTCGCTCACAGGGCAAGAAACGTGAGAACTTGCCTCGAGGTAAGGCCATGAAATGCTATGCAGAAGCAGAGGCGTGTAGCAGTTTCCATGAGGCCGTAGTCGCTTATCTTCAGCATTTTAAAGCCAGTACGCTTTTCAGGACACCTAGGTGCCTCGCCTGGAAACCCTATTCCCTGCAAAAACACTGAGTACCCTCAGGCTCCCCTGGCCCTTCTAAGCACTATCCAGGGAAGGAGCTTTCCGACTCACAGTGTGTATGCCGAGTGTAGGGCAACACAGTGCACTCTTATTGGAACATCTTGATTTAGCCAGCATCGCACAGGTTCACGAGCACCGTTAAGCAAGTTCCAACAGGCCGTGGAAGTCGCTCTCATTCCCTAGTTTGAGCTGTACAGAGACAAACAGTAAGCTTCTCCTTCCATTCAGGACCTCCTACCTGAAGTCACCCTGCCTCCTGAAGAAAGACGACCTCGTTTCTATTGCAACTAAAGCACAGTTGTTCCTGTAGCAGGGCAGGCTTTTGAAGAGGCACGGGCCCAGAGGCATAGCTAGGGCTTTCCTTGGTGAGGCCGTTCACTACATTCAGGACACCCTGCCTCGAGAAGTTGATTCAGGGAAACAACCAGTGTGTACTCTGTGTCTCTTTTGCCTTGTTAGAAACCACAGAGATGTATGCTGCCTGTGCCCATGGAAATTGGGGCATGATGGGACTAGCCTTGCTTTCCATTTGGAAAGCTCCATTCTTGCTTTCGTGAAGCTCCCTGAAATTCTCTGCTGTTGACAGGCCCCTGGCCACTGTAGGCTTGGGTCTGGGAAGAAAATGAGTTTTCTCTGTCTACACACGGAGCTTCATTGGCCGCGGTGGGGCGCACCTTGCCATGCTCTAGAGCTAAAGGGAATCTCAACGTGAGTCCTTGCCTCGAGGTAAGGCCCTGAGTAGCCCTACAGAAAAGGAGGCATGCAGCTCTTTCCATTAGCTCTTAGTCGCTGTTCTGGTTTACTTTAAAGGAAGTACCCTTTTCAGGACTCCTAGGCCCCTCGGTTGAGCATCAATTTTGTTCCAAGATCTCTGAGTACCTCCACACCCCTGTAGGCCTGCTGAGCAACAACGAGACCCATTGGTCCCTCGGAGGTCCTCTGTGTCTGCTGAGTCATGGGCAACACACTGCACTCTTTCTTGTGATATCTTGATTCACAGCACTCGCACAGGTTCAAGAGCAACGTTCAAGCAAGTTCCAACATGCCGTGGAAATCGCACTCAATCCCTAGTCTGAGCTGCACAGAGAAAAACACTAGTCTTCTCCTTCCAATCAGGACCTCCTACCTGAAGTCACCCTGCTTCCAGGAGAAAGACGGCTTGCTTTCCTTTTGCAAGTAAAGCACAGTTTTTCCTGTAGCACTGCAGGCTTTTGAAAAGGCAGGGGCCCAGAGGCCTGCCTAGGGCGTTCCTTGGTGAGGCCTCGGGCCCAGTGGCCTGGCTAGGGCGTTCCTTGGTGAGGCCGTTCACTACATTCAGGACACCCTGCCTCGAGAAGTTGATTCAGGGAAGCAACCAGTGTGTACTCGGTGTCTCTTTTGACTCGTTAAAAACCACAGAGATGTATGCTGCCTGTGTCCATGGAAATGGGGGCATGATGGGACTAGCCTTGCTTTCCGTTTGGAAACCTCCTTTCTTGCTGCCGTGAAGCTCCCTGAAATTCTCTGCTGTTGACAGGCCTCTGGCCACTGTAGGCATGGGTCTGGGAAGAAAATGAGTTTTCCCTGGGTACACACGGAGCTATATAGGCCAGGGTGGGGCTCACCTTGCCATGCTCTAGAGCTAAAGGGAATCTCCACGTGAGTCCTTGCCTCGAGGTAAGGCCCTGAGTAGCCCTGCAGAAAGGGAGGCATGCAGCTCTTTCCATGAGCTCTTAGTGGAGGTCTGTTTTATTTTAAAGGAAGTACCCTTTTCAGGACTCCTACGGTCTTCGGGTGAGCATCATTTTTATTCCAAGATCACTGACTCCCTCCGCACCCCTGTGGGCCTGCTGAGCAGCATTGAGTCCCATACGTCCCACGGAGGCCCTCTGTGTCTGCAGAGTCTCGGGCAACACACTGTACGTTACTTCAGGAGAGCTCCGTTTCCAGAGCACTCGAACAGCATCAGAACCACATTTCTAGGCAGTCCAACATGCCCTGGAAGTCTTCGACATTGCCCTCGTCTGAGCTGCCCTGAGAAAACAGTCTGCTTAGAATTTATCAAAGACCTCGTTCCTGAAGTCACTCTATTCAAGGAGAAATACAGCATCTTACCATGCTGTGTCGCTCACAGGGCAAGAAACGTGAGAACTTGCCTCGAGGTAAGGCCATGAAATGCTATGCAGAAGCAGAGGCGTGTAGCAGTTTCCATGAGGCCGTAGTCGCTTATCTTCAGCATTTTAAAGCCAGTACGCTTTTCAGGACACCTAGGTGCCTCGCCTGGAAACCCTATTCCCTGCAAAAACACTGAGTACCCTCAGGCTCCCCTGGCCCTTCTAAGCACTATCCAGGGAAGGAGCTTTCCGACTCACAGTGTGTATGCCGAGTGTAGGGCAACACAGTGCACTCTTATTGGAACATCTTGATTTAGCCAGCATCGCACAGGTTCACGAGCACCGTTAAGCAAGTTCCAACAGGCCGTGGAAGTCGCTCTCATTCCCTAGTTTGAGCTGTACAGAGACAAACAGTAAGCTTCTCCTTCCATTCAGGACCTCCTACCTGAAGTCACCCTGCCTCCTGAAGAAAGACGACCTCGTTTCTATTGCAACTAAAGCACAGTTGTTCCTGTAGCAGGGCAGGCTTTTGAAGAGGCACGGGCCCAGAGGCATAGCTAGGGCTTTCCTTGGTGAGGCCGTTCACTACATTCAGGACACCCTGCCTCGAGAAGTTGATTCAGGGAAACAACCAGTGTGTACTCTGTGTCTCTTTTGCCTTGTTAGAAACCACAGAGATGTATGCTGCCTGTGCCCATGGAAATTGGGGCATGATGGGACTAGCCTTGCTTTCCATTTGGAAAGCTCCATTCTTGCTTTCGTGAAGCTCCCTGAAATTCTCTGCTGTTGACAGGCCCCTGGCCACTGTAGGCTTGGGTCTGGGAAGAAAATGAGTTTTCTCTGTCTACACACGGAGCTTCATTGGCCGCGGTGGGGCGCACCTTGCCATGCTCTACAGCTAAAGGGAATCTCAACGTGAGTCCTTGCCTCGAGGTAAGGCCCTGAGTAGCCCTACAGAAAAAGAGGCATGCAGCTCTTTCCATTAGCTCTTAGTCGCTGTTCTGGTTTACTTTAAAGGAAGTACCCTTTTCAGGACCTCTAGGCCCCTCGGTTGAGCATCATTTTTGTTCCAAGGTCTCTGAGTACCTCCACACCCCTGTAGGCCTGCTGAGCAACAACGAGGCCCATTGGTCCCTCGGAGGTCCTCTGTGTCTGCTGAGTCATGGGCAACACACTGCACTCTTTCTTGTGATATCTTGATTCACAGCACTCGCACAGGTTCAAGAGCAACGTTCAAGCAAGTTCCAACATGCCGTGGAAATCGCACTCAATCCCTAGTCTGAGCTGCACAGAGAAAAACACTAGGCTTCTCCTTCCAATCAGGACCTCCTACCTGAAGTCACCCTGCTTCCAGGAGAAAGACGGCTTGCTTTCCTTTTGCAAGTAAAGCACAGTTTTTCCTGTAGCACTGCAGGCTTTTGAAAAGGCAGGGGCCCAGAGGCCTGCCTAGGGCGTTCCTTGGTGAGGCCTCGGGCCCAGTGGCCTGGCTAGGGCGTTCCTTGGTGAGGCCGTTCACTAGATGCAGAACACCCTGCCTCGAGAAGTTGATTCAGGGAAGCAACCAGTGTGTACTCGGTGTCTCTTTTGACTCGTTAAAAACCACAGAGATGTATGCTGCCTGTGTCCATGGAAGTGGGGGCATGATGGGACTAGCCTTGCTTTCCGTTTGGAAACCTCCTTTCTTGCTGCCGTGAAGCTCCCTGAAATTCTCTGCTGTTGACAGGCCTCTGGCCACTGTAGGCATGGGTCTGGGAAGAAAATGAGTTTTCCCTGGGTACACACGGAGCTATATAGGCCAGGGTGGGGCTCACCTTGCCATGCTCTAGAGCTAAAGGGAATCTCCACGTGAGTCCTTGCCTCGAGGTAAGGCCCTGAGTAGCCCTGCAGAAAGGGAGGCATGCAGCTCTTTCCATGAGCTCTTAGTGGAGGTCTGTTTTATTTTAAAGGAAGTACCCTTTTCAGGACTCCTACGGTCTTCGGGTGAGCATCATTTTTATTCCAAGATCACTGACTCCCTCCGCACCCCTGTGGGCCTGCTGAGCAGCATTGAGTCCCATACGTCCCACGGAGGCCCTCTGTGTCTGCAGAGTCTCGGGCAACACACTGTACGTTACTTCAGGAGAGCTCCGTTTCCAGAGCACTCGAACAGCATCAGAACCACATTTCTAGGCAGTCCAACATGCCCTGGAAGTCTTCGACATTGCCCTCGTCTGAGCTGCCCTGAGAAAACAGTCTGCTTAGAATTTATCAAAGACCTCGTTCCTGAAGTCACTCTATTCAAGGAGAAATACAGCATCTTACCATGCTGTGTCGCTCACAGGGCAAGAAACGTGAGAACTTGCCTCGAGGTAAGGCCATGAAATGCTATGCAGAAGCAGAGGCGTGTAGCAGTTTCCATGAGGCCGTAGTCGCTTATCTTCAGCATTTTAAAGCCAGTACGCTTTTCAGGACACCTAGGTGCCTCGCCTGGAAACCCTATTCCCTGCAAAAACACTGAGTACCCTCAGGCTCCCCTGGCCCTTCTAAGCACTATCCAGGGAAGGAGCTTTCCGACTCACAGTGTGTATGCCGAGTGTAGGGCAACACAGTGCACTCTTATTGGAACATCTTGATTTAGCCAGCATCGCACAGGTTCACGAGCACCGTTAAGCAAGTTCCAACAGGCCGTGGAAGTCGCTCTCATTCCCTAGTTTGAGCTGTACAGAGACAAACAGTAAGCTTCTCCTTCCATTCAGGACCTCCTACCTGAAGTCACCCTGCCTCCTGAAGAAAGACGACCTCGTTTCTATTGCAACTAAAGCACAGTTGTTCCTGTAGCAGGGCAGGCTTTTGAAGAGGCACGGGCCCAGAGGCATAGCTAGGGCTTTCCTTGGTGAGGCCGTTCACTACATTCAGGACACCCTGCCTCGAGAAGTTGATTCAGGGAAACAACCAGTGTGTACTCTGTGTCTCTTTTGCCTTGTTAGAAACCACAGAGATGTATGCTGCCTGTGCCCATGGAAATTGGGGCATGATGGGACTAGCCTTGCTTTCCATTTGGAAAGCTCCATTCTTGCTTTCGTGAAGCTCCCTGAAATTCTCTGCTGTTGACAGGCCCCTGGCCACTGTAGGCTTGGGTCTGGGAAGAAAATGAGTTTTCTCTGTCTACACACGGAGCTTCATTGGCCGCGGTGGGGCGCACCTTGCCATGCTCTAGAGCTAAAGGGAATCTCAACGTGAGTCCTTGCCTCGAGGTAAGGCCCTGAGTAGCCCTACAGAAAAGGAGGCATGCAGCTCTTTCCATTAGCTCTTAGTCGCTGTTCTGGTTTACTTTAAAGGAAGTACCCTTTTCAGGACTCCTAGGCCCCTCGGTTGAGCATCAATTTTGTTCCAAGATCTCTGAGTACCTCCACACCCCTGTAGGCCTGCTGAGCAACAACGAGGCCCATTGGTCCCTCGGAGGTCCTCTGTGTCTGCTGAGTCATGGGCAACACACTGCACTCTTTCTTGTGATATCTTGATTCACAGCACTCGCACAGGTTCAAGAGCAACGTTCAAGCAAGTTCCAACATGCCGTGGAAATCGCACTCAATCCCTAGTCTGAGCTGCACAGAGAAAAACACTAGTCTTCTCCTTCCAATCAGGACCTCCTACCTGAAGTCACCCTGCTTCCAGGAGAAAGACGGCTTGCTTTCCTTTTGCAAGTAAAGCACAGTTTTTCCTGTAGCACTGCAGGCTTTTGAAAAGGCAGGGGCCCAGAGGCCTGCCTAGGGCGTTCCTTGGTGAGGCCTCGGGCCCAGTGGCCTGGCTAGGGCGTTCCTGGGTGAGGCCGTTCACTAGATGCAGAACACCCTGCCTCGAGAAGTTGATTCAGGGAAGCAACCAGTGTGTACTCGGTGTCTCTTTTGACTCGTTGAAAACCACAGAGATGTATTCTGCCTGTGTCATCAGAACCACATTTCTAGGCAGTCCAACATGCCCTGGAAGTCTTCGACATTGCCCTCGTCTGAGCTGCCCTGAGAAAACAGTCTGCTTAGAATTTATCAAAGACCTCGTTCCTGAAGTCACTCTATTCAAGGAGAAATACAGCATCTTACCATGCTGTGTCGCTCACAGGGCAAGAAACGTGAGAACTTGCCTCGAGGTAAGGCCATGAAATGCTATGCAGAAGCAGAGGCGTGTAGCAGTTTCCATGAGGCCGTAGTCGCTTATCTTCAGCATTTTAAAGCCAGTACGCTTTTCAGGACACCTAGGTGCCTCGCCTGGAAACCCTATTCCCTGCAAAAACACTGAGTACCCTCAGGCTCCCCTGGCCCTTCTAAGCACTATCCAGGGAAGGAGCTTTCCGACTCACAGTGTGTATGCCGAGTGTAGGGCAACACAGTGCACTCTTATTGGAACATCTTGATTTAGCCAGCATCGCACAGGTTCACGAGCACCGTTAAGCAAGTTCCAACAGGCCGTGGAAGTCGCTCTCATTCCCTAGTTTGAGCTGTACAGAGACAAACAGTAAGCTTCTCCTTCCATTCAGGACCTCCTACCTGAAGTCACCCTGCCTCCTGAAGAAAGACGACCTCGTTTCTATTGCAACTAAAGCACAGTTGTTCCTGTAGCAGGGCAGGCTTTTGAAGAGGCACGGGCCCAGAGGCATAGCTAGGGCTTTCCTTGGTGAGGCCGTTCACTACATTCAGGACACCCTGCCTCGAGAAGTTGATTCAGGGAAGCAACCAGTGTGTACTCGGTGTCTCTTTTGACTCGTTAAAAACCACAGAGATGTATGCTGCCTGTGTCCATGGAAATGGGGGCATGATGGGACTAGCCTTGCTTTCCGTTTGGAAACCTTCTTTCTTGCTGCCGTGAAGCTCCCTGAAATTCTCTGCTGTTGACAGGCCTCTGGCCACTGTAGGCATGGGTCTGGGAAGAAAATGAGTTTTCCCTGGGTACACACGGAGCTATATAGGCCAGGGTGGGGCTCACCTTGCCATGCTCTAGAGCTAAAGGGAATCTCCACGTGAGTCCTTGCCTCGAGGTAAGGCCCTGAGTAGCCCTGCAGAAAGGGAGGCATGCAGCTCTTTCCATGAGCTCTTAGTGGAGGTCTGTTTTATTTTAAAGGAAGTACCCTTTTCAGGACTCCTACGGTCTTCGGGTGAGCATCATTTTTATTCCAAGATCACTGACTCCCTCCGCACCCCTGTGGGCCTGCTGAGCAGCATTGAGTCCCATACGTCCCACGGAGGCCCTCTGGGTCTGCAGTCTCGGGCAACACACTGTACGTTACTTCAGGAGAGCTCCGTTTCCAGAGCACTCGAACAGCATCAGAACCACATTTCTAGGCAGTCCAACATGCCCTGGAAGTCTTCGACATTGCCCTCGTCTGAGCTGCCCTGAGAAAACAGTCTGCTTAGAATTTATCAAAGACCTCGTTCCTGAAGTCACTCTATTCAAGGAGAAATACAGCATCTTACCATGCTGTGTCGCTCACAGGGCAAGAAACGTGAGAACTTGCCTCGAGGTAAGGCCATGAAATGCTATGCAGAAGCAGAGGCGTGTAGCAGTTTCCATGAGGCCGTAGTCGCTTATCTTCAGCATTTTAAAGCCAGTACGCTTTTCAGGACACCTAGGTGCCTCGCCTGGAAACCCTATTCCCTGCAAAAACACTGAGTACCCTCAGGCTCCCCTGGCCCTTCTAAGCACTATCCAGGGAAGGAGCTTTCCGACTCACAGTGTGTATGCCGAGTGTAGGGCAACACAGTGCACTCTTATTGGAACATCTTGATTTAGCCAGCATCGCACAGGTTCACGAGCACCGTTAAGCAAGTTCCAACAGGCCGTGGAAGTCGCTCTCATTCCCTAGTTTGAGCTGTACAGAGACAAACAGTAAGCTTCTCCTTCCATTCAGGACCTCCTACCTGAAGTCACCCTGCCTCCTGAAGAAAGACGACCTCGTTTCTATTGCAACTAAAGCACAGTTGTTCCTGTAGCAGGGCAGGCTTTTGAAGAGGCACGGGCCCAGAGGCATAGCTAGGGCTTTCCTTGGTGAGGCCGTTCACTACATTCAGGACACCCTGCCTCGAGAAGTTGATTCAGGGAAACAACCAGTGTGTACTCTGTGTCTCTTTTGCCTTGTTAGAAACCACAGAGATGTATGCTGCCTGTGCCCATGGAAATTGGGGCATGATGGGACTAGCCTTGCTTTCCATTTGGAAAGCTCCATTCTTGCTTTCGTGAAGCTCCCTGAAATTCTCTGCTGTTGACAGGCCCCTGGCCACTGTAGGCTTGGGTCTGGGAAGAAAATGAGTTTTCTCTGTCTACACACGGAGCTTCATTGGCCGCGGTGGGGCGCACCTTGCCATGCTCTAGAGCTAAAGGGAATCTCAACGTGAGTCCTTGCCTCGAGGTAAGGCCCTGAGTAGCCCTACAGAAAAGGAGGCATGCAGCTCTTTCCATTAGCTCTTAGTCGCTGTTCTGGTTTACTTTAAAGGAAGTACCCTTTTCAGGACTCCTAGGCCCCTCGGTTGAGCATCAATTTTGTTCCAAGATCTCTGAGTACCTCCACACCCCTGTAGGCCTGCTGAGCAACAACGAGGCCCATTGGTCCCTCGGAGGTCCTCTGTGTCTGCTGAGTCATGGGCAACACACTGCACTCTTTCTTGTGATATCTTGATTCACAGCACTCGCACAGGTTCAAGAGCAACGTTCAAGCAAGTTCCAACATGCCGTGGAAATCGCACTCAATCCCTAGTCTGAGCTGCACAGAGAAAAACACTAGTCTTCTCCTTCCAATCAGGACCTCCTACCTGAAGTCACCCTGCTTCCAGGAGAAAGACGGCTTGCTTTCCTTTTGCAAGTAAAGCACAGTTTTTCCTGTAGCACTGCAGGCTTTTGAAAAGGCAGGGGCCCAGAGGCCTGCCTAGGGCGTTCCTTGGTGAGGCCTCGGGCCCAGTGGCCTGGCTAGGGCGTTCCTGGGTGAGGCCGTTCACTAGATGCAGAACACCCTGCCTCGAGAAGTTGATTCAGGGAAGCAACCAGTGTGTACTCGGTGTCTCTTTTGACTCGTTGAAAACCACAGAGATGTATTCTGCCTGTGTCATCAGAACCACATTTCTAGGCAGTCCAACATGCCCTGGAAGTCTTCGACATTGCCCTCGTCTGAGCTGCCCTGAGAAAACAGTCTGCTTAGAATTTATCAAAGACCTCGTTCCTGAAGTCACTCTATTCAAGGAGAAATACAGCATCTTACCATGCTGTGTCGCTCACAGGGCAAGAAACGTGAGAACTTGCCTCGAGGTAAGGCCATGAAATGCTATGCAGAAGCAGAGGCGTGTAGCAGTTTCCATGAGGCCGTAGTCGCTTATCTTCAGCATTTTAAAGCCAGTACGCTTTTCAGGACACCTAGGTGCCTCGCCTGGAAACCCTATTCCCTGCAAAAACACTGAGTACCCTCAGGCTCCCCTGGCCCTTCTAAGCACTATCCAGGGAAGGAGCTTTCCGACTCACAGTGTGTATGCCGAGTGTAGGGCAACACAGTGCACTCTTATTGGAACATCTTGATTTAGCCAGCATCGCACAGGTTCACGAGCACCGTTAAGCAAGTTCCAACAGGCCGTGGAAGTCGCTCTCATTCCCTAGTTTGAGCTGTACAGAGACAAACAGTAAGCTTCTCCTTCCATTCAGGACCTCCTACCTGAAGTCACCCTGCCTCCTGAAGAAAGACGACCTCGTTTCTATTGCAACTAAAGCACAGTTGTTCCTGTAGCAGGGCAGGCTTTTGAAGAGGCACGGGCCCAGAGGCATAGCTAGGGCTTTCCTTGGTGAGGCCGTTCACTACATTCAGGACACCCTGCCTCGAGAAGTTGATTCAGGGAAGCAACCAGTGTGTACTCGGTGTCTCTTTTGACTCGTTAAAAACCACAGAGATGTATGCTGCCTGTGTCCATGGAAATGGGGGCATGATGGGACTAGCCTTGCTTTCCGTTTGGAAACCTTCTTTCTTGCTGCCGTGAAGCTCCCTGAAATTCTCTGCTGTTGACAGGCCTCTGGCCACTGTAGGCATGGGTCTGGGAAGAAAATGAGTTTTCCCTGGGTAGACACGGAGCTATATAGGCCAGGGTGGGGCTCACCTTGCCATGCTCTAGAGCTAAAGGGAATCTCCACGTGAGTCCTTGCCTCGAGGTAAGGCCCTGAGTAGCCCTGCAGAAAGGGAGGCATGCAGCTCTTTCCATGAGCTCTTAGTGGAGGTCTGTTTTATTTTAAAGGAAGTACCCTTTTCAGGACTCCTACGGTCTTCGGGTGAGCATCATTTTTATTCCAAGATCACTGACTCCCTCCGCACCCCTGTGGGCCTGCTGAGCAGCATTGAGTCCCATACGTCCCACGGAGGCCCTCTGGGTCTGCAGTCTCGGGCAACACACTGTACGTTACTTCAGGAGAGCTCCGTTTCCAGAGCACTCGAACAGCATCAGAACCACATTTCTAGGCAGTCCAACATGCCCTGGAAGTCTTCGACATTGCCCTCGTCTGAGCTGCCCTGAGAAAACAGTCTGCTTAGAATTTATCAAAGACCTCGTTCCTGAAGTCACTCTATTCAAGGAGAAATACAGCATCTTACCATGCTGTGTCGCTCACAGGGCAAGAAACGTGAGAACTTGCCTCGAGGTAAGGCCATGAAATGCTATGCAGAAGCAGAGGCGTGTAGCAGTTTCCATGAGGCCGTAGTCGCTTATCTTCAGCATTTTAAAGCCAGTACGCTTTTCAGGACACCTAGGTGCCTCGCCTGGAAACCCTATTCCCTGCAAAAACACTGAGTACCCTCAGGCTCCCCTGGCCCTTCTAAGCACTATCCAGGGAAGGAGCTTTCCGACTCACAGTGTGTATGCCGAGTGTAGGGCAACACAGTGCACTCTTATTGGAACATCTTGATTTAGCCAGCATCGCACAGGTTCACGAGCACCGTTAAGCAAGTTCCAACAGGCCGTGGAAGTCGCTCTCATTCCCTAGTTTGAGCTGTACAGAGACAAACAGTAAGCTTCTCCTTCCATTCAGGACCTCCTACCTGAAGTCACCCTGCCTCCTGAAGAAAGACGACCTCGTTTCTATTGCAACTAAAGCACAGTTGTTCCTGTAGCAGGGCAGGCTTTTGAAGAGGCACGGGCCCAGAGGCATAGCTAGGGCTTTCCTTGGTGAGGCCGTTCACTACATTCAGGACACCCTGCCTCGAGAAGTTGATTCAGGGAAACAACCAGTGTGTACTCTGTGTCTCTTTTGCCTTGTTAGAAACCACAGAGATGTATGCTGCCTGTGCCCATGGAAATTGGGGCATGATGGGACTAGCCTTGCTTTCCATTTGGAAAGCTCCATTCTTGCTTTCGTGAAGCTCCCTGAAATTCTCTGCTGTTGACAGGCCCCTGGCCACTGTAGGCTTGGGTCTGGGAAGAAAATGAGTTTTCTCTGTCTACACACGGAGCTTCATTGGCCGCGGTGGGGCGCACCTTGCCATGCTCTAGAGCTAAAGGGAATCTCAACGTGAGTCCTTGCCTCGAGGTAAGGCCCTGAGTAGCCCTACAGAAAAGGAGGCATGCAGCTCTTTCCATTAGCTCTTAGTCGCTGTTCTGGTTTACTTTAAAGGAAGTACCCTTTTCAGGACTCCTAGGCCCCTCGGTTGAGCATCAATTTTGTTCCAAGATCTCTGAGTACCTCCACACCCCTGTAGGCCTGCTGAGCAACAACGAGGCCCATTGGTCCCTCGGAGGTCCTCTGTGTCTGCTGAGTCATGGGCAACACACTGCACTCTTTCTTGTGATATCTTGATTCACAGCACTCGCACAGGTTCAAGAGCAACGTTCAAGCAAGTTCCAACATGCCGTGGAAATCGCACTCAATCCCTAGTCTGAGCTGCACAGAGAAAAACACTAGGCTTCTCCTTCCAATCAGGACCTCCTACCTGAAGTCACCCTGCTTCCAGGAGAAAGACGGCTTGCTTTCCTTTTGCAAGTAAAGCACAGTTTTTCCTGTAGCACTGCAGGCTTTTGAAAAGGCAGGGGCCCAGAGGCCTGCCTAGGGCGTTCCTTGGTGAGGCCTCGGGCCCAGTGGCCTGGCTAGGGCGTTCCTGGGTGAGGCCGTTCACTAGATGCAGAACACCCTGCCTCGAGAAGTTGATTCAGGGAAGCAACCAGTGTGTACTCGGTGTCTCTTTTGACTCGTTAAAAACCACAGAGATGTATGCTGCCTGTGTCCATGGAAATGGGGGCATGATGGGACTAGCCTTGCTTTCCGTTTGGAAACCTCCTTTCTTGCTGCCGTGAAGCTCCCTGAAATTCTCTGCTGTTGACAGGCCTCTGGCCACTGTAGGCATGGGTCTGGGAAGAAAATGAGTTTTCCCTGGGTACACACGGAGCTATATAGGCCAGGGTGGGGCTCACCTTGCCATGCTCTAGAGCTAAAGGGAATCTCCACGTGAGTCCTTGCCTCGAGGTAAGGCCCTGAGTAGCCCTGCAGAAAGGGAGGCATGCAGCTCTTTCCATGAGCTCTTAGTGGAGGTCTGTTTTATTTTAAAGGAAGTACCCTTTTCAGGACTCCTACGGTCTTCGGGTGAGCATCATTTTTATTCCAAGATCACTGACTCCCTCCCGCACCCCTGTGGGCCTGCTGAGCAGCATTGAGTCCCATACTTCCCTCGGAGGCCCTCTGTGTCTGCAGAGTCTCGGGCAACACACTGTACGTTACTTCAGGAGAGCTCCGTTTCCAGAGCACTCGAACAGCATCAGAACCACATTTCTAGGCAGTCCAACATGCCCTGGAAGTCTTCGACATTGCCCTCGTCTGAGCTGCCCTGAGAAAACAGTCTGCTTAGAATTTATCAAAGACCTCGTTCCTGAAGTCACTCTATTCAAGGAGAAATACAGCATCTTACCATGCTGTGTCGCTCACAGGGCAAGAAACGTGAGAACTTGCCTCGAGGTAAGGCCATGAAATGCTATGCAGAAGCAGAGGCGTGTAGCAGTTTCCATGAGGCCGTAGTCGCTTATCTTCAGCATTTTAAAGCCAGTACGCTTTTCAGGACACCTAGGTGCCTCGCCTGGAAACCCTATTCCCTGCAAAAACACTGAGTACCCTCAGGCTCCCCTGGCCCTTCTAAGCACTATCCAGGGAAGGAGCTTTCCGACTCACAGTGTGTATGCCGAGTGTAGGGCAACACAGTGCACTCTTATTGGAACATCTTGATTTAGCCAGCATCGCACAGGTTCACGAGCACCGTTAAGCAAGTTCCAACAGGCCGTGGAAGTCGCTCTCATTCCCTAGTTTGAGCTGTACAGAGACAAACAGTAAGCTTCTCCTTCCATTCAGGACCTCCTACCTGAAGTCACCCTGCCTCCTGAAGAAAGACGACCTCGTTTCTATTGCAACTAAAGCACAGTTGTTCCTGTAGCAGGGCAGGCTTTTGAAGAGGCACGGGCCCAGAGGCATAGCTAGGGCTTTCCTTGGTGAGGCCGTTCACTACATTCAGGACACCCTGCCTCGAGAAGTTGATTCAGGGAAGCAACCAGTGTGTACTCGGTGTCTCTTTTGACTCGTTAAAAACCACAGAGATGTATGCTGCCTGTGTCCATGGAAATGGGGGCATGATGGGACTAGCCTTGCTTTCCGTTTGGAAACCTTCTTTCTTGCTGCCGTGAAGCTCCCTGAAATTCTCTGCTGTTGACAGGCCTCTGGCCACTGTAGGCATGGGTCTGGGAAGAAAATGAGTTTTCCCTGGGTACACACGGAGCTATATAGGCCAGGGTGGGGCTCACCTTGCCATGCTCTAGAGCTAAAGGGAATCTCCACGTGAGTCCTTGCCTCGAGGTAAGGCCCTGAGTAGCCCTGCAGAAAGGGAGGCATGCAGCTCTTTCCATGAGCTCTTAGTGGAGGTCTGTTTTATTTTAAAGGAAGTACCCTTTTCAGGACTCCTACGGTCTTCGGGTGAGCATCATTTTTATTCCAAGATCACTGACTCCCTCCGCACCCCTGTGGGCCTGCTGAGCAGCATTGAGTCCCATACGTCCCACGGAGGCCCTCTGTGTCTGCAGTCTCGGGCAAAACACTGTACGTTACTTCAGGAGAGCTCCGTTTCCAGAGCACTCGAACAGCATCAGAACCACATTTCTAGGCAGTCCAACATGCCCTGGAAGTCTTCGACATTGCCCTCGTCTGAGCTGCCCTGAGAAAACAGTCTGCTTAGAATTTATCAAAGACCTCGTTCCTGAAGTCACTCTATTCAAGGAGAAATACAGCATCTTACCATGCTGTGTCGCTCACAGGGCAAGAAACGTGAGAACTTGCCTCGAGGTAAGGCCATGAAATGCTATGCAGAAGCAGAGGCGTGTAGCAGTTTCCATGAGGCCGTAGTCGCTTATCTTCAGCATTTTAAAGCCAGTACGCTTTTCAGGACACCTAGGTGCCTCGCCTGGAAACCCTATTCCCTGCAAAAACACTGAGTACCCTCAGGCTCCCCTGGCCCTTCTAAGCACTATCCAGGGAAGGAGCTTTCCGACTCAGTGTGTATGCCGAGTGTAGGGCAACACAGTGCACTCTTATTGGAACATCTTGATTTAGCCAGCATCGCACAGGTTCACGAGCACCGTTAAGCAAGTTCCAACAGGCCGTGGAAGTCGCTCTCATTCCCTAGTTTGAGCTGTACAGAGACAAACAGTAAGCTTCTCCTTCCATTCAGGACCTCCTACCTGAAGTCACCCTGCCTCCTGAAGAAAGACGACCTCGTTTCTATTGCAACGAAAGCACAGTTGTTCCTGTAGCAGGGCAGGCTTTTGAAGAGGCACGGGCCCAGAGGCATAGCTAGGGCTTTCCTTGGTGAGGCCGTTCACTACATTCAGGACACCCTGCCTCGAGAAGTTGATTCAGGGAAGCAACCAGTGTGTACTCGGTGTCTCTTTTGACTCGTTAAAAACCACAGAGATGTATGCTGCCTGTGTCCATGGAAATGGGGGCATGATGGGACTAGCCTTGCTTTCCGTTTGGAAACCTTCTTTCTTGCTGCCGTGAAGCTCCCTGAAATTCTCTGCTGTTGACAGGCCTCTGGCCACTGTAGGCATGGGTCTGGGAAGAAAATGAGTTTTCCCTGGGTACACACGGAGCTATATAGGCCAGGGTGGGGCTCACCTTGCCATGCTCTAGAGCTAAAGGGAATCTCCACGTGAGTCCTTGCCTCGAGGTAAGGCCCTGAGTAGCCCTGCAGAAAGGGAGGCATGCAGCTCTTTCCATGAGCTCTTAGTGGAGGTCTGTTTTATTTTAAAGGAAGTACCCTTTTCAGGACTCCTACGGTCTTCGGGTGAGCATCATTTTTATTCCAAGATCACTGACTCCCTCCGCACCCCTGTGGGCCTGCTGAGCAGCATTGAGTCCCATACGTCCCACGGAGGCCCTCTGTGTCTGCAGAGTCTCGGGCAACACACTGTACGTTACTTCAGGAGAGCTCCGTTTCCAGAGCACTCGAACAGCATCAGAACCACATTTCTAGGCAGTCCAACATGCCCTGGAAGTCTTCGACATTGCCCTCGTCTGAGCTGCCCTGAGAAAACAGTCTGCTTAGAATTTATCAAAGACCTCGTTCCTGAAGTCACTCTATTCAAGGAGAAATACAGCATCTTACCATGCTGTGTCGCTCACAGGGCAAGAAACGTGAGAACTTGCCTCGAGGTAAGGCCATGAAATGCTATGCAGAAGCAGAGGCGTGTAGCAGTTTCCATGAGGCCGTAGTCGCTTATCTTCAGCATTTTAAAGCCAGTACGCTTTTCAGGACACCTAGGTGCCTCGCCTGGAAACCCTATTCCCTGCAAAAACACTGAGTACCCTCAGGCTCCCCTGGCCCTTCTAAGCACTATCCAGGGAAGGAGCTTTCCGACTCACAGTGTGTATGCCGAGTGTAGGGCAACACAGTGCACTCTTATTGGAACATCTTGATTTAGCCAGCATCGCACAGGTTCACGAGCACCGTTAAGCAAGTTCCAACAGGCCGTGGAAGTCGCTCTCATTCCCTAGTTTGAGCTGTACAGAGACAAACAGTAAGCTTCTCCTTCCATTCAGGACCTCCTACCTGAAGTCACCCTGCCTCCTGAAGAAAGACGACCTCGTTTCTATTGCAACTAAAGCACAGTTGTTCCTGTAGCAGGGCAGGCTTTTGAAGAGGCACGGGCCCAGAGGCATAGCTAGGGCTTTCCTTGGTGAGGCCGTTCACTATATTCAGCACACCCTGCCTCGAGAAGTTGATTCAGGGAAACAACCAGTGTGTACTCTGTGTCTCTTTTGCCTTGTTAGAAACCACAGAGATGTATGCTGCCTGTGCCCATGGAAATTGGGGCATGATGGGACTAGCCTTGCTTTCCATTTGGAAAGCTCCATTCTTGCTTTCGTGAAGCTCCCTGAAATTCTCTGCTGTTGACAGGCCCCTGGCCACTGTAGGCTTGGGTCTGGGAAGAAAATGAGTTTTCTCTGTCTACACACGGAGCTTCATTGGCCGCGGTGGGGCGCACCTTGCCATGCTCTAGAGCTAAAGGGAATCTCAACGTGAGTCCTTGCCTCGAGGTAAGGCCCTGAGTAGCCCTACAGAAAAGGAGGCATGCAGCTCTTTCCATTAGCTCTTAGTCGCTGTTCTGGTTTACTTTAAAGGAAGTACCCTTTTCAGGACTCCTAGGCCCCTCGGTTGAGCATCAATTTTGTTCCAAGATCTCTGAGTACCTCCACACCCCTGTAGGCCTGCTGAGCAACAACGAGGCCCATTGGTCCCTCGGAGGTCCTCTGTGTCTGCTGAGTCATGGGCAACACACTGCACTCTTTCTTGTGATATCTTGATTCACAGCACTCGCACAGGTTCAAGAGCAACGTTCAAGCAAGTTCCAACATGCCGTGGAAATCGCACTCAATCCCTAGTCTGAGCTGCACAGAGAAAAACACTAGGCTTCTCCTTCCAATCAGGACCTCCTACCTGAAGTCACCCTGCTTCCAGGAGAAAGACGGCTTGCTTTCCTTTTGCAAGTAAAGCACAGTTTTTCCTGTAGCACTGCAGGCTTTTGAAAAGGCAGGGGCCCAGAGGCCTGCCTAGGGCGTTCCTTGGTGAGGCCTCGGGCCCAGTGGCCTGGCTAGGGCGTTCCTGGGTGAGGCCGTTCACTAGATGCAGAACACCCTGCCTCGAGAAGTTGATTCAGGGAAGCAACCAGTGTGTACTCGGTGTCTCTTTTGACTCGTTAAAAACCACAGAGATGTATGCTGCCTGTGTCCATGGAAATGGGGGCATGATGGGACTAGCCTTGCTTTCCGTTTGGAAACCTCCTTTCTTGCTGCCGTGAAGCTCCCTGAAATTCTCTGCTGTTGACAGGCCTCTGGCCACTGTAGGCATGGGTCTGGGAAGAAAATGAGTTTTCCCTGGGTACACACGGAGCTATATAGGCCAGGGTGGGGCTCACCTTGCCATGCTCTAGAGCTAAAGGGAATCTCCACGTGAGTCCTTGCCTCGAGGTAAGGCCCTGAGTAGCCCTGCAGAAAGGGAGGCATGCAGCTCTTTCCATGAGCTCTTAGTGGAGGTCTGTTTTATTTTAAAGGAAGTACCCTTTTCAGGACTCCTACGGTCTTCGGGTGAGCATCATTTTTATTCCAAGATCACTGACTCCCTCCGCACCCCTGTGGGCCTGCTGAGCAGCATTGAGTCCCATACGTCCCACGGAGGCCCTCTGTGTCTGCAGAGTCTCGGGCAACACACTGTACGTTACTTCAGGAGAGCTCCGTTTCCAGAGCACTCGAACAGCATCAGAACCACATTTCTAGGCAGTCCAACATGCCCTGGAAGTCTTCGACATTGCCCTCGTCTGAGCTGCCCTGAGAAAACAGTCTGCTTAGAATTTATCAAAGACCTCGTTCCTGAAGTCACTCTATTCAAGGAGAAATACAGCATCTTAACATGCTGTGTCGCTCACAGGGCAAGAAACGTGAGAACTTGCCTCGAGGTAAGGCCATGAAATGCTATGCAGAAGCAGAGGCGTGTAGCAGTTTCCATGAGGCCGTAGTCGCTTATCTTCAGCATTTTAAAGCCAGTACGCTTTTCAGGACACCTAGGTGCCTCGCCTGGAAACCCTATTCCCTGCAAAAACACTGAGTACCCTCAGGCTCCCCTGGCCCTTCTAAGCACTATCCAGGGAAGGAGCTTTCCGACTCACAGTGTGTATGCCGAGTGTAGGGCAACACAGTGCACTCTTATTGGAACATCTTGATTTAGCCAGCATCGCACAGGTTCACGAGCACCGTTAAGCAAGTTCCAACAGGCCGTGGAAGTCGCTCTCATTCCCTAGTTTGAGCTGTACAGAGACAAACAGTAAGCTTCTCCTTCCATTCAGGACCTCCTACCTGAAGTCACCCTGCCTCCTGAAGAAAGACGACCTCGTTTCTATTGCAACTAAAGCACAGTTGTTCCTGTAGCAGGGCAGGCTTTTGAAGAGGCACGGGCCCAGAGGCATAGCTAGGGCTTTCCTTGGTGAGGCCGTTCACTACATTCAGGACACCCTGCCTCGAGAAGTTGATTCAGGGAAACAACCAGTGTGTACTCTGTGTCTCTTTTGCCTTGTTAGAAACCACAGAGATGTATGCTGCCTGTGCCCATGGAAATTGGGGCATGATGGGACTAGCCTTGCTTTCCATTTGGAAAGCTCCATTCTTGCTTTCGTGAAGCTCCCTGAAATTCTCTGCTGTTGACAGGCCCCTGGCCACTGTAGGCTTGGGTCTGGGAAGAAAATGAGTTTTCTCTGTCTACACACGGAGCTTCATTGGCCGCGGTGGGGCGCACCTTGCCATGCTCTAGAGCTAAAGGGAATCTCAACGTGAGTCCTTGCCTCGAGGTAAGGCCCTGAGTAGCCCTACAGAAAAGGAGGCATGCAGCTCTTTCCATTAGCTCTTAGTCGCTGTTCTGGTTTACTTTAAAGGAAGTACCCTTTTCAGGACTCCTAGGCCCCTCGGTTGAGCATCAATTTTGTTCCAAGATCTCTGAGTACCTCCACACCCCTGTAGGCCTGCTGAGCAACAACGAGACCCATTGGTCCCTCGGAGGTCCTCTGTGTCTGCTGAGTCATGGGCAACACACTGCACTCTTTCTTGTGATATCTTGATTCACAGCACTCGCACAGGTTCAAGAGCAACGTTCAAGCAAGTTCCAACATGCCGTGGAAATCGCACTCAATCCCTAGTCTGAGCTGCACAGAGAAAAACACTAGTCTTCTCCTTCCAATCAGGACCTCCTACCTGAAGTCACCCTGCTTCCAGGAGAAAGACGGCTTGCTTTCCTTTTGCAAGTAAAGCACAGTTTTTCCTGTAGCACTGCAGGCTTTTGAAAAGGCAGGGGCCCAGAGGCCTGCCTAGGGCGTTCCTTGGTGAGGCCTCGGGCCCAGTGGCCTGGCTAGGGCGTTCCTTGGTGAGGCCGTTCACTAGATGCAGAACACCCTGCCTCGAGAAGTTGATTCAGGGAAGCAACCAGTGTGTACTCGGTGTCTCTTTTGACTCGTTAAAAACCACAGAGATGTATGCTGCCTGTGTCCATGGAAATGGGGGCATGATGGGACTAGCCTTGCTTTCCGTTTGGAAACCTCCTTTCTTGCTGCCGTGAAGCTCCCTGAAATTCTCTGCTGTTGACAGGCCTCTGGCCACTGTAGGCATGGGTCTGGGAAGAAAATGAGTTTTCCCTGGGTACACACGGAGCTATATAGGCCAGGGTGGGGCTCACCTTGCCATGCTCTAGAGCTAAAGGGAATCTCCACGTGAGTCCTTGCCTCGAGGTAAGGCCCTGAGTAGCCCTGCAGAAAGGGAGGCATGCAGCTCTTTCCATGAGCTCTTAGTGGAGGTCTGTTTTATTTTAAAGGAAGTACCCTTTTCAGGACTCCTACGGTCTTCGGGTGAGCATCATTTTTATTCCAAGATCACTGACTCCCTCCGCACCCCTGTGGGCCTGCTGAGCAGCATTGAGTCCCATACGTCCCACGGAGGCCCTCTGTGTCTGCAGAGTCTCGGGCAACACACTGTACGTTACTTCAGGAGAGCTCCGTTTCCAGAGCACTCGAACAGCATCAGAACCACATTTCTAGGCAGTCCAACATGCCCTGGAAGTCTTCGACATTGCCCTCGTCTGAGCTGCCCTGAGAAAATAGTCTGCTTAGAATTTATCAAAGACCTCGTTCCTGAAGTCACTCTATTCAAGGAGAAATACAGCATCTTACCATGCTGTGTCGCTCACAGGGCAAGAAACGTGAGAACTTGCCTCGAGGTAAGGCCATGAAATGCTATGCAGAAGCAGAGGCGTGTAGCAGTTTCCATGAGGCCGTAGTCGCTTATCTTCAGCATTTTAAAGCCAGTACGCTTTTCAGGACACCTAGGTGCCTCGCCTGGAAACCCTATTCCCTGCAAAAACACTGAGTACCCTCAGGCTCCCCTGGCCCTTCTAAGCACTATCCAGGGAAGGAGCTTTCCGACTCACAGTGTGTATGCCGAGTGTAGGGCAACACAGTGCACTCTTATTGGAACATCTTGATTTAGCCAGCATCGCACAGGTTCACGAGCACCGTTAAGCAAGTTCCAACAGGCCGTGGAAGTCGCTCTCATTCCCTAGTTTGAGCTGTACAGAGACAAACAGTAAGCTTCTCCTTCCATTCAGGACCTCCTACCTGAAGTCACCCTGCCTCCTGAAGAAAGACGACCTCGTTTCTATTGCAACTAAAGCACAGTTGTTCCTGTAGCAGGGCAGGCTTTTGAAGAGGCACGGGCCCAGAGGCATAGCTAGGGCTTTCCTTGGTGAGGCCGTTCACTACATTCAGGACACCCTGCCTCGAGAAGTTGATTCAGGGAAACAACCAGTGTGTACTCTGTGTCTCTTTTGCCTTGTTAGAAACCACAGAGATGTATGCTGCCTGTGCCCATGGAAATTGGGGCATGATGGGACTAGCCTTGCTTTCCATTTGGAAAGCTCCATTCTTGCTTTCGTGAAGCTCCCTGAAATTCTCTGCTGTTGACAGGCCCCTGGCCACTGTAGGCTTGGGTCTGGGAAGAAAATGAGTTTTCTCTGTCTACACACGGAGCTTCATTGGCCGCGGTGGGGCGCACCTTGCCATGCTCTAGAGCTAAAGGGAATCTCAACGTGAGTCCTTGCCTCGAGGTAAGGCCCTGAGTAGCCCTACAGAAAAGGAGGCATGCAGCTCTTTCCATTAGCTCTTAGTCGCTGTTCTGGTTTACTTTAAAGGAAGTACCCTTTTCAGGACTCCTAGGCCCCTCGGTTGAGCATCAATTTTGTTCCAAGATCTCTGAGTACCTCCACACCCCTGTAGGCCTGCTGAGCAACAACGAGGCCCATTGGTCCCTCGGAGGTCCTCTGTGTCTGCTGAGTCATGGGCAACACACTGCACTCTTTCTTGTGATATCTTGATTCACAGCACTCGCACAGGTTCAAGAGCAACGTTCAAGCAAGTTCCAACATGCCGTGGAAATCGCACTCAATCCCTAGTCTGAGCTGCACAGAGAAAAACACTAGGCTTCTCCTTCCAATCAGGACCTCCTACCTGAAGTCACCCTGCTTCCAGGAGAAAGACGGCTTGCTTTCCTTTTGCAAGTAAAGCACAGTTTTTCCTGTAGCACTGCAGGCTTTTGAAAAGGCAGGGGCCCAGAGGCCTGCCTAGGGCGTTCCTTGGTGAGGCCTCGGGCCCAGTGGCCTGGCTAGGGCGTTCCTTGGTGAGGCCGTTCACTAGATGCAGAACACCCTGCCTCGAGAAGTTGATTCAGGGAAGCAACCAGTGTGTACTCGGTGTCTCTTTTGACTCGTTAAAAACCACAGAGATGTATGCTGCCTGTGTCCATGGAAATGGGGGCATGATGGGACTAGCCTTGCTTTCCGTTTGGAAACCTCCTTTCTTGCTGCCGTGAAGCTCCCTGAAATTCTCTGCTGTTGACAGGCCTCTGGCCACTGTAGGCATGGGTCTGGGAAGAAAATGAGTTTTCCCTGGGTACACACGGAGCTATATAGGCCAGGGTGGGGCTCACCTTGCCATGCTCTAGAGCTAAAGGGAATCTCCACGTGAGTCCTTGCCTCGAGGTAAGGCCCTGAGTAGCCCTGCAGAAAGGGAGGCATGCAGCTCTTTCCATGAGCTCTTAGTGGAGGTCTGTTTTATTTTAAAGGAAGTACCCTTTTCAGGACTCCTACGGTCTTCAGGTGAGCATCATTTTTATTCCAAGATCACTGACTCCCTCCGCACCCCTGTGGGCCTGCTGAGCAGCATTGAGTCCCATACGTCCCACGGAGGCCCTCTGTGTCTGCAGAGTCTCGGGCAACACACTGTACGTTACTTCAGGAGAGCTCCGTTTCCAGAGCACTCGAACAGCATCAGAACCACATTTCTAGGCAGTCCAACATGCCCTGGAAGTCTTCGACATTGCCCTCGTCTGAGCTGCCCTGAGAAAACAGTCTGCTTAGAATTTATCAAAGACCTCGTTCCTGAAGTCACTCTATTCAAGGAGAAATACAACATCTTAACATGCTGTGTCGCTCACAGGGCAAGAAACGTGAGAACTTGCCTCGAGGTAAGGCCATGAAATGCTATGCAGAAGCAGAGGCGTGTAGCAGTTTCCATGAGGCCGTAGTCGCTTATCTTCAGCATTTTAAAGCCAGTACGCTTTTCAGGACACCTAGGTGCCTCGCCTGGAAACCCTATTCCCTGCAAAAACACTGAGTACCCTCAGGCTCCCCTGGCCCTTCTAAGCACTATCCAGGGAAGGAGCTTTCCGACTCACAGTGTGTATGCCGAGTGTAGGGCAACACAGTGCACTCTTATTGGAACATCTTGATTTAGCCAGCATCGCACAGGTTCACGAGCACCGTTAAGCAAGTTCCAACAGGCCGTGGAAGTCGCTCTCATTCCCTAGTTTGAGCTGTACAGAGACAAACAGTAAGCTTCTCCTTCCATTCAGGACCTCCTACCTGAAGTCACCCTGCCTCCTGAAGAAAGACGACCTCGTTTCTATTGCAACTAAAGCACAGTTGTTCCTGTAGCAGGGCAGGCTTTTGAAGAGGCACGGGCCAAGAGGCATAGCTAGGGCTTTCCTTGGTGAGGCCGTTCACTACATTCAGGACACCCTGCCTCGAGAAGTTGATTCAGGGAAACAACCAGTGTGTACTCTGTGTCTCTTTTGCCTTGTTAGAAACCACAGAGATGTATGCTACCTGTGCCCATGGAAATTGGGGCATGATGGGACTAGCCTTGCTTTCCATTTGGAAAGCTCCATTCTTGCTTTCGTGAAGCTCCCTGAAATTCTCTGCTGTTGACAGGCCCCTGGCCACTGTAGGCTTGGGTCTGGGAAGAAAATGAGTTTTCTCTGTCTACACACGGAGCTTCATTGGCCGCGGTGGGCCGCACCTTGCCATGCTCTACAGCTAAAGGGAATCTCAACGTGAGTCCTTGCCTCGAGGTAAGGCCCTGAGTAGCCCTACAGAAAAAGAGGCATGCAGCTCTTTCCATTAGCTCTTAGTCGCTGTTCTGGTTTACTTTAAAGGAAGTACCCTTTTCAGGACCTCTAGGCCCCTCGGTTGAGCATCATTTTTGTTCCAAGGTCTCTGAGTACCTCCACACCCCTGTAGGCCTGCTGAGCAACAACGAGGCCCATTGGTCCCTCGGAGGTCCTCTGTGTCTGCTGAGTCATGGGCAACACACTGCACTCTTTCTTGTGATATCTTGATTCACAGCACTCGCACAGGTTCAAGAGCAACGTTCAAGCAAGTTCCAACATGCCGTGGAAATCGCACTCAATCCCTCTTCTGAGCTGCACAGAGAAAAACACTAGGCTTCTCCTTCCAATCAGGACCTCCTACCTGAAGTCACCCTGCTTCCAGGAGAAAGACGGCTTGCTTTCCTTTTGCAAGTAAAGCACAGTTTTTCCTGTAGCACTGCAGGCTTTTGAAAAGGCAGGGGCCCAGAGGCCTGCCTAGGGCGTTCCTTGGTGAGGCCTCGGGCCCAGTGGCCTGGCTAGGGCGTTCCTTGGTGAGGCCGTTCACTAGATGCAGAACACCCTGCCTCGAGAAGTTGATTCAGGGAAGCAACCAGTGTGTACTCGGTGTCTCTTTTGACTCGTTAAAAACCACAGAGATGTATGCTGCCTGTGTCCATGGAAATGGGGGCATGATGGGACTAGCCTTGCTTTCCGTTTGGAAACCTCCTTTCTTGCTGCCGTGAAGCTCCCTGAAATTCTCTGCTGTTGACAGGCCTCTGGCCACTGTAGGCATGGGTCTGGGAAGAAAATGAGTTTTCCCTGGGTACACACGGAGCTATATAGGCCAGGCTGGGGCTCACCTTGCCATGCTCTAGAGCTAAAGGGAATCTCCACGTGAGTCCTTGCCTCGAGGTAAGGCCCTGAGTAGCCCTGCAGAAAGGGAGGCATGCAGCTCTTTCCATGAGCTCTTAGTGGAGGTCTGTTTTATTTTAAAGGAAGTACCCTTTTCAGGACTCCTACGGTCTTCGGGTGAGCATCATTTTTATTCCAAGATCACTGACTCCCTCCGCACCCCTGTGGGCCTGCTGAGCAGCATTGAGTCCCATACGTCCCACGGAGGCCCTCTGTGTCTGCAGAGTCTCGGGCAACACACTGTACGTTACTTCAGGAGAGCTCCGTTTCCAGAGCACTCGAACAGCATCAGAACCACATTTCTAGGCAGTCCAACATGCCCTGGAAGTCTTCGACATTGCCCTCGTCTGAGCTGCCCTGAGAAAACAGTCTGCTTAGAATTTATCAAAGACCTCGTTCCTGAAGTCACTCTATTCAAGGAGAAATACAGCATCTTACCATGCTGTGTCGCTCACAGGGCAAGAAACGTGAGAACTTGCCTCGAGGTAAGGCCATGAAATGCTATGCAGAAGCAGAGGCGTGTAGCAGTTTCCATGAGGCCGTAGTCGCTTATCTTCAGCATTTTAAAGCCAGTACGCTTTTCAGGACACCTAGGTGCCTCGCCTGGAAACCCTATTCCCTGCAAAAACACTGAGTACCCTCAGGCTCCCCTGGCCCTTCTAAGCACTATCCAGGGAAGGAGCTTTCCGACTCACAGTGTGTATGCCGAGTGTAGGGCAACACAGTGCACTCTTATTGGAACATCTTGATTTAGCCAGCATCGCACAGGTTCACGAGCACCGTTAAGCAAGTTCCAACAGGCCGTGGAAGTCGCTCTCATTCCCTAGTTTGAGCTGTACAGAGACAAACAGTAAGCTTCTCCTTCCATTCAGGACCTCCTACCTGAAGTCACCCTGCCTCCTGAAGAAAGACGACCTCGTTTCTATTGCAACTAAAGCACAGTTGTTCCTGTAGCAGGGCAGGCTTTTGAAGAGGCACGGGCCCAGAGGCATAGCTAGGGCTTTCCTTGGTGAGGCCGTTCACTACATTCAGGACACCCTGCCTCGAGAAGTTGATTCAGGGAAACAACCAGTGTGTACTCTGTGTCTCTTTTGCCTTGTTAGAAACCACAGAGATGTATGCTGCCTGTGCCCATGGAAATTGGGGCATGATGGGACTAGCCTTGCTTTCCATTTGGAAAGCTCCATTCTTGCTTTCGTGAAGCTCCCTGAAATTCTCTGCTGTTGACAGGCCCCTGGCCACTGTAGGCTTGGGTCTGGGAAGAAAATGAGTTTTCTCTGTCTACACACGGAGCTTCATTGGCCGCGGTGGGGCGCACCTTGCCATGCTCTAGAGCTAAAGGGAATCTCAACGTGAGTCCTTGCCTCGAGGTAAGGCCCTGAGTAGCCCTACAGAAAAGGAGGCATGCAGCTCTTTCCATTAGCTCTTAGTCGCTGTTCTGGTTTACTTTAAAGGAAGTACCCTTTTCAGGACTCCTAGGCCCCTCGGTTGAGCATCAATTTTGTTCCAAGATCTCTGAGTACCTCCACACCCCTGTAGGCCTGCTGAGCAACAACGAGGCCCATTGGTCCCTCGGAGGTCCTCTGTGTCTGCTGAGTCATGGGCAACACACTGCACTCTTTCTTGTGATATCTTGATTCACAGCACTCGCACAGGTTCAAGAGCAACGTTCAAGCAAGTTCCAACATGCCGTGGAAATCGCACTCAATCCCTAGTCTGAGCTGCACAGAGAAAAACACTAGGCTTCTCCTTCCAATCAGGACCTCCTACCTGAAGTCACCCTGCTTCCAGGAGAAAGACGGCTTGCTTTCCTTTTGCAAGTAAAGCACAGTTTTTCCTGTAGCACTGCAGGCTTTTGAAAAGGCAGGGGCCCAGAGGCCTGCCTAGGGCGTTCCTTGGTGAGGCCTCGGGCCCAGTGGCCTGGCTAGGGCGTTCCTGGGTGAGGCCGTTCACTAGATGCAGAACACCCTGCCTCGAGAAGTTGATTCAGGGAAGCAACCAGTGTGTACTCGGTGTCTCTTTTGACTCGTTGAAAACCACAGAGATGTATTCTGCCTGTGTCATCAGAACCACATTTCTAGGCAGTCCAACATGCCCTGGAAGTCTTCGACATTGCCCTCGTCTGAGCTGCCCTGAGAAAACAGTCTGCTTAGAATTTATCAAAGACCTCGTTCCTGAAGTCACTCTATTCAAGGAGAAATACAGCATCTTACCATGCTGTGTCGCTCACAGGGCAAGAAACGTGAGAACTTGCCTCGAGGTAAGGCCATGAAATGCTATGCAGAAGCAGAGGCGTGTAGCAGTTTCCATGAGGCCGTAGTCGCTTATCTTCAGCATTTTAAAGCCAGTACGCTTTTCAGGACACCTAGGTGCCTCGCCTGGAAACCCTATTCCCTGCAAAAACACTGAGTACCCTCAGGCTCCCCTGGCCCTTCTAAGCACTATCCAGGGAAGGAGCTTTCCGACTCACAGTGTGTATGCCGAGTGTAGGGCAACACAGTGCACTCTTATTGGAACATCTTGATTTAGCCAGCATCGCACAGGTTCACGAGCACCGTTAAGCAAGTTCCAACAGGCCGTGGAAGTCGCTCTCATTCCCTAGTTTGAGCTGTACAGAGACAAACAGTAAGCTTCTCCTTCCATTCAGGACCTCCTACCTGAAGTCACCCTGCCTCCTGAAGAAAGACGACCTCGTTTCTATTGCAACTAAAGCACAGTTGTTCCTGTAGCAGGGCAGGCTTTTGAAGAGGCACGGGCCCAGAGGCATAGCTAGGGCTTTCCTTGGTGAGGCCGTTCACTACATTCAGGACACCCTGCCTCGAGAAGTTGATTCAGGGAAACAACCAGTGTGTACTCTGTGTCTCTTTTGCCTTGTTAGAAACCACAGAGATGTATGCTGCCTGTGCCCATGGAAATTGGGGCATGATGGGACTAGCCTTGCTTTCCATTTGGAAAGCTCCATTCTTGCTTTCGTGAAGCTCCCTGAAATTCTCTGCTGTTGACAGGCCCCTGGCCACTGTAGGCTTGGGTCTGGGAAGAAAATGAGTTTTCTCTGTCTACACACGGAGCTTCATTGGCCGCGGTGGGGCGCACCTTGCCATGCTCTAGAGCTAAAGGGAATCTCAACGTGAGTCCTTGCCTCGAGGTAAGGCCCTGAGTAGCCCTACAGAAAAGGAGGCATGCAGCTCTTTCCATTAGCTCTTAGTCGCTGTTCTGGTTTACTTTAAAGGAAGTACCCTTTTCAGGACTCCTAGGCCCCTCGGTTGAGCATCAATTTTGTTCCAAGATCTCTGAATACCTCCACACCCCTGTAGGCCTGCTGAGCAACAACGAGGCCCATTGGTCCCTCGGAGGTCCTCTGTGTCTGCTGAGTCATGGGCAACACACTGCACTCTTTCTTGTGATATCTTGATTCACAGCACTCGCACAGGTTCAAGAGCAACGTTCAAGCAAGTTCCAACATGCCGTGGAAATCGCACTCAATCCCTAGTCTAAGCTGCACAGAGAAAAACACTAGGCTTCTCCTTCCAATCAGGACCTCCTACCTGAAGTCACCCTGCTTCCAGGAGAAAGACGGCTTGCTTTCCTTTTGCAAGTAAAGCACAGTTTTTCCTGTAGCACTGCAGGCTTTTGAAAAGGCAGGGGCCCAGAGGCCTGCCTAGGGCGTTCCTTGGTGAGGCCTCGGGCCCAGTGGCCTGGCTAGGGCGTTCCTTGGTGAGGCCGTTCACTAGATGCAGAACACCCTGCCTCGAGAAGTTGATTCAGGGAAGCAACCAGTGTGTACTCGGTGTCTCTTTTGACTCGTTAAAAACCACAGAGATGTATGCTGCCTGTGTCCATGGAAATGGGGGCATGATGGGACTAGCCTTGCTTTCCGTTTGGAAACCTCCTTTCTTGCTGCCGTGAAGCTCCCTGAAATTCTCTGCTGTTGACAGGCCTCTGGCCACTGTAGGCATGGGTCTGGGAAGAAAATGAGTTTTCCCTGGGTACACACGGAGCTATATAGGCCAGGCTGGGGCTCACCTTGCCATGCTCTAGAGCTAAAGGGAATCTCCACGTGAGTCCTTGCCTCGAGGTAAGGCCCTGAGTAGCCCTGCAGAAAGGGAGGCATGCAGCTCTTTCCATGAGCTCTTAGTGGAGGTCTGTTTTATTTTAAAGGAAGTACCCTTTTCAGGACTCCTACGGTCTTCGGGTGAGCATCATTTTTATTCCAAGATCACTGACTCCCTCCGCACCCCTGTGGGCCTGCTGAGCAGCATTGAGTCCCATACGTCCCACGGAGGCCCTCTGTGTCTGCAGAGTCTCGGGCAACACACTGTACGTTACTTCAGGAGAGCTCCGTTTCCAGAGCACTCGAACAGCATCAGAACCACATTTCTAGGCAGTCCAACATGCCCTGGAAGTCTTCGACATTGCCCTCGTCTGAGCTGCCCTGAGAAAACAGTCTGCTTAGAATTTATCAAAGACCTCGTTCCTGAAGTCACTCTATTCAAGGAGAAATACAGCATCTTACCATGCTGTGTCGCTCACAGGGCAAGAAACGTGAGAACTTGCCTCGAGGTAAGGCCATGAAATGCTATGCAGAAGCAGAGGCGTGTAGCAGTTTCCATGAGGCCGTAGTCGCTTATCTTCAGCATTTTAAAGCCAGTACGCTTTTCAGGACACCTAGGTGCCTCGCCTGGAAACCCTATTCCCTGCAAAAACACTGAGTACCCTCAGGCTCCCCTGGCCCTTCTAAGCACTATCCAGGGAAGGAGCTTTCCGACTCACAGTGTGTATGCCGAGTGTAGGGCAACACAGTGCACTCTTATTGGAACATCTTGATTTAGCCAGCATCGCACAGGTTCACGAGCACCGTTAAGCAAGTTCCAACAGGCCGTGGAAGTCGCTCTCATTCCCTAGTTTGAGCTGTACAGAGACAAACAGTAAGCTTCTCCTTCCATTCAGGACCTCCTACCTGAAGTCACCCTGCCTCCTGAAGAAAGACGACCTCGTTTCTATTGCAACTAAAGCACAGTTGTTCCTGTAGCAGGGCAGGCTTTTGAAGAGGCACGGGCCCAGAGGCATAGCTAGGGCTTTCCTTGGTGAGGCCGTTCACTACATTCAGGACACCCTGCCTCGAGAAGTTGATTCAGGGAAACAACCAGTGTGTACTCTGTGTCTCTTTTGCCTTGTTAGAAACCACAGAGATGTATGCTGCCTGTGCCCATGGAAATTGGGGCATGAATGGACTAGCCTTGCTTTCCATTTGGAAAGCTCCATTCTTGCTTTCGTGAAGCTCCCTGAAATTCTCTGCTGTTGACAGGCCCCTGGCCACTGTAGGCTTGGGTCTGGGAAGAAAATGAGTTTTCTCTGTCTACACACGGAGCTTCATTGGCCGCGGTGGGGCGCACCTTGCCATGCTCTAGAGCTAAAGGGAATCTCAACGTGAGTCCTTGCCTCGAGGTAAGGCCCTGAGTAGCCCTACAGAAAAGGAGGCATGCAGCTCTTTCCATTAGCTCTTAGTCGCTGTTCTGGTTTACTTTAAAGGAAGTACCCTTTTCAGGACTCCTAGGCCCCTCGGTTGAGCATCAATTTTGTTCCAAGATCTCTGAGTACCTCCACACCCCTGTAGGCCTGCTGAGCAACAACGAGGCCCATTGGTCCCTCGGAGGTCCTCTGTGTCTGCTGAGTCATGGGCAACACACTGCACTCTTTCTTGTGATATCTTGATTCACAGCACTCGCACAGGTTCAAGAGCAACGTTCAAGCAAGTTCCAACATGCCGTGGAAATCGCACTCAATCCCCAGTCTGAGCTGCACAGAGAAAAACACTAGGCTTCTCCTTCCAATCAGGACCTCCTACCTGAAGTCACCCTGCTTCCAGGAGAAAGACGGCTTGCTTTCCTTTTGCAAGTAAAGCACAGTTTTTCCTGTAGCACTGCAGGCTTTTGAAAAGGCAGGGGCCCAGAGGCCTGCCTAGGGCGTTCCTTGGTGAGGCCTCGGGCCCAGTGGCCTGGCTAGGGCGTTCCTGGGTGAGGCCGTTCACTAGATGCAGAACACCCTGCCTCGAGAAGTTGATTCAGGGAAGCAACCAGTGTGTACTCGGTGTCTCTTTTGACTCGTTGAAAACCACAGAGATGTATTCTGCCTGTGTCATCAGAACCACATTTCTAGGCAGTCCAACATGCCCTGGAAGTCTTCGACATTGCCCTCGTCTGAGCTGCCCTGAGAAAACAGTCTGCTTAGAATTTATCAAAGACCTCGTTCCTGAAGTCACTCTATTCAAGGAGAAATACAGCATCTTACCATGCTGTGTCGCTCACAGGGCAAGAAACGTGAGAACTTGCCTCGAGGTAAGGCCATGAAATGCTATGCAGAAGCAGAGGCGTGTAGCAGTTTCCATGAGGCCGTAGTCGCTTATCTTCAGCATTTTAAAGCCAGTACGCTTTTCAGGACACCTAGGTGCCTCGCCTGGAAACCCTATTCCCTGCAAAAACACTGAGTACCCTCAGGCTCCCCTGGCCCTTCTAAGCACTATCCAGGGAAGGAGCTTTCCGACTCACAGTGTGTATGCCGAGTGTAGGGCAACACAGTGCACTCTTATTGGAACATCTTGATTTAGCCAGCATCGCACAGGTTCACGAGCACCGTTAAGCAAGTTCCAACAGGCCGTGGAAGTCGCTCTCATTCCCTAGTTTGAGCTGTACAGAGACAAACAGTAAGCTTCTCCTTCCATTCAGGACCTCCTACCTGAAGTCACCCTGCCTCCTGAAGAAAGACGACCTCGTTTCTATTGCAACTAAAGCACAGTTGTTCCTGTAGCAGGGCAGGCTTTTGAAGAGGCACGGGCCCAGAGGCATAGCTAGGGCTTTCCTTGGTGAGGCCGTTCACTACATTCAGGACACCCTGCCTCGAGAAGTTGATTCAGGGAAACAACCAGTGTGTACTCTGTGTCTCTTTTGCCTTGTTAGAAACCACAGAGATGTATGCTGCCTGTGCCCATGGAAATTGGGGCATGATGGGACTAGCCTTGCTTTCCATTTGGAAAGCTCCATTCTTGCTTTCGTGAAGCTCCCTGAAATTCTCTGCTGTTGACAGGCCCCTGGCCACTGTAGGCTTGGGTCTGGGAAGAAAATGAGTTTTCTCTGTCTACACACGGAGCTTCATTGGCCGCGGTGGGGCGCACCTTGCCATGCTCTAGAGCTAAAGGGAATCTCAACGTGAGTCCTTGCCTCGAGGTAAGGCCCTGAGTAGCCCTACAGAAAAGGAGGCATGCAGCTCTTTCCATTAGCTCTTAGTCGCTGTTCTGGTTTACTTTAAAGGAAGTACCCTTTTCAGGACTCCTAGGCCCCTCGGTTGAGCATCAATTTTGTTCCAAGATCTCTGAATACCTCCACACCCCTGTAGGCCTGCTGAGCAACAACGAGGCCCATTGGTCCCTCGGAGGTCCTCTGTGTCTGCTGAGTCATGGGCAACACACTGCACTCTTTCTTGTGATATCTTGATTCACAGCACTCGCACAGGTTCAAGAGCAACGTTCAAGCAAGTTCCAACATGCCGTGGAAATCGCACTCAATCCCTAGTCTAAGCTGCACAGAGAAAAACACTAGGCTTCTCCTTCCAATCAGGACCTCCTACCTGAAGTCACCCTGCTTCCAGGAGAAAGACGGCTTGCTTTCCTTTTGCAAGTAAAGCACAGTTTTTCCTGTAGCACTGCAGGCTTTTGAAAAGGCAGGGGCCCAGAGGCCTGCCTAGGGCGTTCCTTGGTGAGGCCTCGGGCCCAGTGGCCTGGCTAGGGCGTTCCTTGGTGAGGCCGTTCACTAGATGCAGAACACCCTGCCTCGAGAAGTTGATTCAGGGAAGCAACCAGTGTGTACTCGGTGTCTCTTTTGACTCGTTAAAAACCACAGAGATGTATGCTGCCTGTGTCCATGGAAATGGGGGCATGATGGGACTAGCCTTGCTTTCCGTTTGGAAACCTCCTTTCTTGCTGCCGTGAAGCTCCCTGAAATTCTCTGCTGTTGACAGGCCTCTGGCCACTGTAGGCATGGGTCTGGGAAGAAAATGAGTTTTCCCTGGGTACACACGGAGCTATATAGGCCAGGCTGGGGCTCACCTTGCCATGCTCTAGAGCTAAAGGGAATCTCCACGTGAGTCCTTGCCTCGAGGTAAGGCCCTGAGTAGCCCTGCAGAAAGGGAGGCATGCAGCTCTTTCCATGAGCTCTTAGTGGAGGTCTGTTTTATTTTAAAGGAAGTACCCTTTTCAGGACTCCTACGGTCTTCGGGTGAGCATCATTTTTATTCCAAGATCACTGACTCCCTCCGCACCCCTGTGGGCCTGCTGAGCAGCATTGAGTCCCATACGTCCCACGGAGGCCCTCTGTGTCTGCAGAGTCTCGGGCAACACACTGTACGTTACTTCAGGAGAGCTCCGTTTCCAGAGCACTCGAACAGCATCAGAACCACATTTCTAGGCAGTCCAACATGCCCTGGAAGTCTTCGACATTGCCCTCGTCTGAGCTGCCCTGAGAAAACAGTCTGCTTAGAATTTATCAAAGACCTCGTTCCTGAAGTCACTCTATTCAAGGAGAAATACAGCATCTTACCATGCTGTGTCGCTCACAGGGCAAGAAACGTGAGAACTTGCCTCGAGGTAAGGCCATGAAATGCTATGCAGAAGCAGAGGCGTGTAGCAGTTTCCATGAGGCCGTAGTCGCTTATCTTCAGCATTTTAAAGCCAGTACGCTTTTCAGGACACCTAGGTGCCTCGCCTGGAAACCCTATTCCCTGCAAAAACACTGAGTACCCTCAGGCTCCCCTGGCCCTTCTAAGCACTATCCAGGGAAGGAGCTTTCCGACTCACAGTGTGTATGCCGAGTGTAGGGCAACACAGTGCACTCTTATTGGAACATCTTGATTTAGCCAGCATCGCACAGGTTCACGAGCACCGTTAAGCAAGTTCCAACAGGCCGTGGAAGTCGCTCTCATTCCCTAGTTTGAGCTGTACAGAGACAAACAGTAAGCTTCTCCTTCCATTCAGGACCTCCTACCTGAAGTCACCCTGCCTCCTGAAGAAAGACGACCTCGTTTCTATTGCAACTAAAGCACAGTTGTTCCTGTAGCAGGGCAGGCTTTTGAAGAGGCACGGGCCCAGAGGCATAGCTAGGGCTTTCCTTGGTGAGGCCGTTCACTACATTCAGGACACCCTGCCTCGAGAAGTTGATTCAGGGAAACAACCAGTGTGTACTCTGTGTCTCTTTTGCCTTGTTAGAAACCACAGAGATGTATGCTGCCTGTGCCCATGGAAATTGGGGCATGAATGGACTAGCCTTGCTTTCCATTTGGAAAGCTCCATTCTTGCTTTCGTGAAGCTCCCTGAAATTCTCTGCTGTTGACAGGCCCCTGGCCACTGTAGGCTTGGGTCTGGGAAGAAAATGAGTTTTCTCTGTCTACACACGGAGCTTCATTGGCCGCGGTGGGGCGCACCTTGCCATGCTCTAGAGCTAAAGGGAATCTCAACGTGAGTCCTTGCCTCGAGGTAAGGCCCTGAGTAGCCCTACAGAAAAGGAGGCATGCAGCTCTTTCCATTAGCTCTTAGTCGCTGTTCTGGTTTACTTTAAAGGAAGTACCCTTTTCAGGACTCCTAGGCCCCTCGGTTGAGCATCAATTTTGTTCCAAGATCTCTGAGTACCTCCACACCCCTGTAGGCCTGCTGAGCAACAACGAGGCCCATTGGTCCCTCGGAGGTCCTCTGTGTCTGCTGAGTCATGGGCAACACACTGCACTCTTTCTTGTGATATCTTGATTCACAGCACTCGCACAGGTTCAAGAGCAACGTTCAAGCAAGTTCCAACATGCCGTGGAAATCGCACTCAATCCCCAGTCTGAGCTGCACAGAGAAAAACACTAGGCTTCTCCTTCCAATCAGGACCTCCTACCTGAAGTCACCCTGCTTCCAGGAGAAAGACGGCTTGCTTTCCTTTTGCAAGTAAAGCACAGTTTTTCCTGTAGCACTGCAGGCTTTTGAAAAGGCAGGGGCCCAGAGGCCTGCCTAGGGCGTTCCTTGGTGAGGCCTCGGGCCCAGTGGCCTGGCTAGGGCGTTCCTGGGTGAGGCCGTTCACTAGATGCAGAACACCCTGCCTCGAGAAGTTGATTCAGGGAAGCAACCAGTGTGTACTCGGTGTCTCTTTTGACTCGTTGAAAACCACAGAGATGTATTCTGCCTGTGTCATCAGAACCACATTTCTAGGCAGTCCAACATGCCCTGGAAGTCTTCGACATTGCCCTCGTCTGAGCTGCCCTGAGAAAACAGTCTGCTTAGAATTTATCAAAGACCTCGTTCCTGAAGTCACTCTATTCAAGGAGAAATACAGCATCTTACCATGCTGTGTCGCTCACAGGGCAAGAAACGTGAGAACTTGCCTCGAGGTAAGGCCATGAAATGCTATGCAGAAGCAGAGGCGTGTAGCAGTTTCCATGAGGCCGTAGTCGCTTATCTTCAGCATTTTAAAGCCAGTACGCTTTTCAGGACACCTAGGTGCCTCGCCTGGAAACCCTATTCCCTGCAAAAACACTGAGTACCCTCAGGCTCCCCTGGCCCTTCTAAGCACTATCCAGGGAAGGAGCTTTCCGACTCACAGTGTGTATGCCGAGTGTAGGGCAACACAGTGCACTCTTATTGGAACATCTTGATTTAGCCAGCATCGCACAGGTTCACGAGCACCGTTAAGCAAGTTCCAACAGGCCGTGGAAGTCGCTCTCATTCCCTAGTTTGAGCTGTACAGAGACAAACAGTAAGCTTCTCCTTCCATTCAGGACCTCCTACCTGAAGTCACCCTGCCTCCTGAAGAAAGACGACCTCGTTTCTATTGCAACTAAAGCACAGTTGTTCCTGTAGCAGGGCAGGCTTTTGAAGAGGCACGGGCCCAGAGGCATAGCTAGGGCTTTCCTTGGTGAGGCCGTTCACTACATTCAGGACACCCTGCCTCGAGAAGTTGATTCAGGGAAACAACCAGTGTGTACTCTGTGTCTCTTTTGCCTTGTTAGAAACCACAGAGATGTATGCTGCCTGTGCCCATGGAAATTGGGGCATGATGGGACTAGCCTTGCTTTCCATTTGGAAAGCTCCATTCTTGCTTTCGTGAAGCTCCCTGAAATTCTCTGCTGTTGACAGGCCCCTGGCCACTGTAGGCTTGGGTCTGGGAAGAAAATGAGTTTTCTCTGTCTACACACGGAGCTTCATTGGCCGCGGTGGGGCGCACCTTGCCATGCTCTAGAGCTAAAGGGAATCTCAACGTGAGTCCTTGCCTCGAGGTAAGGCCCTGAGTAGCCCTACAGAAAAGGAGGCATGCAGCTCTTTCCATTAGCTCTTAGTCGCTGTTCTGGTTTACTTTAAAGGAAGTACCCTTTTCAGGACTCCTAGGCCCCTCGGTTGAGCATCAATTTTGTTCCAAGATCTCTGAGTACCTCCACACCCCTGTAGGCCTGCTGAGCAACAACGAGGCCCATTGGTCCCTCGGAGGTCCTCTGTGTCTGCTGAGTCATGGGCAACACACTGCACTCTTTCTTGTGATATCTTGATTCACAGCACTCGCACAGGTTCAAGAGCAACGTTCAAGCAAGTTCCAACATGCCGTGGAAATCGCACTCAATCCCCAGTCTGAGCTGCACAGAGAAAAACACTAGTCTTCTCCTTCCAATCAGGACCTCCTACCTGAAGTCACCCTGCTTCCAGGAGAAAGACGGCTTGCTTTCCTTTTGCAAGTAAAGCACAGTTTTTCCTGTAGCACTGCAGGCTTTTGAAAAGGCAGGGGCCCAGAGGCCTGCCTAGGGCGTTCCTTGGTGAGGCCTCGGGCCCAGTGGCCTGGCTAGGGCGTTCCTGGGTGAGGCCGTTCACTAGATGCAGAACACCCTGCCTCGAGAAGTTGATTCAGGGAAGCAACCAGTGTGTACTCAGTGTCTCTTTTGACTCGTTGAAAACCACAGAGATGTATTCTGCCTGTGTCATCAGAACCACATTTCTAGGCAGTCCAACATGCCCTGGAAGTCTTCGACATTGCCCTCGTCTGAGCTGCCCTGAGAAAACAGTCTGCTTAGAATTTATCAAAGACCTCGTTCCTGAAGTCACTCTATTTAAGGAGAAATACAGCATCTTACCATGCTGTGTCGCTCACAGGGCAAGAAACGTGAGAACTTGCCTCGAGGTAAGGCCATGAAATGCTATGCAGAAGCAGAGGCGTGTAGCAGTTTCCATGAGGCCGTAGTCGCTTATCTTCAGCATTTTAAAGCCAGTACGCTTTTCAGGACACCTAGGTGCCTCGCCTGGAAACCCTATTCCCTGCAAAAACACTGAGTACCCTCAGGCTCCCCTGGCCCTTCTAAGCACTATCCAGGGAAGGAGCTTTCCGACTCACAGTGTGTATGCCGAGTGTAGGGCAACACAGTGCACTCTTATTGGAACATCTTGATTTAGCCAGCATCGCACAGGTTCACGAGCACCGTTAAGCAAGTTCCAACAGGCCGGGGAAGTCGCTCTCATTCCCTAGTTTGAGCTGTACAGAGACAAACAGTAAGCTTCTCCTTCCATTCAGGACCTCCTACCTGAAGTCACCCTGCCTCCTGAAGAAAGACGACCTCGTTTCTATTGCAACTAAAGCACAGTTGTTCCTGTAGCAGGGCAGGCTTTTGAAGAGGCACGGGCCCAGAGGCATAGCTAGGGCTTTCCTTGGTGAGGCCGTTCACTACATTCAGGACACCCTGCCTCGAGAAGTTGATTCAGGGAAACAACCAGTGTGTACTCTGTGTCTCTTTTGCCTTGTTAGAAACCACAGAGATGTATGCTGCCTGTGCCCATGGAAATTGGGGCATGATGGGACTAGCCTTGCTTTCCATTTGGAAAGCTCCATTCTTGCTTTCGTGAAGCTCCCTGAAATTCTCTGCTGTTGACAGGCCCCTGGCCACTGTAGGCTTGGGTCTGGGAAGAAAATGAGTTTTCTCTGTCTACACACGGAGCTTCATTGGCCGCGGTGGGGCGCACCTTGCCATGCTCTAGAGCTAAAGGGAATCTCAACGTGAGTCCTTGCCTCGAGGTAAGGCCCTGAGTAGCCCTACAGAAAAGGAGGCATGCAGCTCTTTCCATTAGCTCTTAGTCGCTGTTCTGGTTTACTTTAAAGGAAGTACCCTTTTCAGGACTCCTAGGCCCCTCGGTTGAGCATCAATTTTGTTCCAAGATCTCTGAGTACCTCCACACCCCTGTAGGCCTGCTGAGCAACAACGAGGCCCATTGGTCCCTCGGAGGTCCTCTGTGTCTGCTGAGTCATGGGCAACACACTGCACTCTTTCTTGTGATATCTTGATTCACAGCACTCGCACAGGTTCAAGAGCAACGTTCAAGCAAGTTCCAACATGCCGTGGAAATCGCACTCAATCCCCAGTCTGAGCTGCACAGAGAAAAACACTAGTCTTCTCCTTCCAATCAGGACCTCCTACCTGAAGTCACCCTGCTTCCAGGAGAAAGACGGCTTGCTTTCCTTTTGCAAGTAAAGCACAGTTTTTCCTGTAGCACTGCAGGCTTTTGAAAAGGCAGGGGCCCAGAGGCCTGCCTAGGGCGTTCCTTGGTGAGGCCTCGGGCCCAGTGGCCTGGCTAGGGCGTTCCTGGGTGAGGCCGTACACTAGATGCAGAACACCCTGCCTCGAGAAGTTGATTCAGGGAAGCAACCAGTGTGTACTCGGTGTCTCTTTTGACTCGTTGAAAACCACAGAGATGTATTCTGCCTGTGTCATCAGAACCACATTTCTAGGCAGTCCAACATGCCCTGGAAGTCTTCGACATTGCCCTCGTCTGAGCTGCCCTGAGAAAACAGTCTGCTTAGAATTTATCAAAGACCTCGTTCCTGAAGTCACTCTATTCAAGGAGAAATACAGCATCTTACCATGCTGTGTCGCTCACAGGGCAAGAAACGTGAGAACTTGCCTCGAGGTAAGGCCATGAAATGCTATGCAGAAGCAGAGGCGTGTAGCAGTTTCCATGAGGCCGTAGTCGCTTATCTTCAGCATTTTAAAGCCAGTACGCTTTTCAGGACACCTAGGTGCCTCGCCTGGAAACCCTATTCCCTGCAAAAACACTGAGTACCCTCAGGCTCCCCTGGCCCTTCTAAGCACTATCCAGGGAAGGAGCTTTCCGACTCACAGTGTGTATGCCGAGTGTAGGGCAACACAGTGCACTCTTATTGGAACATCTTGATTTAGCCAGCATCGCACAGGTTCACGAGCACCGTTAAGCAAGTTCCAACAGGCCGTGGAAGTCGCTCTCATTCCCTAGTTTGAGCTGTACAGAGACAAACAGTAAGCTTCTCCTTCCATTCAGGACCTCCTACCTGAAGTCACCCTGCCTCCTGAAGAAAGACGACCTCGTTTCTATTGCAACTAAAGCACAGTTGTTCCTGTAGCAGGGCAGGCTTTTGAAGAGGCACGGGCCCAGAGGCATAGCTAGGGCTTTCCTTGGTGAGGCCGTTCACTACATTCAGGACACCCTGCCTCGAGAAGTTGATTCAGGGAAACAACCAGTGTGTACTCTGTGTCTCTTTTGCCTTGTTAGAAACCACAGAGATGTATGCTGCCTGTGCCCATGGAAATTGGGGCATGATGGGACTAGCCTTGCTTTCCATTTGGAAAGCTCCATTCTTGCTTTCGTGAAGCTCCCTGAAATTCTCTGCTGTTGACAGGCCCCTGGCCACTGTAGGCTTGGGTCTGGGAAGAAAATGAGTTTTCTCTGTCTACACACGGAGCTTCATTGGCCGCGGTGGGGCGCACCTTGCCATGCTCTAGAGCTAAAGGGAATCTCAACGTGAGTCCTTGCCTCGAGGTAAGGCCCTGAGTAGCCCTACAGAAAAGGAGGCATGCAGCTCTTTCCATTAGCTCTTAGTCGCTGTTCTGGTTTACTTTAAAGGAAGTACCCTTTTCAGGACTCCTAGGCCCCTCGGTTGAGCATCAATTTTGTTCCAAGATCTCTGAGTACCTCCACACCCCTGTAGGCCTGCTGAGCAACAACGAGGCCCATTGGTCCCTCGGAGGTCCTCTGTGTCTGCTGAGTCATGGGCAACACACTGCACTCTTTCTTGTGATATCTTGATTCACAGCACTCGCACAGGTTCAAGAGCAACGTTCAAGCAAGTTCCAACATGCCGTGGAAATCGCACTCAATCCCCAGTCTGAGCTGCACAGAGAAAAACACTAGTCTTCTCCTTCCAATCAGGACCTCCTACCTGAAGTCACCCTGCTTCCAGGAGAAAGACGGCTTGCTTTCCTTTTGCAAGTAAAGCACAGTTTTTCCTGTAGCACTGCAGGCTTTTGAAAAGGCAGGGGCCCAGAGGCCTGCCTAGGGCGTTCCTTGGTGAGGCCTCGGGCCCAGTGGCCTGGCTAGGGCGTTCCTGGGTGAGGCCGTTCACTAGATGCAGAACACCCTGCCTCGAGAAGTTGATTCAGGGAAGCAACCAGTGTGTACTCGGTGTCTCTTTTGACTCGTTGAAAACCACAGAGATGTATTCTGCCTGTGTCATCAGAACCACATTTCTAGGCAGTCCAACATGCCCTGGAAGTCTTCGACATTGCCCTCGTCTGAGCTGCCCTGAGAAAACAGTCTGCTTAGAATTTATCAAAGACCTCGTTCCTGAAGTCACTCTATTCAAGGAGAAATACAGCATCTTACCATGCTGTGTCGCTCACAGGGCAAGAAACGTGAGAACTTGCCTCGAGGTAAGGCCATGAAATGCTATGCAGAAGCAGAGGCGTGTAGCAGTTTCCATGAGGCCGTAGTCGCTTATCTTCAGCATTTTAAAGCCAGTACGCTTTTCAGGACACCTAGGTGCCTCGCCTGGAAACCCTATTCCCTGCAAAAACACTGAGTACCCTCAGGCTCCCCTGGCCCTTCTAAGCACTATCCAGGGAAGGAGCTTTCCGACTCACAGTGTGTATGCCGAGTGTAGGGCAACACAGTGCACTCTTATTGGAACATCTTGATTTAGCCAGCATCGCACAGGTTCACGAGCACCGTTAAGCAAGTTCCAACAGGCCGGGGAAGTCGCTCTCATTCCCTAGTTTGAGCTGTACAGAGACAAACAGTAAGCTTCTCCTTCCATTCAGGACCTCCTACCTGAAGTCACCCTGCCTCCTGAAGAAAGACGACCTCGTTTCTATTGCAACTAAAGCACAGTTGTTCCTGTAGCAGGGCAGGCTTTTGAAGAGGCACGGGCCCAGAGGCATAGCTAGGGCTTTCCTTGGTGAGGCCGTTCACTACATTCAGGACACCCTGCCTCGAGAAGTTGATTCAGGGAAACAACCAGTGTGTACTCTGTGTCTCTTTTGTCTTGTTAGAAACCACAGAGATGTATGCTGCCTGTGCCCATGGAAATTGGGGCATGATGGGACTAGCCTTGCTTTCCATTTGGAAAGCTCCATTCTTGCTTTCGTGAAGCTCCCTGAAATTCTCTGCTGTTGACAGGCCCCTGGCCACTGTAGGCTTGGGTCTGGGAAGAAAATGAGTTTTCTCTGTCTACACACGGAGCTTCATTGGCCGCGGTGGGGCGCACCTTGCCATGCTCTAGAGCTAAAGGGAATCTCAACGTGAGTCCTTGCCTCGAGGTAAGGCCCTGAGTAGCCCTACAGAAAAGGAGGCATGCAGCTCTTTCCATTAGCTCTTAGTCGCTGTTCTGGTTTACTTTAAAGGAAGTACCCTTTTCAGGACTCCTAGGCCCCTCGGTTGAGCATCAATTTTGTTCCAAGATCTCTGAGTACCTCCACACCCCTGTAGGCCTGCTGAGCAACAACGAGGCCCATTGGTCCCTCGGAGGTCCTCTGTGTCTGCTGAGTCATGGGCAACACACTGCACTCTTTCTTGTGATATCTTGATTCACAGCACTCGCACAGGTTCAAGAGCAACGTTCAAGCAAGTTCCAACATGCCGTGGAAATCGCACTCAATCCCCAGTCTGAGCTGCACAGAGAAAAACACTAGGCTTCTCCTTCCAATCAGGACCTCCTACCTGAAGTCACCCTGCTTCCAGGAGAAAGACGGCTTGCTTTCCTTTTGCAAGTAAAGCACAGTTTTTCCTGTAGCACTGCAGGCTTTTGAAAAGGCAGGGGCCCAGAGGCCTGCCTAGGGCGTTCCTTGGTGAGGCCTCGGGCCCAGTGGCCTGGCTAGGGCGTTCCTGGGTGAGGCCGTTCACTAGATGCAGAACACCCTGCCTCGAGAAGTTGATTCAGGGAAGCAACCAGTGTGTACTCGGTGTCTCTTTTGACTCGTTGAAAACCACAGAGATGTATTCTGCCTGTGTCATCAGAACCACATTTCTAGGCAGTCCAACATGCCCTGGAAGTCTTCGACATTGCCCTCGTCTGAGCTGCCCTGAGAAAACAGTCTGCTTAGAATTTATCAAAGACCTCGTTCCTGAAGTCACTCTATTCAAGGAGAAATACAGCATCTTACCATGCTGTGTCGCTCACAGGGCAAGAAACGTGAGAACTTGCCTCGAGGTAAGGCCATGAAATGCTATGCAGAAGCAGAGGCGTGTAGCAGTTTCCATGAGGCCGTAGTCGCTTATCTTCAGCATTTTAAAGCCAGTACGCTTTTCAGGACACCTAGGTGCCTCGCCTGGAAACCCTATTCCCTGCAAAAACACTGAGTACCCTCAGGCTCCCCTGGCCCTTCTAAGCACTATCCAGGGAAGGAGCTTTCCGACTCACAGTGTGTATGCCGAGTGTAGGGCAACACAGTGCACTCTTATTGGAACATCTTGATTTAGCCAGCATCGCACAGGTTCACGAGCACCGTTAAGCAAGTTCCAACAGGCCGTGGAAGTCGCTCTCATTCCCTAGTTTGAGCTGTACAGAGACAAACAGTAAGCTTCTCCTTCCATTCAGGACCTCCTACCTGAAGTCACCCTGCCTCCTGAAGAAAGACGACCTCGTTTCTATTGCAACTAAAGCACAGTTGTTCCTGTAGCAGGGCAGGCTTTTGAAGAGGCACGGGCCCAGAGGCATAGCTAGGGCTTTCCTTGGTGAGGCCGTTCACTACATTCAGGACACCCTGCCTCGAGAAGTTGATTCAGGGAAACAACCAGTGTGTACTCTGTGTCTCTTTTGCCTTGTTAGAAACCACAGAGATGTATGCTGCCTGTGCCCATGGAAATTGGGGCATGATGGGACTAGCCTTGCTTTCCATTTGGAAAGCTCCATTCTTGCTTTCGTGAAGCTCCCTGAAATTCTCTGCTGTTGACAGGCCCCTGGCCACTGTAGGCTTGGGTCTGGGAAGAAAATGAGTTTTCTCTGTCTACACACGGAGCTTCATTGGCCGCGGTGGGGCGCACCTTGCCATGCTCTAGAGCTAAAGGGAATCTCAACGTGAGTCCTTGCCTCGAGGTAAGGCCCTGAGTAGCCCTACAGAAAAGGAGGCATGCAGCTCTTTCCATTAGCTCTTAGTCGCTGTTCTGGTTTACTTTAAAGGAAGTACCCTTTTCAGGACTCCTAGGCCCCTCGGTTGAGCATCAATTTTGTTCCAAGATCTCTGAGTACCTCCACACCCCTGTAGGCCTGCTGAGCAACAACGAGGCCCATTGGTCCCTCGGAGGTCCTCTGTGTCTGCTGAGTCATGGGCAACACACTGCACTCTTTCTTGTGATATCTTGATTCACAGCACTCGCACAGGTTCAAGAGCAACGTTCAAGCAAGTTCCAACATGCCGTGGAAATCGCACTCAATCCCCAGTCTGAGCTGCACAGAGAAAAACACTAGTCTTCTCCTTCCAATCAGGACCTCCTACCTGAAGTCACCCTGCTTCCAGGAGAAAGACGGCTTGCTTTCCTTTTGCAAGTAAAGCACAGTTTTTCCTGTAGCACTGCAGGCTTTTGAAAAGGCAGGGGCCCAGAGGCCTGCCTAGGGCGTTCCTTGGTGAGGCCTCGGGCCCAGTGGCCTGGCTAGGGCGTTCCTGGGTGAGGCCGTTCACTAGATGCAGAACACCCTGCCTCGAGAAGTTGATTCAGGGAAGCAACCAGTGTGTACTCGGTGTCTCTTTTGACTCGTTGAAAACCACAGAGATGTATTCTGCCTGTGTCATCAGAACCACATTTCTAGGCAGTCCAACATGCCCTGGAAGTCTTCGACATTGCCCTCGTCTGAGCTGCCCTGAGAAAACAGTCTGCTTAGAATTTATCAAAGACCTCGTTCCTGAAGTCACTCTATTCAAGGAGAAATACAGCATCTTACCATGCTGTGTCGCTCACAGGGCAAGAAACGTGAGAACTTGCCTCGAGGTAAGGCCATGAAATGCTATGCAGAAGCAGAGGCGTGTAGCAGTTTCCATGAGGCCGTAGTCGCTTATCTTCAGCATTTTAAAGCCAGTACGCTTTTCAGGACACCTAGGTGCCTCGCCTGGAAACCCTATTCCCTGCAAAAACACTGAGTACCCTCAGGCTCCCCTGGCCCTTCTAAGCACTATCCAGGGAAGGAGCTTTCCGACTCACAGTGTGTATGCCGAGTGTAGGGCAACACAGTGCACTCTTATTGGAACATCTTGATTTAGCCAGCATCGCACAGGTTCACGAGCACCGTTAAGCAAGTTCCAACAGGCCGGGGAAGTCGCTCTCATTCCCTAGTTTGAGCTGTACAGAGACAAACAGTAAGCTTCTCCTTCCATTCAGGACCTCCTACCTGAAGTCACCCTGCCTCCTGAAGAAAGACGACCTCGTTTCTATTGCAACTAAAGCACAGTTGTTCCTGTAGCAGGGCAGGCTTTTGAAGAGGCACGGGCCCAGAGGCATAGCTAGGGCTTTCCTTGGTGAGGCCGTTCACTACATTCAGGACACCCTGCCTCGAGAAGTTGATTCAGGGAAACAACCAGTGTGTACTCTGTGTCTCTTTTGCCTTGTTAGAAACCACAGAGATGTATGCTGCCTGTGCCCATGGAAATTGGGGCATGATGGGACTAGCCTTGCTTTCCATTTGGAAAGCTCCATTCTTGCTTTCGTGAAGCTCCCTGAAATTCTCTGCTGTTGACAGGCCCCTGGCCACTGTAGGCTTGGGTCTGGGAAGAAAATGAGTTTTCTCTGTCTACACACGGAGCTTCATTGGCCGCGGTGGGGCGCACCTTGCCATGCTCTAGAGCTAAAGGGAATCTCAACGTGAGTCCTTGCCTCGAGGTAAGGCCCTGAGTAGCCCTACAGAAAAGGAGGCATGCAGCTCTTTCCATTAGCTCTTAGTCGCTGTTCTGGTTTACTTTAAAGGAAGTACCCTTTTCAGGACTCCTAGGCCCCTCGGTTGAGCATCAATTTTGTTCCAAGATCTCTGAGTACCTCCACACCCCTGTAGGCCTGCTGAGCAACAACGAGGCCCATTGGTCCCTCGGAGGTCCTCTGTGTCTGCTGAGTCATGGGCAACACACTGCACTCTTTCTTGTGATATCTTGATTCACAGCACTCGCACAGGTTCAAGAGCAACGTTCAAGCAAGTTCCAACATGCCGTGGAAATCGCACTCAATCCCCAGTCTGAGCTGCACAGAGAAAAACACTAGGCTTCTCCTTCCAATCAGGACCTCCTACCTGAAGTCACCCTGCTTCCAGGAGAAAGACGGCTTGCTTTCCTTTTGCAAGTAAAGCACAGTTTTTCCTGTAGCACTGCAGGCTTTTGAAAAGGCAGGGGCCCAGAGGCCTGCCTAGGGCGTTCCTTGGTGAGGCCTCGGGCCCAGTGGCCTGGCTAGGGCGTTCCTGGGTGAGGCCGTTCACTAGATGCAGAACACCCTGCCTCGAGAAGTTGATTCAGGGAAGCAACCAGTGTGTACTCGGTGTCTCTTTTGACTCGTTGAAAACCACAGAGATGTATTCTGCCTGTGTCATCAGAACCACATTTCTAGGCAGTCCAACATGCCCTGGAAGTCTTCGACATTGCCCTCGTCTGAGCTGCCCTGAGAAAACAGTCTGCTTAGAATTTATCAAAGACCTCGTTCCTGAAGTCACTCTATTCAAGGAGAAATACAGCATCTTACCATGCTGTGTCGCTCACAGGGCAAGAAACGTGAGAACTTGCCTCGAGGTAAGGCCATGAAATGCTATGCAGAAGCAGAGGCGTGTAGCAGTTTCCATGAGGCCGTAGTCGCTTATCTTCAGCATTTTAAAGCCAGTACGCTTTTCAGGACACCTAGGTGCCTCGCCTGGAAACCCTATTCCCTGCAAAAACACTGAGTACCCTCAGGCTCCCCTGGCCCTTCTAAGCACTATCCAGGGAAGGAGCTTTCCGACTCACAGTGTGTATGCCGAGTGTAGGGCAACACAGTGCACTCTTATTGGAACATCTTGATTTAGCCAGCATCGCACAGGTTCACGAGCACCGTTAAGCAAGTTCCAACAGGCCGGGGAAGTCGCTCTCATTCCCTAGTTTGAGCTGTACAGAGACAAACAGTAAGCTTCTCCTTCCATTCAGGACCTCCTACCTGAAGTCACCCTGCCTCCTGAAGAAAGACGACCTCGTTTCTATTGCAACTAAAGCACAGTTGTTCCTGTAGCAGGGCAGGCTTTTGAAGAGGCACGGGCCCAGAGGCATAGCTAGGGCTTTCCTTGGTGAGGCCGTTCACTACATTCAGGACACCCTGCCTCGAGAAGTTGATTCAGGGAAACAACCAGTGTGTACTCTGTGTCTCTTTTGCCTTGTTAGAAACCACAGAGATGTATGCTGCCTGTGCCCATGGAAATTGGGGCATGATGGGACTAGCCTTGCTTTCCATTTGGAAAGCTCCATTCTTGCTTTCGTGAAGCTCCCTGAAATTCTCTGCTGTTGACAGGCCCCTGGCCACTGTAGGCTTGGGTCTGGGAAGAAAATGAGTTTTCTCTGTCTACACACGGAGCTTCATTGGCCGCGGTGGGGCGCACCTTGCCATGCTCTAGAGCTAAAGGGAATCTCAACGTGAGTCCTTGCCTCGAGGTAAGGCCCTGAGTAGCCCTACAGAAAAGGAGGCATGCAGCTCTTTCCATTAGCTCTTAGTCGCTGTTCTGGTTTACTTTAAAGGAAGTACCCTTTTCAGGACTCCTAGGCCCCTCGGTTGAGCATCAATTTTGTTCCAAGATCTCTGAGTACCTCCACACCCCTGTAGGCCTGCTGAGCAACAACGAGGCCCATTGGTCCCTCGGAGGTCCTCTGTGTCTGCTGAGTCATGGGCAACACACTGCACTCTTTCTTGTGATATCTTGATTCACAGCACTCGCACAGGTTCAAGAGCAACGTTCAAGCAAGTTCCAACATGCCGTGGAAATCGCACTCAATCCCCAGTCTGAGCTGCACAGAGAAAAACACTAGGCTTCTCCTTCCAATCAGGACCTCCTACCTGAAGTCACCCTGCTTCCAGGAGAAAGACGGCTTGCTTTCCTTTTGCAAGTAAAGCACAGTTTTTCCTGTAGCACTGCAGGCTTTTGAAAAGGCAGGGGCCCAGAGGCCTGCCTAGGGCGTTCCTTGGTGAGGCCTCGGGCCCAGTGGCCTGGCTAGGGCGTTCCTGGGTGAGGCCGTTCACTAGATGCAGAACACCCTGCCTCGAGAAGTTGATTCAGGGAAGCAACCAGTGTGTACTCGGTGTCTCTTTTGACTCGTTGAAAACCACAGAGATGTATTCTGCCTGTGTCATCAGAACCACATTTCTAGGCAGTCCAACATGCCCTGGAAGTCTTCGACATTGCCCTCGTCTGAGCTGCCCTGAGAAAACAGTCTGCTTAGAATTTATCAAAGACCTCGTTCCTGAAGTCACTCTATTCAAGGAGAAATACAGCATCTTACCATGCTGTGTCGCTCACAGGGCAAGAAACGTGAGAACTTGCCTCGAGGTAAGGCCATGAAATGCTATGCAGAAGCAGAGGCGTGTAGCAGTTTCCATGAGGCCGTAGTCGCTTATCTTCAGCATTTTAAAGCCAGTACGCTTTTCAGGACACCTAGGTGCCTCGCCTGGAAACCCTATTCCCTGCAAAAACACTGAGTACCCTCAGGCTCCCCTGGCCCTTCTAAGCACTATCCAGGGAAGGAGCTTTCCGACTCACAGTGTGTATGCCGAGTGTAGGGCAACACAGTGCACTCTTATTGGAACATCTTGATTTAGCCAGCATCGCACAGGTTCACGAGCACCGTTAAGCAAGTTCCAACAGGCCGTGGAAGTCGCTCTCATTCCCTAGTTTGAGCTGTACAGAGACAAACAGTAAGCTTCTCCTTCCATTCAGGACCTCCTACCTGAAGTCACCCTGCCTCCTGAAGAAAGACGACCTCGTTTCTATTGCAACTAAAGCACAGTTGTTCCTGTAGCAGGGCAGGCTTTTGAAGAGGCACGGGCCCAGAGGCATAGCTAGGGCTTTCCTTGGTGAGGCCGTTCACTACATTCAGGACACCCTGCCTCGAGAAGTTGATTCAGGGAAACAACCAGTGTGTACTCTGTGTCTCTTTTGCCTTGTTAGAAACCACAGAGATGTATGCTGCCTGTGCCCATGGAAATTGGGGCATGATGGGACTAGCCTTGCTTTCCATTTGGAAAGCTCCATTCTTGCTTTCGTGAAGCTCCCTGAAATTCTCTGCTGTTGACAGGCCCCTGGCCACTGTAGGCTTGGGTCTGGGAAGAAAATGAGTTTTCTCTGTCTACACACGGAGCTTCATTGGCCGCGGTGGGGCGCACCTTGCCATGCTCTAGAGCTAAAGGGAATCTCAACGTGAGTCCTTGCCTCGAGGTAAGGCCCTGAGTAGCCCTACAGAAAAGGAGGCATGCAGCTCTTTCCATTAGCTCTTAGTCGCTGTTCTGGTTTACTTTAAAGGAAGTACCCTTTTCAGGACTCCTAGGCCCCTCGGTTGAGCATCAATTTTGTTCCAAGATCTCTGAGTACCTCCACACCCCTGTAGGCCTGCTGAGCAACAACGAGGCCCATTGGTCCCTCGGAGGTCCTCTGTGTCTGCTGAGTCATGGGCAACACACTGCACTCTTTCTTGTGATATCTTGATTCACAGCACTCGCACAGGTTCAAGAGCAACGTTCAAGCAAGTTCCAACATGCCGTGGAAATCGCACTCAATCCCTAGTCTGAGCTGCACAGAGAAAAACACTAGTCTTCTCCTTCCAATCAGGACCTCCTACCTGAAGTCACCCTGCTTCCAGGAGAAAGACGGCTTGCTTTCCTTTTGCAAGTAAAGCACAGTTTTTCCTGTAGCACTGCAGGCTTTTGAAAAGGCAGGGGCCCAGAGGCCTGCCTAGGGCGTTCCTTGGTGAGGCCTCGGGCCCAGTGGCCTGGCTAGGGCGTTCCTGGGTGAGGCCGTTCACTAGATGCAGAACACCCTGCCTCGAGAAGTTGATTCAGGGAAGCAACCAGTGTGTACTCGGTGTCTCTTTTGACTCGTTGAAAACCACAGAGATGTATTCTGCCTGTGTCATCAGAACCACATTTCTAGGCAGTCCAACATGCCCTGGAAGTCTTCGACATTGCCCTCGTCTGAGCTGCCCTGAGAAAACAGTCTGCTTAGAATTTATCAAGGACCTCGTTCCTGAAGTCACTCTATTCAAGGAGAAATACAGCATCTTACCATGCTGTGTCGCTCACAGGGCAAGAAACGTGAGAACTTGCCTCGAGGTAAGGCCATGAAATGCTATGCAGAAGCAGAGGCGTGTAGCAGTTTCCATGAGGCCGTAGTCGCTTATCTTCAGCATTTTAAAGCCAGTACGCTTTTCAGGACACCTAGGTGCCTCGCCTGGAAACCCTATTCCTTGCAAAAACACTGAGTACCCTCAGGCTCCCCTGGCCCTTCTAAGCACTATCCAGGGAAGGAGCTTTCCGACTCACAGTGTGTATGCCGAGTGTAGGGCAACACAGTGCACTCTTATTGGAACATCTTGATTTAGCCAGCATCGCACAGGTTCACGAGCACCGTTAAGCAAGTTCCAACAGGCCGTGGAAGTCGCTCTCATTCCCTAGTTTGAGCTGTACAGAGACAAACAGTAAGCTTCTCCTTCCATTCAGGACCTCCTACCTGAAGTCACCCTGCCTCCTGAAGAAAGACGACCTCGTTTCTATTGCAACTAAAGCACAGTTGTTCCTGTAGCAGGGCAGGCTTTTGAAGAGGCACGGGCCCAGAGGCATAGCTAGGGCTTTCCTTGGTGAGGCCGTTCACTACATTCAGGACACCCTGCCTCGAGAAGTTGATTCAGGGAAACAACCAGTGTGTACTCTGTGTCTCTTTTGCCTTGTTAGAAACCACAGAGATGTATGCTGCCTGTGCCCATGGAAATTGGGGCATGATGGGACTAGCCTTGCTTTCCATTTGGAAAGCTCCATTCTTGCTTTCGTGAAGCTCCCTGAAATTCTCTGCTGTTGACAGGCCCCTGGCCACTGTAGGCTTGGGTCTGGGAAGAAAATGAGTTTTCTCTGTCTACACACGGAGCTTCATTGGCCGCGGTGGGGCGCACCTTGCCATGCTCTAGAGCTAAAGGGAATCTCAACGTGAGTCCTTGCCTCGAGGTAAGGCCCTGAGTAGCCCTACAGAAAAGGAGGCATGCAGCTCTTTCCATTAGCTCTTAGTCGCTGTTCTGGTTTACTTTAAAGGAAGTACCCTTTTCAGGACTCCTAGGCCCCTCGGTTGAGCATCAATTTTGTTCCAAGATCTCTGAGTACCTCCACACCCCTGTAGGCCTGCTGAGCAACAACGAGGCCCATTGGTCCCTCGGAGGTCCTCTGTGTCTGCTGAGTCATGGGCAACACACTGCACTCTTTCTTGTGATATCTTGATTCACAGCACTCGCACAGGTTCAAGAGCAACGTTCAAGCAAGTTCCAACATGCCGTGGAAATCGCACTCAATCCCCAGTCTGAGCTGCACAGAGAAAAACACTAGTCTTCTCCTTCCAATCAGGACCTCCTACCTGAAGTCACCCTGCTTCCAGGAGAAAGACGGCTTGCTTTCCTTTTGCAAGTAAAGCACAGTTTTTCCTGTAGCACTGCAGGCTTTTGAAAAGGCAGGGGCCCAGAGGCCTGCCTAGGGCGTTCCTTGGTGAGGCCTCGGGCCCAGTGGCCTGGCTAGGGCGTTCCTGGGTGAGGCCGTTCACTAGATGCAGAACACCCTGCCTCGAGAAGTTGATTCAGGGAAGCAACCAGTGTGTACTCGGTGTCTCTTTTGACTCGTTGAAAACCACAGAGATGTATTCTGCCTGTGTCATCAGAACCACATTTCTAGGCAGTCCAACATGCCCTGGAAGGCTTCGACATTGCCCTCGTCTGAGCTGCCCTGAGAAAACAGTCTGCTTAGAATTTATCAAAGACCTCGTTCCTGAAGTCACTCTATTCAAGGAGAAATACAGCATCTTAACATGCTGTGTCGCTCACAGGGCAAGAAACGTGAGAACTTGCCTCGAGGTAAGGCCATGAAATGCTATGCAGAAGCAGAGGCGTGTAGCAGTTTCCATGAGGCCGTAGTCGCTTATCTTCAGCATTTTAAAGCCAGTACGCTTTTCAGGACACCTAGGTGCCTCGCCTGGAAACCCTATTCCCTGCAAAAACACTGAGTACCCTCAGGCTCCCCTGGCCCTTCTAAGCACTATCCAGGGAAGGAGCTTTCCGACTCACAGTGTGTATGCCGAGTGTAGGGCAACACAGTGCACTCTTATTGGAACATCTTGATTTAGCCAGCATCGCACAGGTTCACGAGCACCGTTAAGCAAGTTCCAACAGGCCGTGGAAGTCGCTCTCATTCCCTAGTTTGAGCTGTACAGAGACAAACAGTAAGCTTCTCCTTCCATTCAGGACCTCCTACCTGAAGTCACCCTGCCTCCTGAAGAAAGACGACCTCGTTTCTATTGCAACTAAAGCACAGTTGTTCCTGTAGCAGGGCAGGCTTTTGAAGAGGCACGGGCCCAGAGGCATAGCTAGGGCTTTCCTTGGTGAGGCCGTTCACTACATTCAGGACACCCTGCCTCGAGAAGTTGATTCAGGGAAACAACCAGTGTGTACTCTGTGTCTCTTTTGCCTTGTTAGAAACCACAGAGATGTATGCTGCCTGTGCCCATGGAAATTGGGGCATGATGGGACTAGCCTTGCTTTCCATTTGGAAAGCTCCATTCTTGCTTTCGTGAAGCTCCCTGAAATTCTCTGCTGTTGACAGGCCCCTGGCCACTGTAGGCTTGGGTCTGGGAAGAAAATGAGTTTTCTCTGTCTACACACGGAGCTTCATTGGCCGCGGTGGGGCGCACCTTGCCATGCTCTAGAGCTAAAGGGAATCTCAACGTGAGTCCTTGCCTCGAGGTAAGGCCCTGAGTAGCCCTACAGAAAAGGAGGCATGCAGCTCTTTCCATTAGCTCTTAGTCGCTGTTCTGGTTTACTTTAAAGGAAGTACCCTTTTCAGGACTCCTAGGCCCCTCGGTTGAGCATCAATTTTGTTCCAAGATCTCTGAGTACCTCCACACCCCTGTAGGCCTGCTGAGCAACAACGAGGCCCATTGGTCCCTCGGAGGTCCTCTGTGTCTGCTGAGTCATGGGCAACACACTGCACTCTTTCTTGTGATATCTTGATTCACAGCACTCGCACAGGTTCAAGAGCAACGTTCAAGCAAGTTCCAACATGCCGTGGAAATCGCACTCAATCCCCAGTCTGAGCTGCACAGAGAAAAACACTAGTCTTCTCCTTCCAATCAGGACCTCCTACCTGAAGTCACCCTGCTTCCAGGAGAAAGACGGCTTGCTTTCCTTTTGCAAGTAAAGCACAGTTTTTCCTGTAGCACTGCAGGCTTTTGAAAAGGCAGGGGCCCAGAGGCCTGCCTAGGGCGTTCCTTGGTGAGGCCTCGGGCCCAGTGGCCTGGCTAGGGCGTTCCTGGGTGAGGCCGTTCACTAGATGCAGAACACCCTGCCTCGAGAAGTTGATTCAGGGAAGCAACCAGTGTGTACTCGGTGTCTCTTTTGACTCGTTGAAAACCACAGAGATGTATTCTGCCTGTGTCATCAGAACCACATTTCTAGGCAGTCCAACATGCCCTGGAAGTCTTCGACATTGCCCTCGTCTGAGCTGCCCTGAGAAAACAGTCTGCTTAGAATTTATCAAAGACCTCGTTCCTGAAGTCACTCTATTCAAGGAGAAATACAGCATCTTACCATGCTGTGTCGCTCACAGGGCAAGAAACGTGAGAACTTGCCTCGAGGTAAGGCCATGAAATGCTATGCAGAAGCAGAGGCGTGTAGCAGTTTCCATGAGGCCGTAGTCGCTTATCTTCAGCATTTTAAAGCCAGTACGCTTTTCAGGACACCTAGGTGCCTCGCCTGGAAACCCTATTCCCTGCAAAAACACTGAGTACCCTCAGGCTCCCCTGGCCCTTCTAAGCACTATCCAGGGAAGGAGCTTTCCGACTCACAGTGTGTATGCCGAGTGTAGGGCAACACAGTGCACTCTTATTGGAACATCTTGATTTAGCCAGCATCGCACAGGTTCACGAGCACCGTTAAGCAAGTTCCAACAGGCCGTGGAAGTCGCTCTCATTCCCTAGTTTGAGCTGTACAGAGACAAACAGTAAGCTTCTCCTTCCATTCAGGACCTCCTACCTGAAGTCACCCTGCCTCCTGAAGAAAGACGACCTCGTTTCTATTGCAACTAAAGCACAGTTGTTCCTGTAGCAGGGCAGGCTTTTGAAGAGGCACGGGCCCAGAGGCATAGCTAGGGCTTTCCTTGGTGAGGCCGTTCACTACATTCAGGACACCCTGCCTCGAGAAGTTGATTCAGGGAAACAACCAGTGTGTACTCTGTGTCTCTTTTGCCTTGTTAGAAACCACAGAGATGTATGCTGCCTGTGCCCATGGAAATTGGGGCATGATGGGACTAGCCTTGCTTTCCATTTGGAAAGCTCCATTCTTGCTTTCGTGAAGCTCCCTGAAATTCTCTGCTGTTGACAGGCCCCTGGCCACTGTAGGCTTGGGTCTGGGAAGAAAATGAGTTTTCTCTGTCTACACACGGAGCTTCATTGGCCGCGGTGGGGCGCACCTTGCCATGCTCTAGAGCTAAAGGGAATCTCAACGTGAGTCCTTGCCTCGAGGTAAGGCCCTGAGTAGCCCTACAGAAAAGGAGGCATGCAGCTCTTTCCATTAGCTCTTAGTCGCTGTTCTGGTTTACTTTAAAGGAAGTACCCTTTTCAGGACTCCTAGGCCCCTCGGTTGAGCATCAATTTTGTTCCAAGATCTCTGAGTACCTCCACACCCCTGTAGGCCTGCTGAGCAACAACGAGGCCCATTGGTCCCTCGGAGGTCCTCTGTGTCTGCTGAGTCATGGGCAACACACTGCACTCTTTCTTGTGATATCTTGATTCACAGCACTCGCACAGGTTCAAGAGCAACGTTCAAGCAAGTTCCAACATGCCGTGGAAATCGCACTCAATCCCCAGTCTGAGCTGCACAGAGAAAAACACTAGGCTTCTCCTTCCAATCAGGACCTCCTACCTGAAGTCACCCTGCTTCCAGGAGAAAGACGGCTTGCTTTCCTTTTGCAAGTAAAGCACAGTTTTTCCTGTAGCACTGCAGGCTTTTGAAAAGGCAGGGGCCCAGAGGGCTGCCTAGGGCGTTCCTTGGTGAGGCCTCGGGCCCAGTGGCCTGGCTAGGGCGTTCCTGGGTGAGGCCGTTCACTAGATGCAGAACACCCTGCCTCGAGAAGTTGATTCAGGGAAGCAACCAGTGTGTACTCGGTGTCTCTTTTGACTCGTTGAAAACCACAGAGATATATTCTGCCTGTGTCATCAGAACCACATTTCTAGGCAGTCCAACATGCCCTGGAAGTCTTCGACATTGCCCTCGTCTGAGCTGCCCTGAGAAAACAGTCTGCTTAGAATTTATCAAAGACCTCGTTCCTGAAGTCACTCTATTCAAGGAGAAATACAGCATCTTACCATGCTGTGTCGCTCACAGGGCAAGAAACGTGAGAACTTGCCTCGAGGTAAGGCCATGAAATGCTATGCAGAAGCAGAGGCGTGTAGCAGTTTCCATGAGGCCGTAGTCGCTTATCTTCAGCATTTTAAAGCCAGTACGCTTTTCAGGACACCTAGGTGCCTCGCCTGGAAACCCTATTCCCTGCAAAAACACTGAGTACCCTCAGGCTCCCCTGGCCCTTCTAAGCACTATCCAGGGAAGGAGCTTTCCGACTCACAGTGTGTATGCCGAGTGTAGGGCAACACAGTGCACTCTTATTGGAACATCTTGATTTAGCCAGCATCGCACAGGTTCACGAGCACCGTTAAGCAAGTTCCAACAGGCCGTGGAAGTCGCTCTCATTCCCTAGTTTGAGCTGTACAGAGACAAACAGTAAGCTTCTCCTTCCATTCAGGACCTCCTACCTGAAGTCACCCTGCCTCCTGAAGAAAGACGACCTCGTTTCTATTGCAACTAAAGCACAGTTGTTCCTGTAGCAGGGCAGGCTTTTGAAGAGGCACGGGCCCAGAGGCATAGCTAGGGCTTTCCTTGGTGAGGCCGTTCACTACATTCAGGACACCCTGCCTCGAGAAGTTGATTCAGGGAAACAACCAGTGTGTACTCTGTGTCTCTTTTGCCTTGTTAGAAACCACAGAGATGTATGCTGCCTGTGCCCATGGAAATTGGGGCATGATGGGACTAGCCTTGCTTTCCATTTGGAAAGCTCCATTCTTGCTTTCGTGAAGCTCCCTGAAATTCTCTGCTGTTGACAGGCCCCTGGCCACTGTAGGCTTGGGTCTGGGAAGAAAATGAGTTTTCTCTGTCTACACACGGAGCTTCATTGGCCGCGGTGGGGCGCACCTTGCCATGCTCTAGAGCTAAAGGGAATCTCAACGTGAGTCCTTGCCTCGAGGTAAGGCCCTGAGTAGCCCTACAGAAAAGGAGGCATGCAGCTCTTTCCATTAGCTCTTAGTCGCTGTTCTGGTTTACTTTAAAGGAAGTACCCTTTTCAGGACTCCTAGGCCCCTCGGTTGAGCATCAATTTTGTTCCAAGATCTCTGAGTACCTCCACACCCCTGTAGGCCTGCTGAGCAACAACGAGGCCCATTGGTCCCTCGGAGGTCCTCTGTGTCTGCTGAGTCATGGGCAACACACTGCACTCTTTCTTGTGATATCTTGATTCACAGCACTCGCACAGGTTCAAGAGCAACGTTCAAGCAAGTTCCAACATGCCGTGGAAATCGCACTCAATCCCCAGTCTGAGCTGCACAGAGAAAAACACTAGGCTTCTCCTTCCAATCAGGACCTCCTACCTGAAGTCACCCTGCTTCCAGGAGAAAGACGGCTTGCTTTCCTTTTGCAAGTAAAGCACAGTTTTTCCTGTAGCACTGCAGGCTTTTGAAAAGGCAGGGGCCCAGAGGGCTGCCTAGGGCGTTCCTTGGTGAGGCCTCGGGCCCAGTGGCATGGCTAGGGCGTTCCTGGGTGAGGCCGTTCACTAGATGCAGAACACCCTGCCTCGAGAAGTTGATTCAGGGAAGCAACCAGTGTGTACTCGGTGTCTCTTTTGACTCGTTGAAAACCACAGAGATGTATTCTGCCTGTGTCATCAGAACCACATTTCTAGGCAGTCCAACATGCCCTGGAAGTCTTCGACATTGCCCTCGTCTGAGCTGCCCTGAGAAAACAGTCTGCTTAGAATTTATCAAAGACCTCGTTCCTGAAGTCACTCTATTCAAGGAGAAATACAGCATCTTACCATGCTGTGTCGCTCACAGGGCAAGAAACGTGAGAACTTGCCTCGAGGTAAGGCCATGAAATGCTATGCAGAAGCAGAGGCGTGTAGCAGTTTCCATGAGGCCGTAGTCGCTTATCTTCAGCATTTTAAAGCCAGTACGCTTTTCAGGACACCTAGGTGCCTCGCCTGGAAACCCTATTCCCTGCAAAAACACTGAGTACCCTCAGGCTCCCCTGGCCCTTCTAAGCACTATCCAGGGAAGGAGCTTTCCGACTCACAGTGTGTATGCCGAGTGTAGGGCAACACAGTGCACTCTTATTGGAACATCTTGATTTAGCCAGCATCGCACAGGTTCACGAGCACCGTTAAGCAAGTTCCAACAGGCCGTGGAAGTCGCTCTCATTCCCTAGTTTGAGCTGTACAGAGACAAACAGTAAGCTTCTCCTTCCATTCAGGACCTCCTACCTGAAGTCACCCTGCCTCCTGAAGAAAGACGACCTCGTTTCTATTGCAACTAAAGCACAGTTGTTCCTGTAGCAGGGCAGGCTTTTGAAGAGGCACGGGCCCAGAGGCATAGCTAGGGCTTTCCTTGGTGAGGCCGTTCACTACATTCAGGACACCCTGCCTCGAGAAGTTGATTCAGGGAAACAACCAGTGTGTACTCTGTGTCTCTTTTGCCTTGTTAGAAACCACAGAGATGTATGCTGCCTGTGCCCATGGAAATTGGGGCATGAATGGACTAGCCTTGCTTTCCATTTGGAAAGCTCCATTCTTGCTTTCGTGAAGCTCCCTGAAATTCTCTGCTGTTGACAGGCCCCTGGCCACTGTAGGCTTGGGTCTGGGAAGAAAATGAGTTTTCTCTGTCTACACACGGAGCTTCATTGGCCGCGGTGGGGCGCACCTTGCCATGCTCTAGAGCTAAAGGGAATCTCAACGTGAGTCCTTGCCTCGAGGTAAGGCCCTGAGTAGCCCTACAGAAAAGGAGGCATGCAGCTCTTTCCATTAGCTCTTAGTCGCTGTTCTGGTTTACTTTAAAGGAAGTACCCTTTTCAGGACTCCTAGGCCCCTCGGTTGAGCATCAATTTTGTTCCAAGATCTCTGAGTACCTCCACACCCCTGTAGGCCTGCTGAGCAACAACGAGGCCCATTGGTCCCTCGGAGGTCCTCTGTGTCTGCTGAGTCATGGGCAACACACTGCACTCTTTCTTGTGATATCTTGATTCACAGCACTCGCACAGGTTCAAGAGCAACGTTCAAGCAAGTTCCAACATGCCGTGGAAATCGCACTCAATCCCTAGTCTGAGCTGCACAGAGAAAAACACTAGGCTTCTCCTTCCAATCAGGACCTCCTACCTGAAGTCACCCTGCTTCCAGGAGAAAGACGGCTTGCTTTCCTTTTGCAAGTAAAGCACAGTTTTTCCTGTAGCACTGCAGGCTTTTGAAAAGGCAGGGGCCCAGAGGCCTGCCTAGGGCGTTCCTTGGTGAGGCCTCGGGCCCAGTGGCCTGGCTAGGGCGTTCCTGGGTGAGGCCGTTCACTAGATGCAGAACACCCTGCCTCGAGAAGTTGATTCAGGGAAGCAACCAGTGTGTACTCGGTGTCTCTTTTGACTCGTTGAAAACCACAGAGATGTATTCTGCCTGTGTCATCAGAACCACATTTCTAGGCAGTCCAACATGCCCTGGAAGTCTTCGACATTGCCCTCGTCTGAGCTGCCCTGAGAAAACAGTCTGCTTAGAATTTATCAAAGACCTCGTTCCTGAAGTCACTCTATTCAAGGAGAAATACAGCATCTTACCATGCTGTGTCGCTCACAGGGCAAGAAACGTGAGAACTTGCCTCGAGGTAAGGCCATGAAATGCTATGCAGAAGCAGAGGCGTGTAGCAGTTTCCATGAGGCCGTAGTCGCTTATCTTCAGCATTTTAAAGCCAGTACGCTTTTCAGGACACCTAGGTGCCTCGCCTGGAAACCCTATTCCCTGCAAAAACACTGAGTACCCTCAGGCTCCCCTGGCCCTTCTAAGCACTATCCAGGGAAGGAGCTTTCCGACTCACAGTGTGTATGCCGAGTGTAGGGCAACACAGTGCACTCTTATTGGAACATCTTGATTTAGCCAGCATCGCACAGGTTCACGAGCACCGTTAAGCAAGTTCCAACAGGCCGGGGAAGTCGCTCTCATTCCCTAGTTTGAGCTGTACAGAGACAAACAGTAAGCTTCTCCTTCCATTCAGGACCTCCTACCTGAAGTCACCCTGCCTCCTGAAGAAAGACGACCTCGTTTCTATTGCAACTAAAGCACAGTTGTTCCTGTAGCAGGGCAGGCTTTTGAAGAGGCACGGGCCCAGAGGCATAGCTAGGGCTTTCCTTGGTGAGGCCGTTCACTACATTCAGGACACCCTGCCTCGAGAAGTTGATTCAGGGAAACAACCAGTGTGTACTCTGTGTCTCTTTTGCCTTGTTAGAAACCACAGAGATGTATGCTGCCTGTGCCCATGGAAATTGGGGCATGAATGGACTAGCCTTGCTTTCCATTTGGAAAGCTCCATTCTTGCTTTCGTGAAGCTCCCTGAAATTCTCTGCTGTTGACAGGCCCCTGGCCACTGTAGGCTTGGGTCTGGGAAGAAAATGAGTTTTCTCTGTCTACACACGGAGCTTCATTGGCCGCGGTGGGGCGCACCTTGCCATGCTCTAGAGCTAAAGGGAATCTCAACGTGAGTCCTTGCCTCGAGGTAAGGCCCTGAGTAGCCCTACAGAAAAGGAGGCATGCAGCTCTTTCCATTAGCTCTTAGTCGCTGTTCTGGTTTACTTTAAAGGAAGTACCCTTTTCAGGACTCCTAGGCCCCTCGGTTGAGCATCAATTTTGTTCCAAGATCTCTGAGTACCTCCACACCCCTGTAGGCCTGCTGAGCAACAACGAGGCCCATTGGTCCCTCGGAGGTCCTCTGTGTCTGCTGAGTCATGGGCAACACACTGCACTCTTTCTTGTGATATCTTGATTCACAGCACTCGCACAGGTTCAAGAGCAACGTTCAAGCAAGTTCCAACATGCCGTGGAAATCGCACTCAATCCCCAGTCTGAGCTGCACAGAGAAAAACACTAGGCTTCTCCTTCCAATCAGGACCTCCTACCTGAAGTCACCCTGCTTCCAGGAGAAAGACGGCTTGCTTTCCTTTTGCAAGTAAAGCACAGTTTTTCCTGTAGCACTGCAGGCTTTTGAAAAGGCAGGGGCCCAGAGGCCTGCCTAGGGCGTTCCTTGGTGAGGCCTCGGGCCCAGTGGCCTGGCTAGGGCGTTCCTGGGTGAGGCCGTTCACTAGATGCAGAACACCCTGCCTCGAGAAGTTGATTCAGGGAAGCCACCAGTGTGTACTCGGTGTCTCTTTTGACTCGTTGAAAACCACAGAGATGTATTCTGCCTGTGTCATCAGAACCACATTTCTAGGCAGTCCAACATGCCCTGGAAGTCTTCGACATTGCCCTCGTCTGAGCTGCCCTGAGAAAACAGTCTGCTTAGAATTTATCAAAGACCTCGTTCCTGAAGTCACTCTATTCAAGGAGAAATACAGCATCTTACCATGCTGTGTCGCTCACAGGGCAAGAAACGTGAGAACTTGCCTCGAGGTAAGGCCATGAAATGCTATGCAGAAGCAGAGGCGTGTAGCAGTTTCCATGAGGCCGTAGTCGCTTATCTTCAGCATTTTAAAGCCAGTACGCTTTTCAGGACACCTAGGTGCCTCGCCTGGAAACCCTATTCCCTGCAAAAACACTGAGTACCCTCAGGCTCCCCTGGCCCTTCTAAGCACTATCCAGGGAAGGAGCTTTCCGACTCACAGTGTGTATGCCGAGTGTAGGGCAACACAGTGCACTCTTATTGGAACATCTTGATTTAGCCAGCATCGCACAGGTTCACGAGCACCGTTAAGCAAGTTCCAACAGGCCGTGGAAGTCGCTCTCATTCCCTAGTTTGAGCTGTACAGAGACAAACAGTAAGCTTCTCCTTCCATTCAGGACCTCCTACCTGAAGTCACCCTGCCTCCTGAAGAAAGACGACCTCGTTTCTATTGCAACTAAAGCACAGTTGTTCCTGTAGCAGGGCAGGCTTTTGAAGAGGCACGGGCCCAGAGGCATAGCTAGGGCTTTCCTTGGTGAGGCCGTTCACTACATTCAGGACACCCTGCCTCGAGAAGTTGATTCAGGGAAACAACCAGTGTGTACTCTGTGTCTCTTTTGCCTTGTTAGAAACCACAGAGATGTATGCTGCCTGTGCCCATGGAAATTGGGGCATGATGGGACTAGCCTTGCTTTCCATTTGGAAAGCTCCATTCTTGCTTTCGTGAAGCTCCCTGAAATTCTCTGCTGTTGACAGGCCCCTGGCCACTGTAGGCTTGGGTCTGGGAAGAAAATGAGTTTTCTCTGTCTACACACGGAGCTTCATTGGCCGCGGTGGGGCGCACCTTGCCATGCTCTAGAGCTAAAGGGAATCTCAACGTGAGTCCTTGCCTCGAGGTAAGGCCCTGAGTAGCCCTACAGAAAAGGAGGCATGCAGCTCTTTCCATTAGCTCTTAGTCGCTGTTCTGGTTTACTTTAAAGGAAGTACCCTTTTCAGGACTCCTAGGCCCCTCGGTTGAGCATCAATTTTGTTCCAAGATCTCTGAGTACCTCCACACCCCTGTAGGCCTGCTGAGCAACAACGAGGCCCATTGGTCCCTCGGAGGTCCTCTGTGTCTGCTGAGTCATGGGCAACACACTGCACTCTTTCTTGTGATATCTTGATTCACAGCACTCGCACAGGTTCAAGAGCAACGTTCAAGCAAGTTCCAACATGCCGTGGAAATCGCACTCAATCCCCAGTCTGAGCTGCACAGAGAAAAACACTAGTCTTCTCCTTCCAATCAGGACCTCCTACCTGAAGTCACCCTGCTTCCAGGAGAAAGACGGCTTGCTTTCCTTTTGCAAGTAAAGCACAGTTTTTCCTGTAGCACTGCAGGCTTTTGAAAAGGCAGGGGCCCAGAGGCCTGCCTAGGGCGTTCCTTGGTGAGGCCTCGGGCCCAGTGGCCTGGCTAGGGCGTTCCTGGGTGAGGCCGTTCACTAGATGCAGAACACCCTGCCTCGAGAAGTTGATTCAGGGAAGCCACCAGTGTGTACTCGGTGTCTCTTTTGACTCGTTGAAAACCACAGAGATGTATTCTGCCTGTGTCATCAGAACCACATTTCTAGGCAGTCCAACATGCCCTGGAAGGCTTCGACATTGCCCTCGTCTGAGCTGCCCTGAGAAAACAGTCTGCTTAGAATTTATCAAAGACCTCGTTCCTGAAGTCACTCTATTCAAGGAGAAATACAGCATCTTACCATGCTGTGTCGCTCACAGGGCAAGAAACGTGAGAACTTGCCTCGAGGTAAGGCCATGAAATGCTATGCAGAAGCAGAGGCGTGTAGCAGTTTCCATGAGGCCGTAGTCGCTTATCTTCAGCATTTTAAAGCCAGTACGCTTTTCAGGACACCTAGGTGCCTCGCCTGGAAACCCTATTCCCTGCAAAAACACTGAGTACCCTCAGGCTCCCCTGGCCCTTCTAAGCACTATCCAGGGAAGGAGCTTTCCGACTCACAGTGTGTATGCCGAGTGTAGGGCAACACAGTGCACTCTTATTGGAACATCTTGATTTAGCCAGCATCGCACAGGTTCACGAGCACCGTTAAGCAAGTTCCAACAGGCCGTGGAAGTCGCTCTCATTCCCTAGTTTGAGCTGTACAGAGACAAACAGTAAGCTTCTCCTTCCATTCAGGACCTCCTACCTGAAGTCACCCTGCCTCCTGAAGAAAGACGACCTCGTTTCTATTGCAACTAAAGCACAGTTGTTCCTGTAGCAGGGCAGGCTTTTGAAGAGGCACGGGCCCAGAGGCATAGCTAGGGCTTTCCTTGGTGAGGCCGTTCACTACATTCAGGACACCCTGCCTCGAGAAGTTGATTCAGGGAAACAACCAGTGTGTACTCTGTGTCTCTTTTGCCTTGTTAGAAACCACAGAGATGTATGCTGCCTGTGCCCATGGAAATTGGGGCATGATGGGACTAGCCTTGCTTTCCATTTGGAAAGCTCCATTCTTGCTTTCGTGAAGCTCCCTGAAATTCTCTGCTGTTGACAGGCCCCTGGCCACTGTAGGCTTGGGTCTGGGAAGAAAATGAGTTTTCTCTGTCTACACACGGAGCTTCATTGGCCGCGGTGGGGCGCACCTTGCCATGCTCTAGAGCTAAAGGGAATCTCAACGTGAGTCCTTGCCTCGAGGTAAGGCCCTGAGTAGCCCTACAGAAAAGGAGGCATGCAGCTCTTTCCATTAGCTCTTAGTCGCTGTTCTGGTTTACTTTAAAGGAAGTACCCTTTTCAGGACTCCTAGGCCCCTCGGTTGAGCATCAATTTTGTTCCAAGATCTCTGAGTACCTCCACACCCCTGTAGGCCTGCTGAGCAACAACGAGGCCCATTGGTCCCTCGGAGGTCCTCTGTGTCTGCTGAGTCATGGGCAACACACTGCACTCTTTCTTGTGATATCTTGATTCACAGCACTCGCACAGGTTCAAGAGCAACGTTCAAGCAAGTTCCAACATGCCGTGGAAATCGCACTCAATCCCCAGTCTGAGCTGCACAGAGAAAAACACTAGTCTTCTCCTTCCAATCAGGACCTCCTACCTGAAGTCACCCTGCTTCCAGGAGAAAGACGGCTTGCTTTCCTTTTGCAAGTAAAGCACAGTTTTTCCTGTAGCACTGCAGGCTTTTGAAAAGGCAGGGGCCCAGAGGCCTGCCTAGGGCGTTCCTTGGTGAGGCCTCGGGCCCAGTGGCCTGGCTAGGGCGTTCCTGGGTGAGGCCGTTCACTAGATGCAGAACACCCTGCCTCGAGAAGTTGATTCAGGGAAGCAACCAGTGTGTACTCGGTGTCTCTTTTGACTCGTTGAAAACCACAGAGATGTATTCTGCCTGTGTCATCAGAACCACATTTCTAGGCAGTCCAACATGCCCTGGAAGTCTTCGACATTGCCCTCGTCTGAGCTGCCCTGAGAAAACAGTCTGCTTAGAATTTATCAAAGACCTCGTTCCTGAAGTCACTCTATTCAAGGAGAAATACAGCATCTTACCATGCTGTGTCGCTCACAGGGCAAGAAACGTGAGAACTTGCCTCGAGGTAAGGCCATGAAATGCTATGCAGAAGCAGAGGCGTGTAGCAGTTTCCATGAGGCCGTAGTCGCTTATCTTCAGCATTTTAAAGCCAGTACGCTTTTCAGGACACCTAGGTGCCTCGCCTGGAAACCCTATTCCCTGCAAAAACACTGAGTACCCTCAGGCTCCCCTGGCCCTTCTAAGCACTATCCAGGGAAGGAGCTTTCCGACTCACAGTGTGTATGCCGAGTGTAGGGCAACACAGTGCACTCTTATTGGAACATCTTGATTTAGCCAGCATCGCACAGGTTCACGAGCACCGTTAAGCAAGTTCCAACAGGCCGTGGAAGTCGCTCTCATTCCCTAGTTTGAGCTGTACAGAGACAAACAGTAAGCTTCTCCTTCCATTCAGGACCTCCTACCTGAAGTCACCCTGCCTCCTGAAGAAAGACGACCTCGTTTCTATTGCAACTAAAGCACAGTTGTTCCTGTAGCAGGGCAGGCTTTTGAAGAGGCACGGGCCCAGAGGCATAGCTAGGGCTTTCCTTGGTGAGGCCGTTCACTACATTCAGGACACCCTGCCTCGAGAAGTTGATTCAGGGAAACAACCAGTGTGTACTCTGTGTCTCTTTTGCCTTGTTAGAAACCACAGAGATGTATGCTGCCTGTGCCCATGGAAATTGGGGCATGATGGGACTAGCCTTGCTTTCCATTTGGAAAGCTCCATTCTTGCTTTCGTGAAGCTCCCTGAAATTCTCTGCTGTTGACAGGCCCCTGGCCACTGTAGGCTTGGGTCTGGGAAGAAAATGAGTTTTCTCTGTCTACACACGGAGCTTCATTGGCCGCGGTGGGGCGCACCTTGCCATGCTCTAGAGCTAAAGGGAATCTCAACGTGAGTCCTTGCCTCGAGGTAAGGCCCTGAGTAGCCCTACAGAAAAGGAGGCATGCAGCTCTTTCCATTAGCTCTTAGTCGCTGTTCTGGTTTACTTTAAAGGAAGTACCCTTTTCAGGACTCCTAGGCCCCTCGGTTGAGCATCAATTTTGTTCCAAGATCTCTGAGTACCTCCACACCCCTGTAGGCCTGCTGAGCAACAACGAGGCCCATTGGTCCCTCGGAGGTCCTCTGTGTCTGCTGAGTCATGGGCAACACACTGCACTCTTTCTTGTGATATCTTGATTCACAGCACTCGCACAGGTTCAAGAGCAACGTTCAAGCAAGTTCCAACATGCCGTGGAAATCGCACTCAATCCCCAGTCTGAGCTGCACAGAGAAAAACACTAGTCTTCTCCTTCCAATCAGGACCTCCTACCTGAAGTCACCCTGCTTCCAGGAGAAAGACGGCTTGCTTTCCTTTTGCAAGTAAAGCACAGTTTTTCCTGTAGCACTGCAGGCTTTTGAAAAGGCAGGGGCCCAGAGGCCTGCCTAGGGCGTTCCTTGGTGAGGCCTCGGGCCCAGTGGCCTGGCTAGGGCGTTCCTGGGTGAGGCCGTTCACTAGATGCAGAACACCCTGCCTCGAGAAGTTGATTCAGGGAAGCCACCAGTGTGTACTCGGTGTCTCTTTTGACTCGTTGAAAACCACAGAGATGTATTCTGCCTGTGTCATCAGAACCACATTTCTAGGCAGTCCAACATGCCCTGGAAGGCTTCGACATTGCCCTCGTCTGAGCTGCCCTGAGAAAACAGTCTGCTTAGAATTTATCAAAGACCTCGTTCCTGAAGTCACTCTATTCAAGGAGAAATACAGCATCTTACCATGCTGTGTCGCTCACAGGGCAAGAAACGTGAGAACTTGCCTCGAGGTAAGGCCATGAAATGCTATGCAGAAGCAGAGGCGTGTAGCAGTTTCCATGAGGCCGTAGTCGCTTATCTTCAGCATTTTAAAGCCAGTACGCTTTTCAGGACACCTAGGTGCCTCGCCTGGAAACCCTATTCCCTGCAAAAACACTGAGTACCCTCAGGCTCCCCTGGCCCTTCTAAGCACTATCCAGGGAAGGAGCTTTCCGACTCACAGTGTGTATGCCGAGTGTAGGGCAACACAGTGCACTCTTATTGGAACATCTTGATTTAGCCAGCATCGCACAGGTTCACGAGCACCGTTAAGCAAGTTCCAACAGGCCGTGGAAGTCGCTCTCATTCCCTAGTTTGAGCTGTACAGAGACAAACAGTAAGCTTCTCCTTCCATTCAGGACCTCCTACCTGAAGTCACCCTGCCTCCTGAAGAAAGACGACCTCGTTTCTATTGCAACTAAAGCACAGTTGTTCCTGTAGCAGGGCAGGCTTTTGAAGAGGCACGGGCCCAGAGGCATAGCTAGGGCTTTCCTTGGTGAGGCCGTTCACTACATTCAGGACACCCTGCCTCGAGAAGTTGATTCAGGGAAACAACCAGTGTGTACTCTGTGTCTCTTTTGCCTTGTTAGAAACCACAGAGATGTATGCTGCCTGTGCCCATGGAAATTGGGGCATGATGGGACTAGCCTTGCTTTCCATTTGGAAAGCTCCATTCTTGCTTTCGTGAAGCTCCCTGAAATTCTCTGCTGTTGACAGGCCCCTGGCCACTGTAGGCTTGGGTCTGGGAAGAAAATGAGTTTTCTCTGTCTACACACGGAGCTTCATTGGCCGCGGTGGGGCGCACCTTGCCATGCTCTAGAGCTAAAGGGAATCTCAACGTGAGTCCTTGCCTCGAGGTAAGGCCCTGAGTAGCCCTACAGAAACGGAGGCATGCAGCTCTTTCCATTAGCTCTTAGTCGCTGTTCTGGTTTACTTTAAAGGAAGTACCCTTTTCAGGACTCCTAGGCCCCTCGGTTGAGCATCAATTTTGTTCCAAGATCTCTGAGTACCTCCACACCCCTGTAGGCCTGCTGAGCAACAACGAGGCCCATTGGTCCCTCGGAGGTCCTCTGTGTCTGCTGAGTCATGGGCAACACACTGCACTCTTTCTTGTGATATCTTGATTCACAGCACTCGCACAGGTTCAAGAGCAACGTTCAAGCAAGTTCCAACATGCCGTGGAAATCGCACTCAATCCCCAGTCTGAGCTGCACAGAGAAAAACACTAGTCTTCTCCTTCCAATCAGGACCTCCTACCTGAAGTCACCCTGCTTCCAGGAGAAAGACGGCTTGCTTTCCTTTTGCAAGTAAAGCACAGTTTTTCCTGTAGCACTGCAGGCTTTTGAAAAGGCAGGGGCCCAGAGGCCTGCCTAGGGCGTTCCTTGGTGAGGCCTCGGGCCCAGTGGCCTGGCTAGGGCGTTCCTGGGTGAGGCCGTTCACTAGATGCAGAACACCCTGCCTCGAGAAGTTGATTCAGGGAAGCCACCAGTGTGTACTCGGTGTCTCTTTTGACTCGTTGAAAACCACAGAGATGTATTCTGCCTGTGTCATCAGAACCACATTTCTAGGCAGTCCAACATGCCCTGGAAGTCTTCGACATTGCCCTCGTCTGAGCTGCCCTGAGAAAACAGTCTGCTTAGAATTTATCAAAGACCTCGTTCCTGAAGTCACTCTATTCAAGGAGAAATACAGCATCTTACCATGCTGTGTCGCTCACAGGGCAAGAAACGTGAGAACTTGCCTCGAGGTAAGGCCATGAAATGCTATGCAGAAGCAGAGGCGTGTAGCAGTTTCCATGAGGCCGTAGTCGCTTATCTTCAGCATTTTAAAGCCAGTACGCTTTTCAGGACACCTAGGTGCCTCGCCTGGAAACCCTATTCCCTGCAAAAACACTGAGTACCCTCAGGCTCCCCTGGCCCTTCTAAGCACTATCCAGGGAAGGAGCTTTCCGACTCACAGTGTGTATGCCGAGTGTAGGGCAACACAGTGCACTCTTATTGGAACATCTTGATTTAGCCAGCATCGCACAGGTTCACGAGCACCGTTAAGCAAGTTCCAACAGGCCGTGGAAGTCGCTCTCATTCCCTAGTTTGAGCTGTACAGAGACAAACAGTAAGCTTCTCCTTCCATTCAGGACCTCCTACCTGAAGTCACCCTGCCTCCTGAAGAAAGACGACCTCGTTTCTATTGCAACTAAAGCACAGTTGTTCCTGTAGCAGGGCAGGCTTTTGAAGAGGCACGGGCCCAGAGGCATAGCTAGGGCTTTCCTTGGTGAGGCCGTTCACTACATTCAGGACACCCTGCCTCGAGAAGTTGATTCAGGGAAACAACCAGTGTGTACTCTGTGTCTCTTTTGCCTTGTTAGAAACCACAGAGATGTATGCTGCCTGTGCCCATGGAAATTGGGGCATGATGGGACTAGCCTTGCTTTCCATTTGGAAAGCTCCATTCTTGCTTTCGTGAAGCTCCCTGAAATTCTCTGCTGTTGACAGGCCCCTGGCCACTGTAGGCTTGGGTCTGGGAAGAAAATGAGTTTTCTCTGTCTACACACGGAGCTTCATTGGCCGCGGTGGGGCGCACCTTGCCATGCTCTAGAGCTAAAGGGAATCTCAACGTGAGTCCTTGCCTCGAGGTAAGGCCCTGAGTAGCCCTACAGAAAAGGAGGCATGCAGCCCTTTCCATTAGCTCTTAGTCGCTGTTCTGGTTTACTTTAAAGGAAGTACCCTTTTCAGGACTCCTAGGCCCCTCGGTTGAGCATCAATTTTGTTCCAAGATCTCTGAGTACCTCCACACCCCTGTAGGCCTGCTGAGCAACAACGAGGCCCATTGGTCCCTCGGAGGTCCTCTGTGTCTGCTGAGTCATGGGCAACACACTGCACTCTTTCTTGTGATATCTTGATTCACAGCACTCGCACAGGTTCAAGAGCAACGTTCAAGCAAGTTCCAACATGCCGTGGAAATCGCACTCAATCCCCAGTCTGAGCTGCACAGAGAAAAACACTAGTCTTCTCCTTCCAATCAGGACCTCCTACCTGAAGTCACCCTGCTCCCAGGAGAAAGACGGCTTGCTTTCCTTTTGCAAGTAAAGCACAGTTTTTCCTGTAGCACTGCAGGCTTTTGAAAAGGCAGGGGCCCAGAGGCCTGCCTAGGGCGTTCCTTGGTGAGGCCTCGGGCCCAGTGGCCTGGCTAGGGCGTTCCTGGGTGAGGCCGTTCACTAGATGCAGAACACCCTGCCTCGAGAAGTTGATTCAGGGAAGCCACCAGTGTGTACTCGGTGTCTCTTTTGACTCGTTGAAAACCACAGAGATGTATTCTGCCTGTGTCATCAGAACCACATTTCTAGGCAGTCCAACATGCCCTGGAAGTCTTCGACATTGCCCTCGTCTGAGCTGCCCTGAGAAAACAGTCTGCTTAGAATTTATCAAAGACCTCGTTCCTGAAGCCACTCTATTCAAGGAGAAATACAGCATCTTACCATGCTGTGTCGCTCACAGGGCAAGAAACGTGAGAACTTGCCTCGAGGTAAGGCCATGAAATGCTATGCAGAAGCAGAGGCGTGTAGCAGTTTCCATGAGGCCGTAGTCGCTTATCTTCAGCATTTTAAAGCCAGTACGCTTTTCAGGACACCTAGGTGCCTCGCCTGGAAACCCTATTCCCTGCAAAAACACTGAGTACCCTCAGGCTCCCCTGGCCCTTCTAAGCACTATCCAGGGAAGGAGCTTTCCGACTCACAGTGTGTATGCCGAGTGTAGGGCAACACAGTGCACTCTTATTGGAACATCTTGATTTAGCCAGCATCGCACAGGTTCACGAGCACCGTTAAGCAAGTTCCAACAGGCCGTGGAAGTCGCTCTCATTCCCTAGTTTGAGCTGTACAGAGACAAACAGTAAGCTTCTCCTTCCATTCAGGACCTCCTACCTGAAGTCACCCTGCCTCCTGAAGAAAGACGACCTCGTTTCTATTGCAACTAAAGCACAGTTGTTCCTGTAGCAGGGCAGGCTTTTGAAGAGGCACGGGCCCAGAGGCATAGCTAGGGCTTTCCTTGGTGAGGCCGTTCACTACATTCAGGACACCCTGCCTCGAGAAGTTGATTCAGGGAAACAACCAGTGTGTACTCTGTGTCTCTTTTGCCTTGTTAGAAACCACAGAGATGTATGCTGCCTGTGCCCATGGAAATTGGGGCATGATGGGACTAGCCTTGCTTTCCATTTGGAAAGCTCCATTCTTGCTTTCGTGAAGCTCCCTGAAATTCTCTGCTGTTGACAGGCCCCTGGCCACTGTAGGCTTGGGTCTGGGAAGAAAATGAGTTTTCTCTGTCTACACACGGAGCTTCATTGGCCGCGGTGGGGCGCACCTTGCCATGCTCTAGAGCTAAAGGGAATCTCAACGTGAGTCCTTGCCTCGAGGTAAGGCCCTGAGTAGCCCTACAGAAAAGGAGGCATGCAGCCCTTTCCATTAGCTCTTAGTCGCTGTTCTGGTTTACTTTAAAGGAAGTACCCTTTTCAGGACTCCTAGGCCCCTCGGTTGAGCATCAATTTTGTTCCAAGATCTCTGAGTACCTCCACACCCCTGTAGGCCTGCTGAGCAACAACGAGGCCCATTGGTCCCTCGGAGGTCCTCTGTGTCTGCTGAGTCATGGGCAACACACTGCACTCTTTCTTGTGATATCTTGATTCACAGCACTCGCACAGGTTCAAGAGCAACGTTCAAGCAAGTTCCAACATGCCGTGGAAATCGCACTCAATCCCCAGTCTGAGCTGCACAGAGAAAAACACTAGTCTTCTCCTTCCAATCAGGACCTCCTACCTGAAGTCACCCTGCTCCCAGGAGAAAGACGGCTTGCTTTCCTTTTGCAAGTAAAGCACAGTTTTTCCTGTAGCACTGCAGGCTTTTGAAAAGGCAGGGGCCCAGAGGCCTGCCTAGGGCGTTCCTTGGTGAGGCCTCGGGCCCAGTGGCCTGGCTAGGGCGTTCCTGGGTGAGGCCGTTCACTAGATGCAGAACACCCTGCCTCGAGAAGTTGATTCAGGGAAGCCACCAGTGTGTACTCGGTGTCTCTTTTGACTCGTTGAAAACCACAGAGATGTATTCTGCCTGTGTCATCAGAACCACATTTCTAGGCAGTCCAACATGCCCTGGAAGTCTTCGACATTGCCCTCGTCTGAGCTGCCCTGAGAAAACAGTCTGCTTAGAATTTATCAAAGACCTCGTTCCTGAAGTCACTCTATTCAAGGAGAAATACAGCATCTTACCATGCTGTGTCGCTCACAGGGCAAGAAACGTGAGAACTTGCCTCGAGGTAAGGCCATGAAATGCTATGCAGAAGCAGAGGCGTGTAGCAGTTTCCATGAGGCCGTAGTCGCTTATCTTCAGCATTTTAAAGCCAGTACGCTTTTCAGGACACCTAGGTGCCTCGCCTGGAAACCCTATTCCCTGCAAAAACACTGAGTACCCTCAGGCTCCCCTGGCCCTTCTAAGCACTATCCAGGGAAGGAGCTTTCCGACTCACAGTGTGTATGCCGAGTGTAGGGCAACACAGTGCACTCTTATTGGAACATCTTGATTTAGCCAGCATCGCACAGGTTCACGAGCACCGTTAAGCAAGTTCCAACAGGCCGTGGAAGTCGCTCTCATTCCCTAGTTTGAGCTGTACAGAGACAAACAGTAAGCTTCTCCTTCCATTCAGGACCTCCTACCTGAAGTCACCCTGCCTCCTGAAGAAAGACGACCTCGTTTCTATTGCAACTAAAGCACAGTTGTTCCTGTAGCAGGGCAGGCTTTTGAAGAGGCACGGGCCCAGAGGCATAGCTAGGGCTTTCCTTGGTGAGGCCGTTCACTACATTCAGGACACCCTGCCTCGAGAAGTTGATTCAGGGAAACAACCAGTGTGTACTCTGTGTCTCTTTTGCCTTGTTAGAAACCACAGAGATGTATGCTGCCTGTGCCCATGGAAATTGGGGCATGATGGGACTAGCCTTGCTTTCCATTTGGAAAGCTCCATTCTTGCTTTCGTGAAGCTCCCTGAAATTCTCTGCTGTTGACAGGCCCCTGGCCACTGTAGGCTTGGGTCTGGGAAGAAAATGAGTTTTCTCTGTCTACACACGGAGCTTCATTGGCCGCGGTGGGGCGCACCTTGCCATGCTCTAGAGCTAAAGGGAATCTCAACGTGAGTCCTTGCCTCGAGGTAAGGCCCTGAGTAGCCCTACAGAAAAGGAGGCATGCAGCCCTTTCCATTAGCTCTTAGTCGCTGTTCTGGTTTACTTTAAAGGAAGTACCCTTTTCAGGACTCCTAGGCCCCTCGGTTGAGCATCAATTTTGTTCCAAGATCTCTGAGTACCTCCACACCCCTGTAGGCCTGCTGAGCAACAACGAGGCCCATTGGTCCCTCGGAGGTCCTCTGTGTCTGCTGAGTCATGGGCAACACACTGCACTCTTTCTTGTGATATCTTGATTCACAGCACTCGCACAGGTTCAAGAGCAACGTTCAAGCAAGTTCCAACATGCCGTGGAAATCGCACTCAATCCCTAGTCTGAGCTGCACAGAGAAAAACACTAGTCTTCTCCTTCCAATCAGGACCTCCTACCTGAAGTCACCCTGCTCCCAGGAGAAAGACGGCTTGCTTTCCTTTTGCAAGTAAAGCACAGTTTTTCCTGTAGCACTGCAGGCTTTTGAAAAGGCAGGGGCCCAGAGGCCTGCCTAGGGCGTTCCTTGGTGAGGCCTCGGGCCCAGTGGCCTGGCTAGGGCGTTCCTGGGTGAGGCCGTTCACTAGATGCAGAACACCCTGCCTCGAGAAGTTGATTCAGGGAAGCAACCAGTGTGTACTCGGTGTCTCTTTTGACTCGTTGAAAACCACAGAGATGTATTCTGCCTGTGTCATCAGAACCACATTTCTAGGCAGTCCAACATGCCCTGGAAGTCTTCGACATTGCCCTCGTCTGAGCTGCCCTGAGAAAACAGTCTGCTTAGAATTTATCAAAGACCTCGTTCCTGAAGTCACTCTATTCAAGGAGAAATACAGCATCTTACCATGCTGTGTCGCTCACAGGGCAAGAAACGTGAGAACTTGCCTCGAGGTAAGGCCATGAAATGCTATGCAGAAGCAGAGGCGTGTAGCAGTTTCCATGAGGCCGTAGTCGCTTATCTTCAGCATTTTAAAGCCAGTACGCTTTTCAGGACACCTAGGTGCCTCGCCTGGAAACCCTATTCCCTGCAAAAACACTGAGTACCCTCAGGCTCCCCTGGCCCTTCTAAGCACTATCCAGGGAAGGAGCTTTCCGACTCACAGTGTGTATGCCGAGTGTAGGGCAACACAGTGCACTCTTATTGGAACATCTTGATTTAGCCAGCATCGCACAGGTTCACGAGCACCGTTAAGCAAGTTCCAACAGGCCGTGGAAGTCGCTCTCATTCCCTAGTTTGAGCTGTACAGAGACAAACAGTAAGCTTCTCCTTCCATTCAGGACCTCCTACCTGAAGTCACCCTGCCTCCTGAAGAAAGACGACCTCGTTTCTATTGCAACTAAAGCACAGTTGTTCCTGTAGCAGGGCAGGCTTTTGAAGAGGCACGGGCCCAGAGGCATAGCTAGGGCTTTCCTTGGTGAGGCCGTTCACTACATTCAGGACACCCTGCCTCGAGAAGTTGATTCAGGGAAACAACCAGTGTGTACTCTGTGTCTCTTTTGCCTTGTTAGAAACCACAGAGATGTATGCTGCCTGTGCCCATGGAAATTGGGGCATGATGGGACTAGCCTTGCTTTCCATTTGGAAAGCTCCATTCTTGCTTTCGTGAAGCTCCCTGAAATTCTCTGCTGTTGACAGGCCCCTGGCCACTGTAGGCTTGGGTCTGGGAAGAAAATGAGTTTTCTCTGTCTACACACGGAGCTTCATTGGCCGCGGTGGGGCGCACCTTGCCATGCTCTAGAGCTAAAGGGAATCTCAACGTGAGTCCTTGCCTCGAGGTAAGGCCCTGAGTAGCCCTACAGAAAAGGAGGCATGCAGCTCTTTCCATTAGCTCTTAGTCGCTGTTCTGGTTTACTTTAAAGGAAGTACCCTTTTCAGGACTCCTAGGCCCCTCGGTTGAGCATCAATTTTGTTCCAAGATCTCTGAGTACCTCCACACCCCTGTAGGCCTGCTGAGCAACAACGAGGCCCATTGGTCCCTCGGAGGTCCTCTGTGTCTGCTGAGTCATGGGCAACACACTGCACTCTTTCTTGTGATATCTTGATTCACAGCACTCGCACAGGTTCAAGAGCAACGTTCAAGCAAGTTCCAACATGCGGTGGAAATCGCACTCAATCCCTAGTCTGAGCTGCACAGAGAAAAACACTAGGCTTCTCCTTCCAATCAGGACCTCCTACCTGAAGTCACCCTGCTTCCAGGAGAAAGACGGCTTGCTTTCCTTTTGCAAGTAAAGCACAGTTTTTCCTGTAGCACTGCAGGCTTTTGAAAAGGCAGGGGCCCAGAGGCCTGCCTAGGGCGTTCCTTGGTGAGGCCTCGGGCCCAGTGGCCTGGCTAGGGCGTTCCTTGGTGAGGCCGTTCACTAGATGCAGAACACCCTGCCTCGAGAAGTTGATTCAGGGAAGCAACCAGTGTGTACTCTGTGTCTCTTTTGCCTTGTTAGAAACCACAGAGATGTATGCTGCCTGTGCCCATGGAAATTGGGGCATGATGGGACTAGCCTTGCTTTCCATTTGGAAAGCTCCATTCTTGCTTTCGTGAAGCTCCCTGAAATTCTCTGCTGTTGACAGGCCCCTGGCCACTGTAGGCTTGGGTCTGGGAAGAAAATGAGTTTTCTCTGTCTACACACGGAGCTTCATTGGCCGCGGTGGGGCGCACCTTGCCATGCTCTAGAGCTAAAGGGAATCTCAACGTGAGTCCTTGCCTCGAGGTAAGGCCCTGAGTAGCCCTACAGAAAAGGAGGCATGCAGCTCTTTCCATTAGCTCTTAGTCGCTGTTCTGGTTTACTTTAAAGGAAGTACCCTTTTCAGGACTCCTAGGCCCCTCGGTTGAGCATCAATTTTGTTCCAAGATCTCTGAGTACCTCCACACCCCTGTAGGCCTGCTGAGCAACAACGAGGCCCATTGGTCCCTCGGAGGTCCTCTGTGTCTGCTGAGTCATGGGCAACACACTGCACTCTTTCTTGTGATATCTTGATTCACAGCACTCGCACAGGTTCAAGAGCAACGTTCAAGCAAGTTCCAACATGCGGTGGAAATCGCACTCAATCCCTAGTCTGAGCTGCACAGAGAAAAACACTAGGCTTCTCCTTCCAATCAGGACCTCCTACCTGAAGTCACCCTGCTTCCAGGAGAAAGACGGCTTGCTTTCCTTTTGCAAGTAAAGCACAGTTTTTCCTGTAGCACTGCAGGCTTTTGAAAAGGCAGGGGCCCAGAGGCCTGCCTAGGGCGTTCCTTGGTGAGGCCTCGGGCCCAGTGGCCTGGCTAGGGCGTTCCTTGGTGAGGCCGTTCACTAGATGCAGAACACCCTGCCTCGAGAAGTTGATTCAGGGAAGCAACCAGTGTGTACTCGGTGTCTCTTTTGACTCGTTAAAAACCACAGAGATATATGCTGCCTGTGTCCATGGAAATGGGGGCATGATGGGACTAGCCTTGCTTTCCGTTTGGAAACCTCCTTTCTTGCTGCCGTGAAGCTCCCTGAAATTCTCTGCTGTTGACAGGCCTCTGGCCACTGTAGGCATGGGTCTGGGAAGAAAATGAGTTTTCCCTGGGTACACACGGAGCTATATAGGCCAGGGTGGGGCTCACCTTGCCATGCTCTAGAGCTAAAGGGAATCTCCACGTGAGTCCTTGCCTCGAGGTAAGGCCCTGAGTAGCCCTGCAGAAAGGGAGGCATGCAGCTCTTTCCATGAGCTCTTAGTGGAGGTCTGTTTTATTTTAAAGGAAGTACCCTTTTCAGGACTCCTACGGTCTTCGGGTGAGCATCATTTTTATTCCAAGATCACTGACTCCCTCCGCACCCCTGTGGGCCTGCTGAGCAGCATTGAGTCCCATACGTCCCACGGAGGCCCTCTGTGTCTGCAGAGTCTCGGGCAACACACTGTACGTTACTTCAGGAGAGCTCCGTTTCCAGAGCACTCGAACAGCATCAGAACCACATTTCTAGGCAGTCCAACATGCCCTGGAAGTCTTCGACATTGCCCTCGTCTGAGCTGCCCTGAGAAAACAGTCTGCTTAGAATTTATCAAAGACCTCGTTCCTGAAGTCACTCTATTCAAGGAGAAATACAGCATCTTACCATGCTGTGTCGCTCACAGGGCAAGAAACGTGAGAACTTGCCTCGAGGTAAGGCCATGAAATGCTATGCAGAAGCAGAGGCGTGTAGCAGTTTCCATGAGGCCGTAGTCGCTTATCTTCAGCATTTTAAAGCCAGTACGCTTTTCAGGACACCTAGGTGCCTCGCCTGGAAACCCTATTCCCTGCAAAAACACTGAGTACCCTCAGGCTCCCCTGGCCCTTCTAAGCACTATCCAGGGAAGGAGCTTTCCGACTCACAGTGTGTATGCCGAGTGTAGGGCAACACAGTGCACTCTTATTGGAACATCTTGATTTAGCCAGCATCGCACAGGTTCACGAGCACCGTTAAGCAAGTTCCAACAGGCCGTGGAAGTCGCTCTCATTCCCTAGTTTGAGCTGTACAGAGACAAACAGTAAGCTTCTCCTTCCATTCAGGACCTCCTACCTGAAGTCACCCTGCCTCCTGAAGAAAGACGACCTCGTTTCTATTGCAACTAAAGCACAGTTGTTCCTGTAGCAGGGCAGGCTTTTGAAGAGGCACGGGCCCAGAGGCATAGCTAGGGCTTTCCTTGGTGAGGCCGTTCACTACATTCAGGACACCCTGCCTCGAGAAGTTGATTCAGGGAAACAACCAGTGTGTACTCTGTGTCTCTTTTGCCTTGTTAGAAACCACAGAGATGTATGCTGCCTGTGCCCATGGAAATTGGGGCATGATGGGACTAGCCTTGCTTTCCATTTGGAAAGCTCCATTCTTGCTTTCGTGAAGCTCCCTGAAATTCTCTGCTGTTGACAGGCCCCTGGCCACTGTAGGCTTGGGTCTGGGAAGAAAATGAGTTTTCTCTGTCTACACACGGAGCTTCATTGGCCGCGGTGGGGCGCACCTTGCCATGCTCTAGAGCTAAAGGGAATCTCAACGTGAGTCCTTGCCTCGAGGTAAGGCCCTGAGTAGCCCTACAGAAAAGGAGGCATGCAGCTCTTTCCATTAGCTCTTAGTCGCTGTTCTGGTTTACTTTAAAGGAAGTACCCTTTTCAGGACTCCTAGGCCCCTCGGTTGAGCATCAATTTTGTTCCAAGATCTCTGAGTACCTCCACACCCCTGTAGGCCTGCTGAGCAACAACGAGGCCCATTGGTCCCTCGGAGGTCCTCTGTGTCTGCTGAGTCATGGGCAACACACTGCACTCTTTCTTGTGATATCTTGATTCACAGCACTCGCACAGGTTCAAGAGCAACGTTCAAGCAAGTTCCAACATGCCGTGGAAATCGCACTCAATCCCTAGTCTGAGCTGCACAGAGAAAAACACTAGGCTTCTCCTTCCAATCAGGACCTCCTACCTGAAGTCACCCTGCTTCCAGGAGAAAGACGGCTTGCTTTCCTTTTGCAAGTAAAGCACAGTTTTTCCTGTAGCACTGCAGGCTTTTGAAAAGGCAGGGGCCCAGAGGCCTGCCTAGGGCGTTCCTTGGTGAGGCCTCGGGCCCAGTGGCCTGGCTAGGGCGTTCCTGGGTGAGGCCGTTCACTAGATGCAGAACACCCTGCCTCGAGAAGTTGATTCAGGGAAGCAACCAGTGTGTACTCGGTGTCTCTTTTGACTCGTTGAAAACCACAGAGATGTATTCTGCCTGTGTCATCAGAACCACATTTCTAGGCAGTCCAACATGCCCTGGAAGTCTTCGACATTGCCCTCGTCTGAGCTGCCCTGAGAAAACAGTCTGCTTAGAATTTATCAAAGACCTCGTTCCTGAAGTCACTCTATTCAAGGAGAAATACAGCATCTTACCATGCTGTGTCGCTCACAGGGCAAGAAACGTGAGAACTTGCCTCGAGGTAAGGCCATGAAATGCTATGCAGAAGCAGAGGCGTGTAGCAGTTTCCATGAGGCCGTAGTCCCTTATCTTCAGCATTTTAAAGCCAGTACGCTTTTCAGGACACCTAGGTGCCTCGCCTGGAAACCCTATTCCCTGCAAAAACACTGAGTACCCTCAGGCTCCCCTGGCCCTTCTAAGCACTATCCAGGGAAGGAGCTTTCCGACTCACAGTGTGTATGCCGAGTGTAGGGCAACACAGTGCACTCTTATTGGAACATCTTGATTTAGCCAGCATCGCACAGGTTCACGAGCACCGTTAAGCAAGTTCCAACAGGCCGTGGAAGTCGCTCTCATTCCCTAGTTTGAGCTGTACAGAGACAAACAGTAAGCTTCTCCTTCCATTCAGGACCTCCTACCTGAAGTCACCCTGCCTCCTGAAGAAAGACGACCTCGTTTCTATTGCAACTAAAGCACAGTTGTTCCTGTAGCAGGGCAGGCTTTTGAAGAGGCACGGGCCCAGAGGCATAGCTAGGGCTTTCCTTGGTGAGGCCGTTCACTACATTCAGGACACCCTGCCTCGAGAAGTTGATTCAGGGAAACAACCAGTGTGTACTCTGTGTCTCTTTTGCCTTGTTAGAAACCACAGAGATGTATGCTGCCTGTGCCCATGGAAATTGGGGCATGATGGGACTAGCCTTGCTTTCCATTTGGAAAGCTCCATTCTTGCTTTCGTGAAGCTCCCTGAAATTCTCTGCTGTTGACAGGCCCCTGGCCACTGTAGGCTTGGGTCTGGGAAGAAAATGAGTTTTCTCTGTCTACACACGGAGCTTCATTGGCCGCGGTGGGGCGCACCTTGCCATGCTCTAGAGCTAAAGGGAATCTCAACGTGAGTCCTTGCCTCGAGGTAAGGCCCTGAGTAGCCCTACAGAAAAGGAGGCATGCAGCTCTTTCCATTAGCTCTTAGTCGCTGTTCTGGTTTACTTTAAAGGAAGTACCCTTTTCAGGACTCCTAGGCCCCTCGGTTGAGCATCAATTTTGTTCCAAGATCTCTGAATACCTCCACACCCCTGTAGGCCTGCTGAGCAACAACGAGGCCCATTGGTCCCTCGGAGGTCCTCTGTGTCTGCTGAGTCATGGGCAACACACTGCACTCTTTCTTGTGATATCTTGATTCACAGCACTCGCACAGGTTCAAGAGCAACGTTCAAGCAAGTTCCAACATGCCGTGGAAATCGCACTCAATCCCTAGTCTGAGCTGCACAGAGAAAAACACTAGGCTTCTCCTTCCAATCAGGACCTCCTACCTGAAGTCACCCTGCTTCCAGGAGAAAGACGGCTTGCTTTCCTTTTGCAAGTAAAGCACAGTTTTTCCTGTAGCACTGCAGGCTTTTGAAAAGGCAGGGGCCCAGAGGCCTGCCTAGGGCGTTCCTTGGTGAGGCCTCGGGCCCAGTGGCCTGGCTAGGGCGTTCCTGGGTGAGGCCGTTCACTAGATGCAGAACACCCTGCCTCGAGAAGTTGATTCAGGGAAGCAACCAGTGTGTACTCGGTGTCTCTTTTGACTCGTTGAAAACCACAGAGATGTATGCTGCCTGTGTCCATGGAAATGGGGGCATGATGGGACTAGCCTTGCTTTCCGTTTGGAAACCTCCTTTCTTGCTGCCGTGAAGCTCCCTGAAATTCTCTGCTGTTGACAGGCCTCTGGCCACTGTAGGCATGGGTCTGGGAAGAAAATGAGTTTTCCCTGGGTACACACGGAGCTATATAGGCCAGGGTGGGGCTCACCTTGCCATGCTCTAGAGCTAAAGGGAATCTCCACGTGAGTCCTTGCCTCGAGGTAAGGCCCTGAGTAGCCCTGCAGAAAGGGAGGCATGCAGCTCTTTCCATGAGCTCTTAGTGGAGGTCTGTTTTATTTTAAAGGAAGTACCCTTTTCCGGACTCCTACGCCCTCTGGGTGAGCATCATTTTTATTCCAAGATCACTGACTCCCTCCGCACCCCTGTGGGCCTGCTGAGCAGCATTGAGTCCCATACGTCCCACGGAGGCCCTCTGTGTCTGCAGAGTCTCGGGCAACACACTGTACGTTACTTCAGGAGAGCTCCGTTTCCAGAGCACTCGAACAGCATCAGAACCACATTTCTAGGCAGTCCAACATGCCCTGGAAGTCTTCGACATTGCCCTCGTCTGAGCTGCCCTGAGAAAACAGTCTGCTTAGAATTTATCAAAGACCTCGTTCCTGAAGTCACTCTATTCAAGGAGAAATACAGCATCTTACCATGCTGTGTCGCTCACAGGGCAAGAAACGTGAGAACTTGCCTCGAGGTAAGGCCATGAAATGCTATGCAGAAGCAGAGGCGTGTAGCAGTTTCCATGAGGCCGTAGTCGCTTATCTTCAGCATTTTAAAGCCAGTACGCTTTTCAGGACACCTAGGTGCCTCGCCTGGAAACCCTATTCCCTGCAAAAACACTGAGTACCCTCAGGCTCCCCTGGCCCTTCTAAGCACTATCCAGGGAAGGAGCTTTCCGACTCACAGTGTGTATGCCGAGTGTAGGGCAACACAGTGCACTCTTATTGGAACATCTTGATTTAGCCAGCATCGCACAGGTTCACGAGCACCGTTAAGCAAGTTCCAACAGGCCGTGGAAGTCGCTCTCATTCCCTAGTTTGAGCTGTACAGAGACAAACAGTAAGCTTCTCCTTCCATTCAGGACCTCCTACCTGAAGTCACCCTGCCTCCTGAAGAAAGACGACCTCGTTTCTATTGCAACTAAAGCACAGTTGTTCCTGTAGCAGGGCAGGCTTTTGAAGAGGCACGGGCCCAGAGGCATAGCTAGGGCTGTCCTTGGTGAGGCCGTTCACTACATTCAGGACACCCTGCCTCGAGAAGTTGATTCAGGGAAACAACCAGTGTGTACTCTGTGTCTCTTTTGCCTTGTTAGAAACCACAGAGATGTATGCTGCCTGTGCCCATGGAAATTGGGGCATGATGGGACTAGCCTTGCTTTCCATTTGGAAAGCTCCATTCTTGCTTTCGTGAAGCTCCCTGAAATTCTCTGCTGTTGACAGGCCCCTGGCCACTGTAGGCTTGGGTCTGGGAAGAAAATGAGTTTTCTCTGTCTACACACGGAGCTTCATTGGCCGCGGTGGGGCGCACCTTGCCATGCTCTAGAGCTAAAGGGAATCTCAACGTGAGTCCTTGCCTCGAGGTAAGGCCCTGAGTAGCCCTACAGAAAAGGAGGCATGCAGCTCTTTCCATTAGCTCTTAGTCGCTGTTCTGGTTTACTTTAAAGGAAGTACCCTTTTCAGGACTCCTAGGCCCCTCGGTTGAGCATCAATTTTGTTCCAAGATCTCTGAGTACCTCCACACCCCTGTAGGCCTGCTGAGCAACAACGAGGCCCATTGGTCCCTCGGAGGTCCTCTGTGTCTGCTGAGTCATGGGCAACACACTGCACTCTTTCTTGTGATATCTTGATTCACAGCACTCGCACAGGTTCAAGAGCAACGTTCAAGCAAGTTCCAACATGCCGTGGAAATCGCACTCAATCCCTAGTCTGAGCTGCACAGAGAAAAACACTAGTCTTCTCCTTCCAATCAGGACCTCCTACCTGAAGTCACCCTGCTTCCAGGAGAAAGACGGCTTGCTTTCCTTTTGCAAGTAAAGCACAGTTTTTCCTGTAGCACTGCAGGCGTTTGAAAAGGCAGGGGCCCAGAGGCCTGCCTAGGGCGTTCCTTGGTGAGGCCTCGGGCCCAGTGGCCTGGCTAGGGCGTTCCTTGGTGAGGCCGTTCACTAGATGCAGAACACCCTGCCTCGAGAAGTTGATTCAGGGAAGCAACCAGTGTGTACTCGGTGTCTCTTTTGACTCGTTGAAAACCACAGAGATGTATTCTGCCTGTGTCATCAGAACCACATTTCTAGGCAGTCCAACATGCCCTGGAAGTCTTCGACATTGCCCTCGTCTGAGCTGCCCTGAGAAAACAGTCTGCTTAGAATTTATCAAAGACCTCGTTCCTGAAGTCACTCTATTCAAGGAGAAATACAGCATCTTACCATGCTGTGTCGCTCACAGGGCAAGAAACGTGAGAACTTGCCTCGAGGTAAGGCCATGAAATGCTATGCAGAAGCAGAGGCGTGTAGCAGTTTCCATGAGGCCGTAGTCGCTTATCTTCAGCATTTTAAAGCCAGTACGCTTTTCAGGACACCTAGGTGCCTCGCCTGGAAACCCTATTCCCTGCAAAAACACTGAGTACCCTCAGGCTCCCCTGGCCCTTCTAAGCACTATCCAGGGAAGGAGCTTTCCGACTCACAGTGTGTATGCCGAGTGTAGGGCAACACAGTGCACTCTTATTGGAACATCTTGATTTAGCCAGCATCGCACAGGTTCACGAGCACCGTTAAGCAAGTTCCAACAGGCCGTGGAAGTCGCTCTCATTCCCTAGTTTGAGCTGTACAGAGACAAACAGTAAGCTTCTCCTTCCATTCAGGACCTCCTACCTGAAGTCACCCTGCCTCCTGAAGAAAGACGACCTCGTTTCTATTGCAACTAAAGCACAGTTGTTCCTGTAGCAGGGCAGGCTTTTGAAGAGGCACGGGCCCAGAGGCATAGCTAGGGCTTTCCTTGGTGAGGCCGTTCACTACATTCAGGACACCCTGCCTCGAGAAGTTGATTCAGGGAAACAACCAGTGTGTACTCTGTGTCTCTTTTGCCTTGTTAGAAACCACAGAGATGTATGCTGCCTGTGCCCATGGAAATTGGGGCATGATGGGACTAGCCTTGCTTTCCATTTGGAAAGCTCCATTCTTGCTTTCGTGAAGCTCCCTGAAATTCTCTGCTGTTGACAGGCCCCTGGCCACTGTAGGCTTGGGTCTGGGAAGAAAATGAGTTTTCTCTGTCTACACACGGAGCTTCATTGGCCGCGGTGGGGCGCACCTTGCCATGCTCTAGAGCTAAAGGGAATCTCAACGTGAGTCCTTGCCTCGAGGTAAGGCCCTGAGTAGCCCTACAGAAAAGGAGGCATGCAGCTCTTTCCATTAGCTCTTAGTCGCTGTTCTGGTTTACTTTAAAGGAAGTACCCTTTTCAGGACTCCTAGGCCCCTCGGTTGAGCATCAATTTTGTTCCAAGATCTCTGAGTACCTCCACACCCCTGTAGGCCTGCTGAGCAACAACGAGGCCCATTGATCCCTCGGAGGTCCTCTGTGTCTGCTGAGTCATGGGCAACACACTGCACTCTTTCTTGTGATATCTTGATTCACAGCACTCGCACAGGTTCAAGAGCAACGTTCAAGCAAGTTCCAACATGCCGTGGAAATCGCACTCAATCCCTAGTCTGAGCTGCACAGAGAAAAACACTAGGCTTCTCCTTCCAATCAGGACCTCCTACCTGAAGTCACCCTGCTTCCAGGAGAAAGACGGCTTGCTTTCCTTTTGCAAGTAAAGCACAGTTTTTCCTGTAGCACTGCAGGCTTTTGAAAAGGCAGGGGCCCAGAGGCCTGCCTAGGGCGTTCCTTGGTGAGGCCTCGGGCCCAGTGGCCTGGCTAGGGCGTTCCTGGGTGAGGCCGTTCACTAGATGCAGAACACCCTGCCTCGAGAAGTTGATTCAGGGAAGCAACCAGTGTGTACTCGGTGTCTCTTTTGACTCGTTGAAAACCACAGAGATGTATGCTGCCTGTGTCCATGGAAATGGGGGCATGATGGGACTAGCCTTGCTTTCCGTTTGGAAACCTCCTTTCTTGCTGCCGTGAAGCTCCCTGAAATTCTCTGCTGTTGACAGGCCTCTGGCCACTGTAGGCATGGGTCTGGGAAGAAAATGAGTTTTCCCTGGGTACACACGGAGCTATATAGGCCAGGGTGGGGCTCACCTTGCCATGCTCTAGAGCTAAAGGGAATCTCCACGTGAGTCCTTGCCTCGAGGTAAGGCCCTGAGTAGCCCTGCAGAAAGGGAGGCATGCAGCTCTTTCCATGAGCTCTTAGTGGAGGTCTGTTTTATTTTAAAGGAAGTACCCTTTTCAGGACTCCTACGGTCTTCGGGTGAGCATCATTTTTATTCCAAGATCACTGACTCCCTCCGCACCCCTGTGGGCCTGCTGAGCAGCATTGAGTCCCATACGTCCCACGGAGGCCCTCTGTGTCTGCAGAGTCTCGGGCAACACACTGTACGTTACTTCAGGAGAGCTCCGTTTCCAGAGCACTCGAACAGCATCAGAACCACATTTCTAGGCAGTCCAACATGCCCTGGAAGTCTTCGACATTGCCCTCGTCTGAGCTGCCCTGAGAAAACAGTCTGCTTAGAATTTATCAAAGACCTCGTTCCTGAAGTCACTCTATTCAAGGAGAAATACAGCATCTTACCATGCTGTGTCGCTCACAGGGCAAGAAACGTGAGAACTTGCCTCGAGGTAAGGCCATGAAATGCTATGCAGAAGCAGAGGCGTGTAGCAGTTTCCATGAGGCCGTAGTCGCTTATCTTCAGCATTTTAAAGCCAGTACGCTTTTCAGGACACCTAGGTGCCTCGCCTGGAAACCCTATTCCCTGCAAAAACACTGAGTACCCTCAGGCTCCCCTGGCCCTTCTAAGCACTATCCAGGGAAGGAGCTTTCCGACTCACAGTGTGTATGCCGAGTGTAGGGCAACACAGTGCACTCTTATTGGAACATCTTGATTTAGCCAGCATCGCACAGGTTCACGAGCACCGTTAAGCAAGTTCCAACAGGCCGTGGAAGTCGCTCTCATTCCCTAGTTTGAGCTGTACAGAGACAAACAGTAAGCTTCTCCTTCCATTCAGGACCTCCTACCTGAAGTCACCCTGCCTCCTGAAGAAAGACGACCTCGTTTCTATTGCAACTAAAGCACAGTTGTTCCTGTAGCAGGGCAGGCTTTTGAAGAGGCACGGGCCCAGAGGCATAGCTAGGGCTGTCCTTGGTGAGGCCGTTCACTACATTCAGGACACCCTGCCTCGAGAAGTTGATTCAGGGAAACAACCAGTGTGTACTCTGTGTCTCTTTTGCCTTGTTAGAAACCACAGAGATGTATGCTGCCTGTGCCCATGGAAATTGGGGCATGATGGGACTAGCCTTGCTTTCCATTTGGAAAGCTCCATTCTTGCTTTCGTGAAGCTCCCTGAAATTCTCTGCTGTTGACAGGCCCCTGGCCACTGTAGGCTTGGGTCTGGGAAGAAAATGAGTTTTCTCTGTCTACACACGGAGCTTCATTGGCCGCGGTGGGGCGCACCTTGCCATGCTCTAGAGCTAAAGGGAATCTCAACGTGAGTCCTTGCCTCGAGGTAAGGCCCTGAGTAGCCCTACAGAAAAGGAGGCATGCAGCTCTTTCCATTAGCTCTTAGTCGCTGTTCTGGTTTACTTTAAAGGAAGTACCCTTTTCAGGACTCCTAGGCCCCTCGGTTGAGCATCAATTTTGTTCCAAGATCTCTGAGTACCTCCACACCCCTGTAGGCCTGCTGAGCAACAACGAGGCCCATTGGTCCCTCGGAGGTCCTCTGTGTCTGCTGAGTCATGGGCAACACACTGCACTCTTTCTTGTGATATCTTGATTCACAGCACTCGCACAGGTTCAAGAGCAACGTTCAAGCAAGTTCCAACATGCGGTGGAAATCGCACTCAATCCCTAGTCTGAGCTGCACAGAGAAAAACACTAGTCTTCTCCTTCCAATCAGGACCTCCTACCTGAAGTCACCCTGCTTCCAGGAGAAAGACGGCTTGCTTTCCTTTTGCAAGTAAAGCACAGTTTTTCCTGTAGCACTGCAGGCTTTTGAAAAGGCAGGGGCCCAGAGGCCTGCCTAGGGCGTTCCTTGGTGAGGCCTCGGGCCCAGTGGCCTGGCTAGGGCGTTCCTGGGTGAGGCCGTTCACTAGATGCAGAACACCCTGCCTCGAGAAGTTGATTCAGGGAAGCAACCAGTGTGTACTCGGTGTCTCTTTTGACTCGTTGAAAACCACAGAGATGTATTCTGCCTGTGTCATCAGAACCACATTTCTAGGCAGTCCAACATGCCCTGGAAGTCTTCGACATTGCCCTCGTCTGAGCTGCCCTGAGAAAACAGTCTGCTTAGAATTTATCAAAGACCTCGTTCCTGAAGTCACTCTATTCAAGGAGAAATACAGCATCTTACCATGCTGTGTCGCTCACAGGGCAAGAAACGTGAGAACTTGCCTCGAGGTAAGGCCATGAAATGCTATGCAGAAGCAGAGGCGTGTAGCAGTTTCCATGAGGCCGTAGTCGCTTATCTTCAGCATTTTAAAGCCAGTACGCTTTTCAGGACACCTAGGTGCCTCGCCTGGAAACCCTATTCCCTGCAAAAACACTGAGTACCCTCAGGCTCCCCTGGCCCTTCTAAGCACTATCCAGGGAAGGAGCTTTCCGACTCACAGTGTGTATGCCGAGTGTAGGGCAACACAGTGCACTCTTATTGGAACATCTTGATTTAGCCAGCAATCGCACAGGTTCACGAGCACCGTTAAGCAAGTTCCAACAGGCCGTGGAAGTCGCTCTCATTCCCTAGTTTGAGCTGTACAGAGACAAACAGTAAGCTTCTCCTTCCATTCAGGACCTCCTACCTGAAGTCACCCTGCCTCCTGAAGAAAGACGACCTCGTTTCTATTGCAACAAAAGCACAGTTGTTCCTGTAGCAGGGCAGGCTTTTGAAGAGGCACGGGCCCAGAGGCATAGCTAGGGCTTTCCTTGGTGAGGCCGTTCACTACATTCAGGACACCCTGCTTCGAGAAGTTGATTCAGGGAAACAACCAGTGTGTACTCTGTGTCTCTTTTGCCTTGTTAGAAACCACAGAGATGTATGCTGCCTGTGCCCATGGAAATTGGGGCATGATGGGACTAGCCTTGCTTTCCATTTGGAAAGCTCCATTCTTGCTTTCGTGAAGCTCCCTGAAATTCTCTGCTGTTGACAGGCCCCTGGCCACTGTAGGCTTGGGTCTGGGAAGAAAATGAGTTTTCTCTGTCTACACACGGAGCTTCATTGGCCGCGGTGGGGCGCACCTTGCCATGCTCTAGAGCTAAAGGGAATCTCAACGTGAGTCCTTGCCTCGAGGTAAGGCCCTGAGTAGCCCTACAGAAAAGGAGGCATGCAGCTCTTTCCATTAGCTCTTAGTCGCTGTTCTGGTTTACTTTAAAGGAAGTACCCTTTTCAGGACTCCTAGGCCCCTCGGTTGAGCATCAATTTTGTTCCAAGATCTCTGAATACCTCCACACCCCTGTAGGCCTGCTGAGCAACAACGAGGCCCATTGGTCCCTCGGAGGTCCTCTGTGTCTGCTGAGTCATGGGCAACACACTGCACTCTTTCTTGTGATATCTTGATTCACAGCACTCGCACAGGTTCAAGAGCAACGTTCAAGCAAGTTCCAACATGCCGTGGAAATCGCACTCAATCCCTAGTCTGAGCTGCACAGAGAAAAACACTAGGCTTCTCCTTCCAATCAGGACCTCCTACCTGAAGTCACCCTGCTTCCAGGAGAAAGACGGCTTGCTTTCCTTTTGCAAGTAAAGCACAGTTTTTCCTGTAGCACTGCAGGCTTTTGAAAAGGCAGGGGCCCAGAGGCCTGCCTAGGGCGTTCCTTGGTGAGGCCTCGGGCCCAGTGGCCTGGCTAGGGCGTTCCTTGGTGAGGCCGTTCACTAGATGCAGAACACCCTGCCTCGAGAAGTTGATTCAGGGAAGCAACCAGTGTGTACTCGGTGTCTCTTTTGACTCGTTAAAAACCACAGAGATGTATGCTGCCTGTGTCCATGGAAATGGGGGCATGATGGGACTAGCCTTGCTTTCCGTTTGGAAACCTCCTTTCTTGCTGCCGTGAAGCTCCCTGAAATTCTCTGCTGTTGACAGGCCTCTGGCCACTGTAGGCATGGGTCTGGGAAGAAAATGAGTTTTCCCTGGGTACACACGGAGCTATATAGGCCAGGGTGGGGCTCACCTTGCCATGCTCTAGAGCTAAAGGGAATCTCCACGTGAGTCCTTGCCTCGAGGTAAGGCCCTGAGTAGCCCTGCAGAAAGGGAGGCATGCAGCTCTTTCCATGAGCTCTTAGTGGAGGTCTGTTTTATTTTAAAGGAAGTACCCTTTTCAGGACTCCTACGGTCTTCGGGTGAGCATCATTTTTATTCCAAGATCACTGACTCCCTCCGCACCCCTGTGGGCCTGCTGAGCAGCATTGAGTCCCATACGTCCCACGGAGGCCCTCTGTGTCTGCAGAGTCTCGGGCAACACACTGTACGTTACTTCAGGAGAGCTCCGTTTCCAGAGCACTCGAACAGCATCAGAACCACATTTCTAGGCAGTCCAACATGCCCTGGAAGTCTTCGACATTGCCCTCGTCTGAGCTGCCCTGAGAAAACAGTCTGCTTAGAATTTATCAAAGACCTCGTTCCTGAAGTCACTCTATTCAAGGAGAAATACAGGATCTTACCATGCTGTGTCGCTCACAGGGCAAGAAACGTGAGAACTTGCCTCGAGGTAAGGCCATGAAATGCTATGCAGAAGCAGAGGCGTGTAGCAGTTTCCATGAGGCCGTAGTCGCTTATCTTCAGCATTTTAAAGCCAGTACGCTTTTCAGGACACCTAGGTGCCTCTCCTGGAAACCCTATTCCCTGCAAAAACACTGAGTACCCTCAGGCTCCCCTGGCCCTTCTAAGCACTATCCAGGGAAGGAGCTTTCCGACTCACAGTGTGTATGCCGAGTGTAGGGCAACACAGTGCACTCTTATTGGAACATCTTGATTTAGCCAGCATCGCACAGGTTCACGAGCACCGTTAAGCAAGTTCCAACAGGCCGTGGAAGTCGCTCTCATTCCCTAGTTTGAGCTGTACAGAGACAAACAGTAAGCTTCTCCTTCCATTCAGGACCTCCTACCTGAAGTCACCCTGCCTCCTGAAGAAAGACGACCTTGTTTCTATTGCAACTAAAGCACAGTTTTTCCTGTAGCACGGCAGGCTTTTGAAGAGGCACTGGCCCAGAGGCCTAGCTAGGGCTTTCCTTGGTGAGGCCGTTCACTAGATGCAGAACACCCTGCCTCGAGAAGTTGATTCAGAGAAGCAACAACTGTGTACTCTGTGTCTCATTTGACTTGTTAAAAAGCACACAGATGTATGCTGCCTGTGCCCATGGAAATGGGCGCATGATGGGACTAGCCTTGCTTTCCATTTGCAAAGCTCCATTCTTGCTTTCGTGAAGCTCCCTGAAATTCTCTGCTGTTGACAGGCCTCTGGCCACTGTAGGCATGGGTCTGGGAAGAAAATGAGTTTTCTCTGGCTACACACGGAGCTTCATTGGGTGGGGTGGGGCTCTCCTTGCCATGCTCTAGAGCAAAAGGGAATCTCAACGTGAGTCCTTGCCTCGAGGTAAGGCCCTGAGTAACCCTGTAGAAAGGAAGGCATGCAGCTCTTTCCATGAGCTCTTAGTGGAAGTCTGTTTTATTTTAAAGGAAGAACCCTTTTCAGGACTCCTACGCCTTTCGGGTGAGCATCATTTTGGTTCCAAGGTCACTGACTACCTCCACACCCCTGTGGGCCTGCTGAGCAGCATTGAGTCCCATACGTCCCACGGAGGCCCTCTGTGTCTGCAGAGTCTCAGGCAACACACTGCTCGTTACCTCAGGAGAGCTACATTTCCAGAGCACTCGAACGGCATCAGAACCACACTTCTAGGCAGTCCAACGTGCCCTGGAAATCTTCGACATTGCCCTCGTCTGAGCTGCCCTGAGAAAACACTCTGCTTCGAATTTATCGAGGACCTCGTTCCTGAAGTCACTCTATTCAAGGAGAAATACAGCAGATTAATATGCTGTGTCGCTCACAGGGCAAGAAACGTGAGAACTTGCCTCGAGGTAAGGCCCTGAAATACTATGCAGAAGCGGAGGCGTGTAGCAGTTTCTATGAGGCCATAGTGGCTTATCTTCAGCATTCTAACGCCAGTAGGCATTTCAGGACACCTAGGTGCCTCGCCTTGAAACCCTATTCCCTGCAAGAACACTAAGTACCTTCAGGCTCCCCTGGCCCTTCTAAGCAATATCCAGGCCAAGAGCTGTCCGACTCACAGTGTGTATGCCGAGGGTAGGGCAACACAGTACACTCTTATTGGGACATCTTGTTTTAGCCAGCAATCCCACAGGTTCACGAGCACCGTTCTAGCAAGTTCCAACATGCCGTGGAAGTCGCACTCTTTCCCTAGTCTGAGCTGCACAGAGAAAAACACTAGGCTTCTCCTTCCAATCAGGACCCCCTACCTGAATTCACCCTGCCTCCAGGAGAAAGAAATCTTGCGTTCCTATTGCAACTAAATCACAGTTTTTCCTGTAGCACTGCAGGCTTTTGAAGAGGCACAGTCCCAGAGGCCTGGCTAGCGCTTTCCTTGGTGAGGCCATTCACTACATGCAGGACACCCTGCCTCGAGAAGTTGATTCAGGGAAACAACCAGTGTGTACTCTGTGTCTCTTTTGACTTGTTAGAAACCACAGAGATGTATGCTGCCTGTGCCCATGGAAATGGGGGCATGATGGTACTAGCCTTGCTTTCCGTTTGGAAACCTCCATTCTTGCTTCCGTGAAGCTCCCTGAAATTCTCTGCTGTTGACAGGCCTCTAGCCACTGGTGGCATGGGTCTGGGAAGAAAAGGAGTTTTCTCTGGGTACACACGGAGCATCATTGGTCGGGGTGTGGCTCTCCTTGCCATGCTCTAGAGCTAAAGGGAATCTCAACGTGAGTCCTTGCCTCGAGGTAAGGCCCTGAGTAGCCCTGCAGAATGGGAGGCATGCAGCTCTTTCCATGAGCTCTTAGTGGAGGTCTGTTTTATTTAAAAGGAAGTACCCTTTTCAGGACTGCTACGCACTTCGGGTGAGCATCATTTTGGTTCAAAGATCACTGACTACCTCCACACCCCTGTGGGCTGCTGAGCAGCATTGAGTCCCATACGTCCCACGGAGGGTCTCTGTGTCTGCAGAGTCTCGGGCAACACACTGTAAGTTACTTCAGGACAGCTACATTTCCAGAGCACTCGAACAGCATCAGAACTACATTTCTAGGCAGTCCAACATGCCCTGGAAGTCTTCGACATTGCCCTCGTCTGAGCTGCCGTGAGAAAACACTCTGCTTAGACTTTATCGAGGACATCGTTCTTGAAGTCACTCTATTCAAGGAGAAATACAGCATCTTAATATGCTGTGTCGCTCACAGGGCAAGAAACGTGAGAACTTGCCTCGAGGTAAGGCCCTGAAATGCTATGCAGAAGCGGAGGCGTGTAGCAGTTTCCATGAGGCCGTAGTCGCTTATCTTCAGCATTTTAAAGCCCCTACGCTTTTCAGGACACCTAGGTGCCTCGCCTGGAAACCCTATTCCCTGCAAGAACACTAAATACCGTCAGGCTCCCCTGGCCCTTCTAAGCAATATTCAGGCAAGAGCTGTCCGAGTCACAGTGTGTATGCCGAGGGTAGGGCAACACAGTGCACTCTTATTGGGACATCTTGTTTTAGCCAGCAATCCCACAGGTTCACGAGCACTCTTAAGCAAGTTCCAACAGGCCGTGGAAGTCGCTCTCATTCCCTAGTTTGAGCTGTACAGAGAGAAACAGTAAGCTTCTCCTTCCATTCAGGACCTCCTACCTGAAGTCACCCTGCCTCCTGAAGAAAGACGACCTTGTTTCTATTGCAACTAAAGCACAGTTTTTCCTGTAGCACTATAGGCTTTTGAAGAGGCACGGTCCCAGAGGCCTGGCTAGGGCTTTCCTTGGTGAGGCCATTCACTACATGCAGGACACCCTGCTTCGAGAAGTTGATTCAGGGAAACAACCAGTGTGTACTCTGTGTCTCTTTTGACTTGTTAGAAACCACACAGATGTATGCTGCCTGTGCCCATGGAAATGGGGGCATGATGGTACTAGCATTGCTTTCCGTTTAGAAACCTCCATTCTTGTTTCCGTGAAGCTCCCTGAAATTCTCTGCTGTTGACAGGCCTCTGGCCACTGTAGGCATGGGTCTGGGAAGAAAATGAGTTTTCCCTGGGTACACACGGAGCTATATAGGCCAGGGTGGGGCTCACCTTGCCATGCTCTAGAGCTAAAGGGAATCTCCACGTGAGTCCTTGCCTCGAGGTAAGGCCCTGAGTAGCCCTGCAGAAAGGGAGGCATGCAGCTCTTTCCATGAGCTCTTAGTGGAGGTCTGTTTTATTTTAAAGGGAGTACCCTTTTCAGGACTCCTACGGTCTTCGGGTGAGCATCATTTTTATTCCAAGATCACTGACTCCCTCCGCACCCCTGTGGGCCTGCTGAGCAGCATTGAGTCCCATACGTCCCACGGAGGCCCTCTGTGTCTGCAGAGTCTCGGGCAACACACTGTACGTTACTTCAGGAGAGCTCCGTTTCCAGAGCACTCGAACAGCATCAGAACCACATTTCTAGGCAGTCCAACATGCCCTGGAAGTCTTCGACATTGCCCTCGTCTGAGCTGCCCTGAGAAAACAGTCTGCTTAGAATTTATCAAAGACCTCGTTCCTGAAGTCACTCTATTCAAGGAGAAATACAGGATCTTACCATGCTGTGTCGCTCACAGGGCAAGAAACGTGAGAACTTGCCTCGAGGTAAGGCCATGAAATGCTATGCAGAAGCAGAGGCGTGTAGCAGTTTCCATGAGGCCGTAGTCGCTTATCTTCAGCATTTTAAAGCCAGTACGCTTTTCAGGACACCTAGGTGCCTCTCCTGGAAACCCTATTCCCTGCAAAAACACTGAGTACCCTCAGGCTCCCCTGGCCCTTCTAAGCACTATCCAGGGAAGGAGCTTTCCGACTCACAGTGTGTATGCCGAGTGTAGGGCAACACAGTGCACTCTTATTGGAACATCTTGATTTAGCCAGCATCGCACAGGTTCACGAGCACCGTTAAGCAAGTTCCAACAGGCCGTGGAAGTCGCTCTCATTCCCTAGTTTGAGCTGTACAGAGACAAACAGTAAGCTTCTCCTTCCATTCAGGACCTCCTACCTGAAGTCACCCTGCCTCCTGAAGAAAGACGACCTTGTTTCTATTGCAACTAAAGCACAGTTTTTCCTGTAGCACGGCAGGCTTTTGAAGAGGCACTGGCCCAGAGGCCTAGCTAGGGCTTTCCTTGGTGAGGCCGTTCACTAGATGCAGAACACCCTGCCTCGAGAAGTTGATTCAGAGAAGCAACAACTGTGTACTCTGTGTCTCATTTGACTTGTTAAAAAGCACACAGATGTATGCTGCCTGTGCCCATGGAAATGGGCGCATGATGGGACTAGCCTTGCTTTCCATTTGCAAAGCTCCATTCTTGCTTTCGTGAAGCTCCCTGAAATTCTCTGCTGTTGACAGGCCTCTGGCCACTGTAGGCATGGGTCTGGGAAGAAAATGAGTTTTCTCTGGCTACACACGGAGCTTCATTGGGTGGGGTGGGGCTCTCCTTGCCATGCTCTAGAGCAAAAGGGAATCTCAACGTGAGTCCTTGCCTCGAGGTAAGGCCCTGAGTAACCCTGTAGAAAGGAAGGCATGCAGCTCTTTCCATGAGCTCTTAGTGGAAGTCTGTTTTATTTTAAAGGAAGAACCCTTTTCAGGACTCCTACGCCTTTCGGGTGAGCATCATTTTGGTTCCAAGGTCACTGACTACCTCCACACCCCTGTGGGCCTGCTGAGCAGCATTGAGTCCCATACGTCCCACGGAGGCCCTCTGTGTCTGCAGAGTCTCAGGCAACACACTGCTCGTTACCTCAGGAGAGCTACATTTCCAGAGCACTCGAACGGCATCAGAACCACACTTCTAGGCAGTCCAACGTGCCCTGGAAATCTTCGACATTGCCCTCGTCTGAGCTGCCCTGAGAAAACACTCTGCTTCGAATTTATCGAGGACCTCGTTCCTGAAGTCACTCTATTCAAGGAGAAATACAGCAGATTAATATGCTGTGTCGCTCACAGGGCAAGAAACGTGAGAACTTGCCTCGAGGTAAGGCCCTGAAATACTATGCAGAAGCGGAGGCGTGTAGCAGTTTCTATGAGGCCATAGTGGCTTATCTTCAGCATTCTAACGCCAGTAGGCATTTCAGGACACCTAGGTGCCTCGCCTTGAAACCCTATTCCCTGCAAGAACACTAAGTACCTTCAGGCTCCCCTGGCCCTTCTAAGCAATATCCAGGCCAAGAGCTGTCCGACTCACAGTGTGTATGCCGAGGGTAGGGCAACACAGTACACTCTTATTGGGACATCTTGTTTTAGCCAGCAATCCCACAGGTTCACGAGCACCGTTCTAGCAAGTTCCAACATGCCGTGGAAGTCGCACTCTTTCCCTAGTCTGAGCTGCACAGAGAAAAACACTAGGCTTCTCCTTCCAATCAGGACCCCCTACCTGAATTCACCCTGCCTCCAGGAGAAAGAAATCTTGCGTTCCTATTGCAACTAAATCACAGTTTTTCCTGTAGCACTGCAGGCTTTTGAAGAGGCACAGTCCCAGAGGCCTGGCTAGCGCTTTCCTTGGTGAGGCCATTCACTACATGCAGGACACCCTGCCTCGAGAAGTTGATTCAGGGAAACAACCAGTGTGTACTCTGTGTCTCTTTTGACTTGTTAGAAACCACAGAGATGTATGCTGCCTGTGCCCATGGAAATGGGGGCATGATGGTACTAGCCTTGCTTTCCGTTTGGAAACCTCCATTCTTGCTTCCGTGAAGCTCCCTGAAATTCTCTGCTGTTGACAGGCCTCTAGCCACTGGTGGCATGGGTCTGGGAAGAAAAGGAGTTTTCTCTGGGTACACACGGAGCATCATTGGTCGGGGTGTGGCTCTCCTTGCCATGCTCTAGAGCTAAAGGGAATCTCAACGTGAGTCCTTGCCTCGAGGTAAGGCCCTGAGTAGCCCTGCAGAATGGGAGGCATGCAGCTCTTTCCATGAGCTCTTAGTGGAGGTCTGTTTTATTTAAAAGGAAGTACCCTTTTCAGGACTGCTACGCACTTCGGGTGAGCATCATTTTGGTTCAAAGATCACTGACTACCTCCACACCCCTGTGGGCTGCTGAGCAGCATTGAGTCCCATACGTCCCACGGAGGGTCTCTGTGTCTGCAGAGTCTCGGGCAACACACTGTAAGTTACTTCAGGACAGCTACATTTCCAGAGCACTCGAACAGCATCAGAACTACATTTCTAGGCAGTCCAACATGCCCTGGAAGTCTTCGACATTGCCCTCGTCTGAGCTGCCGTGAGAAAACACTCTGCTTAGACTTTATCGAGGACATCGTTCTTGAAGTCACTCTATTCAAGGAGAAATACAGCATCTTAATATGCTGTGTCGCTCACAGGGCAAGAAACGTGAGAACTTGCCTCGAGGTAAGGCCCTGAAATGCTATGCAGAAGCGGAGGCGTGTAGCAGTTTCCATGAGGCCGTAGTCGCTTATCTTCAGCATTTTAAAGCCCCTACGCTTTTCAGGACACCTAGGTGCCTCGCCTGGAAACCCTATTCCCTGCAAGAACACTAAATACCGTCAGGCTCCCCTGGCCCTTCTAAGCAATATTCAGGCAAGAGCTGTCCGAGTCACAGTGTGTATGCCGAGGGTAGGGCAACACAGTGCACTCTTATTGGGACATCTTGTTTTAGCCAGCAATCCCACAGGTTCACGAGCACTCTTAAGCAAGTTCCAACAGGCCGTGGAAGTCGCTCTCATTCCCTAGTTTGAGCTGTACAGAGAGAAACAGTAAGCTTCTCCTTCCATTCAGGACCTCCTACCTGAAGTCACCCTGCCTCCTGAAGAAAGACGACCTTGTTTCTATTGCAACTAAAGCACAGTTTTTCCTGTAGCACTATAGGCTTTTGAAGAGGCACGGTCCCAGAGGCCTGGCTAGGGCTTTCCTTGGTGAGGCCATTCACTACATGCAGGACACCCTGCTTCGAGAAGTTGATTCAGGGAAACAACCAGTGTGTACTCTGTGTCTCTTTTGACTTGTTAGAAACCACACAGATGTATGCTGCCTGTGCCCATGGAAATGGGGGCATGATGGTACTAGCATTGCTTTCCGTTTGGAAACCTCCATTCTTGTTTCCGTGAAGCTCCCTGAAATTCTCTGCTGTTGACAGGCCTCTGGCCACTGTAGGCATGGGTCTGGGAAGAAAATGAGTTTTCTCTGGCTACACACGGAGCTTCATTGACCGGGGTGGGGCGCACCTTGCCATGCTCTAGAGCTAAAGGGAATCTCAACGTGAGTCCCTGCCTCGAGGTAAGGCCCTGAGTAACCCTGTAGAAAGGGAGGCATGCAGCTCTTTCCATGAGCTCTTAGTGGAGGTCTGTTTTATTTTAAAGGAAGAACCCTTTTCAGGACTCCTACGCCTTTCGGGTGAGCATCATTTTGGTTCCAAGGTCACTGACTACCTCCACACCCTGTGGGCCTGCTGAGCAGCATTGAGTCCCATACGTCTCAGGGAGGCCCTCTGTGTCTGCAGAGTCTCAGGCAACACACTGCTCGTTACCTCAGGAGAGCTACATTTCCAGAGCACTCGAACGTCATCAGAACCACATTTCTAGGTAGTCCATCGTGCCCTGGAAGTCTTCGACATTGCCCTCGTCTGAGCTGCCCTGAGAAAACACTCTGCTTCGAATTTATAGAGCACCTCGTTCCTGAAGTCACTCTATTAAAGGAGAAATACAGCATCTTAACATGCTGTGTCGCTCACAGGGCAAGAAACGTGAGAACTTGCCTCGAGGTAAGGCCCTGAAATGCTATGCAGAAGCGGAGGCGTGTAGCAGTTTCCATGAGGCCGTAGTCGCTTTTCTTCAGCATTTTAACGCCAGTAGGCTTTTCAGGACACCTAGGTGCCTCGCCTGGAAACCCTATTCCCTGCAGGAACACTGAGTACCTTCAGGCTCCCCTGGCCCTTCAAAGCAATATCCAGGCCAGGAGCTGTCCGACTCACAGTGTGTACGCCCAGGATAGGGAAACACAGTGCACTCTTATTGGGACATCTTGTGTTAGACAGCAATCCCACAGGTTCACGAGCACCGTTCTAGCAAGTTCCAACATGCCGTGGAAGTCGCACTCATTCCCTAGTCTGAGCTGCACAGAGAAAAACACCAGGCTTCTCCTTCCAATCAGGACCCCATACCTGAATTCACCCTGTTTCCAGGAGAAAGAAATCTTGCGTTCCTATTGCAACTAAAGAACAGTTTTTCCTGTAGCACTGCAGGCTTTTGAAGAGGCACGGTCCCAGAGGCCTGGCTAGGGCTTTCCTTGGTGAGGCCATTCACTACATTCAGGACACCCTGCCTCGAGAAGTTGATTCAGGGAAACAACCAGTGTGTACTCTGTGTCTCTTTTGACTTGTTAGAAACCACAGAGGTGTATGCTGCCTGTGCCCATGGAAATGGGGGCATGATGGTACTAGCCTTGCATTCCGTTTGGAAACCTCCATTCTTGCTTCCGTGAAGCTCACTGAAATTCCCGGCTGTTGACAGGCCTCTGGCCACTGTAGGCATGGGTCTGGGAAGAAAAGGAGTTTTCTCTGGGTACACACAAGGAGCTTCATTGGCCGGGGAGGGGCTCTCCTTGCCATGCTCTAGAGCTAAAGGGAATCTCAACGTGAGTCCTTGCCTCGAGGTAAGGCCCTGAGTAGCCCTGCAGAATGGAAGCATGCAGCTCTTTCCATGAGCTCTTAGTGGAAGTCTGTTTTATTTTAAAGGAAGAACCCTTTTCAGGACTCCTACGCCTTTCGGGTGAGCATCATTTTGGTTCCAAGGTCACTGACTACCTCCACACCCTGTGGGCCTGCTGAGCAGCATTGAGTCCCATACGTCCCACGGAGCCCCTCTGTGTCTGCAGAGTCTCAGGCAACACACTGCTCGTTACCTCAGGAGAGCTACATTTCCAGAGCACTCGAACGGCATCAGAACCACACTTCTAGGCAGTCCAACGTGCCCTGGAAGTCTTCGACATTGCCCTCGTCTGAGCTGCCCTGAGAAAACACTCTGCTTCAAATTTATCGAGGACCTCGTTCCTGAAGTCACTCGATTCAAGGAGAAATACAGCATCTTAATATGCTGTGTCGCTCACAGGGCAAGAAACGTGAGAACTTGCCTCGAGGTAAGGCCCTGAAATGCTATGAAGAAGCGGAGGGTGGTAGCAGTTTCTATGAGGCCGTAGTCGCTTATCTTCAGCATTTTAACGCCAGTAGGCTTTTCAGGACACCTAGGTGCCTCGCCTGGAAACCCTATTCCCTGCAAGAATACTGAGTACCTTCAGGGTCCCCTGGCCATTCTAAGCAATATCCAGGCCAAGAGCTTTCCGACTCACAGTGTGTATGCCGAGGGTAGGGCAACACAGTGCACTCTTATTGGGACATCTTGTTTTAGCCAGCAATCCCACAGGTTCACGAGCACAGTTCTAGCAAGTTCCAACATGCCGTGGAAGTCGCACTCATTCCCTAGTCTGAGCTGCACAGAGAAAAACACTAGGCTTCTCCTTCCAATCAGGACCCCCTACCTGAATTCACCCTGCCTCCAGGAGAAAGAAATCTTTCGTTCCTATTGCAACTAAATCACAGTTTTTCCTGTTGCACTGCAGGCTTTTGAAGAGGCACAGTCCCAGAGGCCTGGCTAGCGCTTTCCTTGGTGAGGCCATTCACTACATGCAGGACACCCTGCCTCGAGAAGTTGATTCAGGGAAACAACCAGTGTGTACTCTGTGTCTCTTTTGACTTGTTAGAAACCACAGAGATGTATGCTGCCTGTGCCCATGGAAATGGGGGCATGATGGTGCTAGCCTTGCTTTCCCTTTGGAAACCTCCATTCTTGCTTCCGTGAATCTCCCTGAAATTCTCTGCTGTTGACAGGCCTCTAGCCACTGGTGGCATGGGTCTGGGAAGAAAAGGAGTTTTCTCTGGGTACACACGGAGCATCATTGGTCGGGGTGTGGCTCTCCTTGCCATGCTCTAGAGCTAAAGGGAATTTCAACGTGAGTCCTTGCCTCGAGGTAATGCCCTGAGTAGCCCTGCAGAATGGGAGGCATGCAGCTCTTTCCATGAGCTCTTAGTGGAGGTCTGTTTTATTTTAAAGGAAGTACCCTTTTCAGGACTCCTAGGCCCTTCGGGTGAGCATCATTTTGGTTCAAAGATCACTGACTCCCTCCACACCCCTGTGGGCTGCTGAGCAGCATTGAGTCCCATACGTCCCACGGAGGCCCCCTGTGTCTGCAGAGTTTCCGGCAACACACTGTACTTTAATTCAGGAGAGCTACATTTCCAGAGCACTCGAACAGCATCAGAACCACATTTCTACGCAGTCCAACATGCCCTGGAAGTCTTCGACATTGCCCTCGTCTGAGCTGCCCTGAGAAAACACTCTGCTTCGAATTTATCGAGCACCTCGTTCCTGAAGTCACTTTATTAAAGGAGAAATACAGCATCTTAACATGCTGTGTCGCTCACAGGGCAAGAAACGTGAGAACTTGCCTCGAGGTAAGGCCCTGAAATGCTTTGCTGAAGCGGAGGCATGTAGCAGTTTCCATGAGGCCGTAGTCGCTTTTCTTCAGCATTTTAACGCCAGTAGGCTTTTCAGGACACCTAGGTGCCTCGCCTGGAAACCCTATTCCCTGCAGGAACACTGAGTACCTTCAGGCTCTCCTGGCCCTTCAAAGCAATATCCAGGCCAGGAGCTGTCCGACTCACAGTGTGTATGCCGAGGATAGGGAAACACAGTGCACTCTTATTGGGACATCTTGTGTTAGACAGCAATCCCACAGGTTCACGAGCACCTTTCTAGCAAGTTCCAACATGCCGTGGAAGTCGCACTCATTTTCTAGTCTGAGCTGCACAGAGAAAAACACTAGGCTTCTCCTTCCAATCAGGACCCCATACCTGAATTCACCCTGTTTCCAGGAGAAAGAAATCTTGCGTTCCTATTGCAACTAAAGCACAGTTTTTCCTGTAGCACTGCAGGCTTTTGAAGAGGCACGGTCCCAGAGGCCTGGCTAGGGCTTTCCTTGGTGAGGCCATTCACTACATTCACGACACCCTGCCTCGAGAAGTTGATTCAGGGAAACAACCAGTGTGTACTCTGTGTCTCTTTTGACTTGTTAGAAACCACAGAGGTGTATGCTGCCTGTGCCCATGGAAATGGGGGCATGATGGTACTAGCCTTGCATTCCGTTTGGAAACCTCCATTCTTGCTTCCGTGAAGCTCACTGAAATTCTTGGCTGTTGACAGGCCTCTGGCCACTGTAGGCATGGGTCTGGGAAGAAAAGGAGTTTTCTCTGGGTACACACACGGAGCTTCATTGGCCGGGGAGGGGCTCTCCTTGCCATGCTCTAGAGCTAAAGGGAATCTCAACGTGAGTCCTTGCCTCGAGGTAAGGCCCTGAGTAGCCCTGCAGAATGGAAGCATGCAGCTCTTTCCATGGGCTCTTAATGGAGGTCTGTTTTATTTTAAAGGAAGTACCCTTTTCAGGACTCCTACGCCCTTCGGGTGAGCATCATTTTGGTTCCAAGATCACTGACTACCTCCACACCCCTGTGGGCGTGCTGAGCAGCATTGAGTCCCATACGTCCCACGGAGGGTCTCTGTGTCTGCAGAGTCTCGGGTAACACACTGTACGTTACTTCAGGAGAGCTACATTTCCAGAGCACTCGAACAGCATCAGAACCACACTTCTAGGCAGTCCAACATGCCCTGGAAGTCTTCGACATTGCCCTCGTCTGAGCTGCCCTGAGAAAACACTCTGCTTAGACTTTATCGAGGACCTCGTTCCTGAAGTCACTCTATTCAAGGAGAAATACAGCATCTTAACATGATGTGTCGCTCACAGGGCAAGAAACGTGAGAACTTGCCTCGAGGTAAGGCCCTGAAATGCTATGCAGAAGCGGAAGCGTGTAGCAGTTTCCATGAGGCCGTAGTCGCTTATCTTCAGCATTCTAACGCCAGTAGGCATTTCAGGACACCTAGGTGCCTCGCCTTGAAACCCTAATCCCTGCAAGAACACTAAGTACCTTCAGGCTCCCCTGGCCCTTCTAAGCAATATCCAGACCAAGAGCTGTCCGACTCACAGTGTGTATGCCGAGGGTAGGGCAACACAGTACACTCTTATTGGGACATCTTGTTTTAGCCAGCAATCCCACAGGTTCACGAGCACCGTTCTAGCAAGTTCCAACATGCCGTGGAAGTCGCACTCATTCCCTAGTCTGAGCTGCACAGAGAAAAACACTAGGCTTCTCCTTCCAATCAGGACCCCCTACCTGAATTCACCCTGCCTCCAGGAGAAAGAAATCTTGCGTTCCTATTGCAACTAAATCACAGTTTTTCCTGTAGCACTGCCGGCTTTTGAAGAGGCACAGTCCCAGAGGCCTGGCTAGCGCTTTCCTTGGTGAGGCCATTCACTACATGCAGGACACCCTGCCTCGAGAAGTTGATTCAGGGAAACAACCAGTGTGTACTCTGTGTCTCTTTTGACTTGTTAGAAACCACAGAGATGTATGCTGCCTGTGCCCATGGAAATGGGGGCATGATGGTACTAGCCTTGCTTTCCGTTTGGAAACCTCCATTCTTGCTTCCGTGAAGCTCCCTGAAATTCTCTGCTGTTGACAGGCCTCTAGCCACTGGTGGCATGGGTCTGGGAAGAAAAGGAGTTTTCTCTGGGTATACACGGAGCATCATTGGTCGGGGTGTGGCTCTCCTTGCCATGCTCTAGAGCTAAAGGGAATCTCAACGTGAGTCCTTGCCTCGAGGTAAGGCCCTGAGTAGCCCTGCAGAAAGGGAGGCATGCAGCTCTTTCCATGAGCTCTTAGTGGAGGTCTGTTTTATTTTAAAGGGAGTACCCTTTTCAGGACTCCTACGGTCTTCGGGTGAGCATCATTTTTATTCCAAGATCACTGACTCCCTCCGCACCCCTGTGGGCCTGCTGAGCAGCATTGAGTCCCATACGTCCCACGGAGGCCCTCTGTGTCTGCAGAGTCTCGGGCAACACACTGTACGTTACTTCAGGAGAGCTCCGTTTCCAGAGCACTCGAACAGCATCAGAACCACATTTCTAGGCAGTCCAACATGCCCTGGAAGTCTTCGACATTGCCCTCGTCTGAGCTGCCGTGAGAAAACACTCTGCTTAGACTTTATCGAGGACATCGTTCCTGAAGTCACTCTATTCAAGGAGAAATACAGCATCTTAACATGCTGTGTCGCTCACAGGGCAAGAAACGTGAGAACTTGCCTCGAGGTAAGGCCCTGAAATGCTATGCAGAAGCGGAGGCGTGTAGCAGTTTCCATGAGGCCGTAGTCGCTTATTTTAAGCATTTTAAAGCAAGTACGCTTTTCAGGACACCTAGGTGCCTCGCCTGGAAACCCTATTCCCTGCAAGAACACTAAATACCTTCAGGCTCCCCTGGCCCTTCTAAGCAATATTCAGGCCAAGAGCTGTCCGAGTTACAGTGTGTATGCCGAGGGTAGGGCAACACAGTGCACTCTTATTGGGACATCTTGTTTTAGCCAGCAATCCCACAGGTTCACGAGCACTCTTAAGCAAGTTCCAACAGGCCGTGGAAGTCGCTCTCATTCCCTAGTTTGAGCTGTACAGAGAGAAACAGTAAGCTTCTCCTTCCATTCAGGACCTCCTACCTGAAGTCACCCTGCCTCCTGAAGAAAGACGACCTTGTTTCTATTGCAACTAAAGCACAGTTTTTCCTGTAGCACGGCAGGCTTTTGAAGAGGCACTGGCCCAGAGGCCTAGCTAGGGCTTTCCTTGGTGAGGCCGTTCACTAGATGCAGAACACCCTGCCTCGAGAAGTTGATTCAGAGAAGCAACAACTGTGTACTCTGTGTCTCATTTGACTTGTTAAAAAGCACACAGATGTATGCTGCCTGTGCCCATGGAAATGGGCGCATGATGGGACTAGCCTTGCTTTCCATTTGCAAAGCTCCATTCTTGCTTTCGTGAAGCTCCCTGAAATTCTCTGCTGTTGACAGGCCTCTGGCCACTGTAGGCATGGGTCTGGGAAGAAAATGAGTTTTCTCTGGCTACACACGGAGCTTCATTGGGTGGGGTGGGGCTCTCCTTGCCATGCTCTAGAGCAAAAGGGAATCTCAACGTGAGTCCTTGCCTCGAGGTAAGGCCCTGAGTAACCCTGTAGAAAGGAAGGCATGCAGCTCTTTCCATGAGCTCTTAGTGGAAGTCTGTTTTATTTTAAAGGAAGAACCCTTTTCAGGACTCCTACGCCTTTCGGGTGAGCATCATTTTGGTTCCAAGGTCACTGACTACCTCCACACCCCTGTGGGCCTGCTGAGCAGCATTGAGTCCCATACGTCCCACGGAGGCCCTCTGTGTCTGCAGAGTCTCAGGCAACACACTGCTCGTTACCTCAGGAGAGCTACATTTCCAGAGCACTCGAACGGCATCAGAACCACACTTCTAGGCAGTCCAACGTGCCCTGGAAATCTTCGACATTGCCCTCGTCTGAGCTGCCCTGAGAAAACACTCTGCTTCGAATTTATCGAGGACCTCGTTCCTGAAGTCACTCTATTCAAGGAGAAATACAGCAGATTAATATGCTGTGTCGCTCACAGGGCAAGAAACGTGAGAACTTGCCTCGAGGTAAGGCCCTGAAATACTATGCAGAAGCGGAGGCGTGTAGCAGTTTCTATGAGGCCATAGTGGCTTATCTTCAGCATTCTAACGCCAGTAGGCATTTCAGGACACCTAGGTGCCTCGCCTTGAAACCCTATTCCCTGCAAGAACACTAAGTACCTTCAGGCTCCCCTGGCCCTTCTAAGCAATATCCAGGCCAAGAGCTGTCCGACTCACAGTGTGTATGCCGAGGGTAGGGCAACACAGTACACTCTTATTGGGACATCTTGTTTTAGCCAGCAATCCCACAGGTTCACGAGCACCGTTCTAGCAAGTTCCAACATGCCGTGGAAGTCGCACTCTTTCCCTAGTCTGAGCTGCACAGAGAAAAACACTAGGCTTCTCCTTCCAATCAGGACCCCCTACCTGAATTCACCCTGCCTCCAGGAGAAAGAAATCTTGCGTTCCTATTGCAACTAAATCACAGTTTTTCCTGTAGCACTGCAGGCTTTTGAAGAGGCACAGTCCCAGAGGCCTGGCTAGCGCTTTCCTTGGTGAGGCCATTCACTACATGCAGGACACCCTGCCTCGAGAAGTTGATTCAGGGAAACAACCAGTGTGTACTCTGTGTCTCTTTTGACTTGTTAGAAACCACAGAGATGTATGCTGCCTGTGCCCATGGAAATGGGGGCATGATGGTACTAGCCTTGCTTTCCGTTTGGAAACCTCCATTCTTGCTTCCGTGAAGCTCCCTGAAATTCTCTGCTGTTGACAGGCCTCTAGCCACTGGTGGCATGGGTCTGGGAAGAAAAGGAGTTTTCTCTGGGTACACACGGAGCATCATTGGTCGGGGTGTGGCTCTCCTTGCCATGCTCTAGAGCTAAAGGGAATCTCAACGTGAGTCCTTGCCTCGAGGTAAGGCCCTGAGTAGCCCTGCAGAATGGGAGGCATGCAGCTCTTTCCATGAGCTCTTAGTGGAGGTCTGTTTTATTTAAAAGGAAGTACCCTTTTCAGGACTGCTACGCACTTCGGGTGAGCATCATTTTGGTTCAAAGATCACTGACTACCTCCACACCCCTGTGGGCTGCTGAGCAGCATTGAGTCCCATACGTCCCACGGAGGGTCTCTGTGTCTGCAGAGTCTCGGGCAACACACTGTAAGTTACTTCAGGACAGCTACATTTCCAGAGCACTCGAACAGCATCAGAACTACATTTCTAGGCAGTCCAACATGCCCTGGAAGTCTTCGACATTGCCCTCGTCTGAGCTGCCGTGAGAAAACACTCTGCTTAGACTTTATCGAGGACATCGTTCTTGAAGTCACTCTATTCAAGGAGAAATACAGCATCTTAATATGCTGTGTCGCTCACAGGGCAAGAAACGTGAGAACTTGCCTCGAGGTAAGGCCCTGAAATGCTATGCAGAAGCGGAGGCGTGTAGCAGTTTCCATGAGGCCGTAGTCGCTTATCTTCAGCATTTTAAAGCCCCTACGCTTTTCAGGACACCTAGGTGCCTCGCCTGGAAACCCTATTCCCTGCAAGAACACTAAATACCGTCAGGCTCCCCTGGCCCTTCTAAGCAATATTCAGGCAAGAGCTGTCCGAGTCACAGTGTGTATGCCGAGGGTAGGGCAACACAGTGCACTCTTATTGGGACATCTTGTTTTAGCCAGCAATCCCACAGGTTCACGAGCACTCTTAAGCAAGTTCCAACAGGCCGTGGAAGTCGCTCTCATTCCCTAGTTTGAGCTGTACAGAGAGAAACAGTAAGCTTCTCCTTCCATTCAGGACCTCCTACCTGAAGTCACCCTGCCTCCTGAAGAAAGACGACCTTGTTTCTATTGCAACTAAAGCACAGTTTTTCCTGTAGCACTATAGGCTTTTGAAGAGGCACGGTCCCAGAGGCCTGGCTAGGGCTTTCCTTGGTGAGGCCATTCACTACATGCAGGACACCCTGCTTCGAGAAGTTGATTCAGGGAAACAACCAGTGTGTACTCTGTGTCTCTTTTGACTTGTTAGAAACCACACAGATGTATGCTGCCTGTGCCCATGGAAATGGGGGCATGATGGTACTAGCATTGCTTTCCGTTTGGAAACCTCCATTCTTGTTTCCGTGAAGCTCCCTGAAATTCTCTGCTGTTGACAGGCCTCTGGCCACTGTAGGCATGGGTCTGGGAAGAAAATGAGTTTTCTCTGGCTACACACGGAGCTTCATTGACCGGGGTGGGGCGCACCTTGCCATGCTCTAGAGCTAAAGGGAATCTCAACGTGAGTCCCTGCCTCGAGGTAAGGCCCTGAGTAACCCTGTAGAAAGGGAGGCATGCAGCTCTTTCCATGAGCTCTTAGTGGAGGTCTGTTTTATTTTAAAGGAAGAACCCTTTTCAGGACTCCTACGCCTTTCGGGTGAGCATCATTTTGGTTCCAAGGTCACTGACTACCTCCACACCCTGTGGGCCTGCTGAGCAGCATTGAGTCCCATACGTCTCAGGGAGGCCCTCTGTGTCTGCAGAGTCTCAGGCAACACACTGCTCGTTACCTCAGGAGAGCTACATTTCCAGAGCACTCGAACGTCATCAGAACCACATTTCTAGGTAGTCCATCGTGCCCTGGAAGTCTTCGACATTGCCCTCGTCTGAGCTGCCCTGAGAAAACACTCTGCTTCGAATTTATAGAGCACCTCGTTCCTGAAGTCACTCTATTAAAGGAGAAATACAGCATCTTAACATGCTGTGTCGCTCACAGGGCAAGAAACGTGAGAACTTGCCTCGAGGTAAGGCCCTGAAATGCTATGCAGAAGCGGAGGCGTGTAGCAGTTTCCATGAGGCCGTAGTCGCTTTTCTTCAGCATTTTAACGCCAGTAGGCTTTTCAGGACACCTAGGTGCCTCGCCTGGAAACCCTATTCCCTGCAGGAACACTGAGTACCTTCAGGCTCCCCTGGCCCTTCAAAGCAATATCCAGGCCAGGAGCTGTCCGACTCACAGTGTGTACGCCCAGGATAGGGAAACACAGTGCACTCTTATTGGGACATCTTGTGTTAGACAGCAATCCCACAGGTTCACGAGCACCGTTCTAGCAAGTTCCAACATGCCGTGGAAGTCGCACTCATTCCCTAGTCTGAGCTGCACAGAGAAAAACACCAGGCTTCTCCTTCCAATCAGGACCCCATACCTGAATTCACCCTGTTTCCAGGAGAAAGAAATCTTGCGTTCCTATTGCAACTAAAGAACAGTTTTTCCTGTAGCACTGCAGGCTTTTGAAGAGGCACGGTCCCAGAGGCCTGGCTAGGGCTTTCCTTGGTGAGGCCATTCACTACATTCAGGACACCCTGCCTCGAGAAGTTGATTCAGGGAAACAACCAGTGTGTACTCTGTGTCTCTTTTGACTTGTTAGAAACCACAGAGGTGTATGCTGCCTGTGCCCATGGAAATGGGGGCATGATGGTACTAGCCTTGCATTCCGTTTGGAAACCTCCATTCTTGCTTCCGTGAAGCTCACTGAAATTCCCGGCTGTTGACAGGCCTCTGGCCACTGTAGGCATGGGTCTGGGAAGAAAAGGAGTTTTCTCTGGGTACACACAAGGAGCTTCATTGGCCGGGGAGGGGCTCTCCTTGCCATGCTCTAGAGCTAAAGGGAATCTCAACGTGAGTCCTTGCCTCGAGGTAAGGCCCTGAGTAGCCCTGCAGAATGGAAGCATGCAGCTCTTTCCATGAGCTCTTAGTGGAAGTCTGTTTTATTTTAAAGGAAGAACCCTTTTCAGGACTCCTACGCCTTTCGGGTGAGCATCATTTTGGTTCCAAGGTCACTGACTACCTCCACACCCTGTGGGCCTGCTGAGCAGCATTGAGTCCCATACGTCCCACGGAGCCCCTCTGTGTCTGCAGAGTCTCAGGCAACACACTGCTCGTTACCTCAGGAGAGCTACATTTCCAGAGCACTCGAACGGCATCAGAACCACACTTCTAGGCAGTCCAACGTGCCCTGGAAGTCTTCGACATTGCCCTCGTCTGAGCTGCCCTGAGAAAACACTCTGCTTCAAATTTATCGAGGACCTCGTTCCTGAAGTCACTCGATTCAAGGAGAAATACAGCATCTTAATATGCTGTGTCGCTCACAGGGCAAGAAACGTGAGAACTTGCCTCGAGGTAAGGCCCTGAAATGCTATGAAGAAGCGGAGGGTGGTAGCAGTTTCTATGAGGCCGTAGTCGCTTATCTTCAGCATTTTAACGCCAGTAGGCTTTTCAGGACACCTAGGTGCCTCGCCTGGAAACCCTATTCCCTGCAAGAATACTGAGTACCTTCAGGGTCCCCTGGCCATTCTAAGCAATATCCAGGCCAAGAGCTTTCCGACTCACAGTGTGTATGCCGAGGGTAGGGCAACACAGTGCACTCTTATTGGGACATCTTGTTTTAGCCAGCAATCCCACAGGTTCACGAGCACAGTTCTAGCAAGTTCCAACATGCCGTGGAAGTCGCACTCATTCCCTAGTCTGAGCTGCACAGAGAAAAACACTAGGCTTCTCCTTCCAATCAGGACCCCCTACCTGAATTCACCCTGCCTCCAGGAGAAAGAAATCTTTCGTTCCTATTGCAACTAAATCACAGTTTTTCCTGTTGCACTGCAGGCTTTTGAAGAGGCACAGTCCCAGAGGCCTGGCTAGCGCTTTCCTTGGTGAGGCCATTCACTACATGCAGGACACCCTGCCTCGAGAAGTTGATTCAGGGAAACAACCAGTGTGTACTCTGTGTCTCTTTTGACTTGTTAGAAACCACAGAGATGTATGCTGCCTGTGCCCATGGAAATGGGGGCATGATGGTGCTAGCCTTGCTTTCCCTTTGGAAACCTCCATTCTTGCTTCCGTGAATCTCCCTGAAATTCTCTGCTGTTGACAGGCCTCTAGCCACTGGTGGCATGGGTCTGGGAAGAAAAGGAGTTTTCTCTGGGTACACACGGAGCATCATTGGTCGGGGTGTGGCTCTCCTTGCCATGCTCTAGAGCTAAAGGGAATTTCAACGTGAGTCCTTGCCTCGAGGTAATGCCCTGAGTAGCCCTGCAGAATGGGAGGCATGCAGCTCTTTCCATGAGCTCTTAGTGGAGGTCTGTTTTATTTTAAAGGAAGTACCCTTTTCAGGACTCCTAGGCCCTTCGGGTGAGCATCATTTTGGTTCAAAGATCACTGACTCCCTCCACACCCCTGTGGGCTGCTGAGCAGCATTGAGTCCCATACGTCCCACGGAGGCCCCCTGTGTCTGCAGAGTTTCCGGCAACACACTGTACTTTAATTCAGGAGAGCTACATTTCCAGAGCACTCGAACAGCATCAGAACCACATTTCTACGCAGTCCAACATGCCCTGGAAGTCTTCGACATTGCCCTCGTCTGAGCTGCCCTGAGAAAACACTCTGCTTCGAATTTATCGAGCACCTCGTTCCTGAAGTCACTTTATTAAAGGAGAAATACAGCATCTTAACATGCTGTGTCGCTCACAGGGCAAGAAACGTGAGAACTTGCCTCGAGGTAAGGCCCTGAAATGCTTTGCTGAAGCGGAGGCATGTAGCAGTTTCCATGAGGCCGTAGTCGCTTTTCTTCAGCATTTTAACGCCAGTAGGCTTTTCAGGACACCTAGGTGCCTCGCCTGGAAACCCTATTCCCTGCAGGAACACTGAGTACCTTCAGGCTCTCCTGGCCCTTCAAAGCAATATCCAGGCCAGGAGCTGTCCGACTCACAGTGTGTATGCCGAGGATAGGGAAACACAGTGCACTCTTATTGGGACATCTTGTGTTAGACAGCAATCCCACAGGTTCACGAGCACCTTTCTAGCAAGTTCCAACATGCCGTGGAAGTCGCACTCATTTTCTAGTCTGAGCTGCACAGAGAAAAACACTAGGCTTCTCCTTCCAATCAGGACCCCATACCTGAATTCACCCTGTTTCCAGGAGAAAGAAATCTTGCGTTCCTATTGCAACTAAAGCACAGTTTTTCCTGTAGCACTGCAGGCTTTTGAAGAGGCACGGTCCCAGAGGCCTGGCTAGGGCTTTCCTTGGTGAGGCCATTCACTACATTCACGACACCCTGCCTCGAGAAGTTGATTCAGGGAAACAACCAGTGTGTACTCTGTGTCTCTTTTGACTTGTTAGAAACCACAGAGGTGTATGCTGCCTGTGCCCATGGAAATGGGGGCATGATGGTACTAGCCTTGCATTCCGTTTGGAAACCTCCATTCTTGCTTCCGTGAAGCTCACTGAAATTCTTGGCTGTTGACAGGCCTCTGGCCACTGTAGGCATGGGTCTGGGAAGAAAAGGAGTTTTCTCTGGGTACACACACGGAGCTTCATTGGCCGGGGAGGGGCTCTCCTTGCCATGCTCTAGAGCTAAAGGGAATCTCAACGTGAGTCCTTGCCTCGAGGTAAGGCCCTGAGTAGCCCTGCAGAATGGAAGCATGCAGCTCTTTCCATGGGCTCTTAATGGAGGTCTGTTTTATTTTAAAGGAAGTACCCTTTTCAGGACTCCTACGCCCTTCGGGTGAGCATCATTTTGGTTCCAAGATCACTGACTACCTCCACACCCCTGTGGGCGTGCTGAGCAGCATTGAGTCCCATACGTCCCACGGAGGGTCTCTGTGTCTGCAGAGTCTCGGGTAACACACTGTACGTTACTTCAGGAGAGCTACATTTCCAGAGCACTCGAACAGCATCAGAACCACACTTCTAGGCAGTCCAACATGCCCTGGAAGTCTTCGACATTGCCCTCGTCTGAGCTGCCCTGAGAAAACACTCTGCTTAGACTTTATCGAGGACCTCGTTCCTGAAGTCACTCTATTCAAGGAGAAATACAGCATCTTAACATGATGTGTCGCTCACAGGGCAAGAAACGTGAGAACTTGCCTCGAGGTAAGGCCCTGAAATGCTATGCAGAAGCGGAAGCGTGTAGCAGTTTCCATGAGGCCGTAGTCGCTTATCTTCAGCATTCTAACGCCAGTAGGCATTTCAGGACACCTAGGTGCCTCGCCTTGAAACCCTAATCCCTGCAAGAACACTAAGTACCTTCAGGCTCCCCTGGCCCTTCTAAGCAATATCCAGACCAAGAGCTGTCCGACTCACAGTGTGTATGCCGAGGGTAGGGCAACACAGTACACTCTTATTGGGACATCTTGTTTTAGCCAGCAATCCCACAGGTTCACGAGCACCGTTCTAGCAAGTTCCAACATGCCGTGGAAGTCGCACTCATTCCCTAGTCTGAGCTGCACAGAGAAAAACACTAGGCTTCTCCTTCCAATCAGGACCCCCTACCTGAATTCACCCTGCCTCCAGGAGAAAGAAATCTTGCGTTCCTATTGCAACTAAATCACAGTTTTTCCTGTAGCACTGCCGGCTTTTGAAGAGGCACAGTCCCAGAGGCCTGGCTAGCGCTTTCCTTGGTGAGGCCATTCACTACATGCAGGACACCCTGCCTCGAGAAGTTGATTCAGGGAAACAACCAGTGTGTACTCTGTGTCTCTTTTGACTTGTTAGAAACCACAGAGATGTATGCTGCCTGTGCCCATGGAAATGGGGGCATGATGGTACTAGCCTTGCTTTCCGTTTGGAAACCTCCATTCTTGCTTCCGTGAAGCTCCCTGAAATTCTCTGCTGTTGACAGGCCTCTAGCCACTGGTGGCATGGGTCTGGGAAGAAAAGGAGTTTTCTCTGGGTATACACGGAGCATCATTGGTCGGGGTGTGGCTCTCCTTGCCATGCTCTAGAGCTAAAGGGAATCTCAACGTGAGTCCTTGCCTCGAGGTAAGGCCCTGAGTAGCCCTGCAGAATGGGAGGCATGCAGCTCTTTCCATGAGCTCTTAGTGGAGGTCTGTTTTATTTTAAAGGAAGTACCCTTTTCAGGACTGCTACGCAGTTCGGGTGAGCATCATTTTGGTTCAAAGATCACTGACTACCTCCACACCCCTGTGGGCTGCTGAGCAGCATTGAGTCCCATACGTCCCACGGAGGGTCTCTGTGTCTGCAGAGTCTCGGGCAACACACTGTAAGTTACTTCAGGACAGCTACATTTCCAGAGCACTCGAACAGCATCAGAACTACATTTCTAGGCAGTCCAACATGCCCTGGAAGTCTTCGACATTGCCCTCGTCTGAGCTGCCGTGAGAAAACACTCTGCTTAGACTTTATCGAGGACATCGTTCCTGAAGTCACTCTATTCAAGGAGAAATACAGCATCTTAACATGCTGTGTCGCTCACAGGGCAAGAAACGTGAGAACTTGCCTCGAGGTAAGGCCCTGAAATGCTATGCAGAAGCGGAGGCGTGTAGCAGTTTCCATGAGGCCGTAGTCGCTTATTTTAAGCATTTTAAAGCAAGTACGCTTTTCAGGACACCTAGGTGCCTCGCCTGGAAACCCTATTCCCTGCAAGAACACTAAATACCTTCAGGCTCCCCTGGCCCTTCTAAGCAATATTCAGGCCAAGAGCTGTCCGAGTTACAGTGTGTATGCCGAGGGTAGGGCAACACAGTGCACTCTTATTGGGACATCTTGTTTTAGCCAGCAATCCCACAGGTTCACGAGCACTCTTAAGCAAGTTCCAACAGGCCGTGGAAGTCGCTCTCATTCCCTAGTTTGAGCTGTACAGAGAGAAACAGTAAGCTTCTCCTTCCATTCAGGACCTCCTACCTGAAGTCACCCTGCCTCCTGAAGAAAGACGACCTTGTTTCTATTGCAACTAAAGCACAGTTTTTCCTGTAGCACTATAGGCTTTTGAAGAGGCACTGGCCCAGAGGCCTAGCTAGGGCTTTCCTTGGTGAGGCCGTTCACTAGATGCAGAACACCCTGCCTCGAGAAGTTGATTCAGAGAAGCAACAACTGTGTACTCTGTGTCTCATTTGACTTGTTAAAAAGCACACAGATGTATGCTGCCTGTGCCCATGGAAATGGGCGCATGATGGGACTAGCCTTGCTTTCCATTTGCAAAGCTCCATTCTTGCTTTCGTGAAGCTCCCTGAAATTCTCTGCTGTTGACAGGCCTCTGGCCACTGTAGGCATGGGTCTGGGAAGAAAATGAGTTTTCTCTGGCTACACACGGAGCTTCATTGGCCGGGGTGGGGCTCTCCTTGCCATGCTCTAGAGCAAAAGGGAATCTCAACGTGAGTCCTTGCCTCGAGGTAAGGCCCTGAGTAACCCTGTAGAAAGGAAGGCATGCAGCTCTTTCCATGAGCTCTTAGTGGAAGTCTGTTTTATTTTAAAGGAAGAACCCTTTTCAGGACTCCTACGCCTTTCGGGTGAGCATCATTTTGGTTCCAAGGTCACTGACTACCTCCACACCCCTGTGGGCCTGCTGAGCAGCATTGAGTCCCATACGTCCCATGGAGGCCCTCTGTGTCTGCAGAGTCTCAGGCAACACACTGCTCGTTACCTCAGGAGAGCTACATTTCCAGAGCACTCGAACGGCATCAGAACCACACTTCTAGGCAGTCCAACGTGCCCTGGAAGTCTTCGACATTGCCCTCGTCTGAGCTGCCCTGAGAAAACACTCTGCTTCGAATTTATCGAGGACCTCGTTCCTGAAGTCACTCGATTCAAGGAGAAATACAGCATCTTAATATGCTGTGTCGCTCACAGGGCAAGAAACGTGAGAACTTGCCTCGAGGTAAGGCCCTGAAATGCTATGCAGAAGCGGAGGCGTGTAGCAGTTTCTATGAGGCCGTAGTCGCTTATCTTCAGCATTTTAACGCCAGTAGGCTTTTCAGGACGCCTAGGTGCCTCGCCTGGAAACCCTATTCCCTGCAAGAATACTGAGTACCTTCAGGGTCCCCTGGCCATTCTAAGCAATATCCAGGCCAAGAGCTTTCCGACTCACAGTGTGTATGCCGAGGGTAGGGCAACACAGTGCACTCTTATTGGGACATCTTGTTCTAGACATCTTGTTTTAGCCAGCAATCCCACAGGTTCACGAGCACCGTTCTAGCAAGTTCCAACATGCCGTGGAAGTCGCACTCATTCCCTAGTCTGAGCTGCACAGAGAAAAACACTAGGCTTCTCCTTCCAATCAGGACCCCCTACCTGAATTCACCCTGCCTCCAGGAGAAAGAAATCTTGCGTTCCTATTGCAACTAAAGCACAGGTTTTCCTGTAGCACTATAGGCTTTTGAAGAGGCACGGTCCCAGAGGCCTGGCTAGGGCTTTCCTTGGTGAGGCCATTCACTACATGCAGGACACCCTGCTTCGAGAAGTTGATTCAGGGAAACAACCAGTGTGTACTCTGTGTCTCTTTTGACTTGTTAGAAACCACACAGATGTATGCTGCCTGTGCCCATGGAAATGGGGGCATGATGGTACTAGCATTGCTTTCCGTTTGGAAACCTCCATTCTTGCTTCCGTGAAGCTCCCTGAAATTCTCTGCTGTTGACAGGCCTCTGGCCACTGTAGGCATGGGTCTGGGAAGAAAATGAGTTTTCTCTGGCTACACACGGAGCTTCATTGGCCGGGGTGGGGCGCACCTTGCCATGCTCTAGAGCTAAAGGGAATCTCAACGTGAGTCCCTGCCTCGAGGTAAGGCCCTGAGTAACCCTGTAGAAAGGGAAGCATGCAGCTCTTTCCATGAGCTCTTAGTGGAGGTCTGTTTTATTTTAAAGGAAGAACCCTTTTCAGGACTCCTACGCCTTTCGGGTGAGCATCATTTTGGTTCCAAGGTCACTGACTACCTCCACACCCCTGTGGGCCTGCTGAGCAGCATTGAGTCCCATACGTCCCATGGAGGCCCTCTGTGCCTGCAGAGTCTCAGGCAACACACTGCTCGTTACCTCAGGAGAGCTACATTTCCAGAGCACTCGAACGTCATCAGAACCACACTTCTAGGCAGTCCAACGTGCCCTGGAAATCTTCGACATTGCCCTCGTCTGAGCTGCCCTGAGAAAACACTCTGCTTAGACTTTATCGAGGACCTCGTTCCTGAAGTCACTCTATTCAAGGAGAAATACAGCATCTTAACATGTTGTGTCGCTCACAGGGCAAGAAACGTGAGAACTTGCCTCGAGGTAAGGCCCTGAAATGCTATGCAGAAGCGGAGGCGTGTAGCAGTTTCCATGAGGCCGTAGTCGCTTTTCTTCAGCATTTTAACGCCAGTAGGCTTTTCAGGACACCTAGGTGCCTCGCCTGGAGACCCTATTCCCTGCAGGAACACTGAGTACCTTCAGGGTCCCCTGGCCATTCTAAGCAATATCCAGGCCAAGAGCTTTCCGACTCACAGTGTGTATGCCGAGGGTAGGGCAACACAGTGCACTCTTATTGGGACATCTTGTTTTAGCCAGCAATCCCACAGGTTCACGAGCACAGTTCTAGCAAGTTCCAACATGCCGTGGAAGTCGCACTCATTCCCTAGTCTGAGCTGCACAGAGAAAAACACTAGGCTTCTCCTTCCAATCAGGACCCCCTACCTGAATTCACCGGGCCTCCAGGAGAAAGAAATCTTGCGTTCCTATTGCAACTAAAGCACAGTTTTTCCTGTAGCACTGCAGGCTTTTGAAGAGGCATGGTCCCAGAGGCCTGGCTAGGGCTTTCCTTGGTGAGGCCATTCAGTACATGCAGGACACCCTGCCTCCAGAGGTTGATTCAGGGAAACAACCAGTGTGTACTCTGTGTCTCTTTTGACTTGTTAGAAACCACAGAGATGTAGGCTGCCTGTGCCCATGGAAATGGGGGCATGATGGTACTAGCCTTGCTTTCCATTTGGAAATCTCCATTCTTGCTTCCGTGAAGCTCCCTGAAATTCTCTGCTGTTGACAGGACTCTGGCCACTGTAGGCATGGGTCTGGGAAGAAAATGAGTTTTCTCTGGCTACACACGGAGCTTCATTGGCCGGGGTGGGGCTCTCCTTGCCATGGTCTAGAGCAAAAGGGAATCTCAACGTGAGTCCTTGCCTCGAGGTAAGGCCCTGAGTAACCCTGTAGAAAGGGAGGCATGCAGCTCTTTCCATGAGCTCTTAGTGGAAGTCTGTTTTATTTTAAAGGAAGAACCCTTTTCAGGACCCCTACGCCTTTCGGGTGAGCATCATTTTGGTTCCAAGGTCACTGACTACCTCCACACCCCTGTGGGCCTGCTGAGCAGCATTGAGTCCCATACGTCCCACGGAGGCCCTCTGTGTCTGCAGAGTCTCAGGCAACACACTGCTCGTTACCTCAGGAGAGCTACATTTCCAGAGCACTCGAACGGCATCAGAACCACACTTCTAGGCAGTCCAACGTGCCCTGGAAATCTTCGACATTGCCCTCGTCTGAGCTGCCCTGAGAAAACACTCTGCTTCGAATTTATCGAGGACCTCGTTCCTGAAGTCACTCTATTCAAGGAGAAATACAGCAGCTTAATATGCTGTGTCGCTCACAGGGCAAGAAACGTGAGAACTTGCCTCGAGGTAAGGCCCTGAAATGCTATGCAGAAGCGGAGGCGTGTAGCAGTTTCTATGAGGCCGTAGTGGCTTATCTTCAGCATTCTAACGCCAGTAGGCATTTCAGGACACCTAGGTGCCTCGCCTGGAAACCCTATTCCCTGCAAGAACACTAAGTACCTTCAGGCTCCCCTGGCCCTTCTAAGCAATATCCAGGTCAGGAGCTTTCCGACTCACAGTGTGTATGCCGAGGGTAGGGCAACACAGTACACTCTTATTGGGACATCTTGTTTTAGCCAGCAATCCCACAGGTTCACGAGCACCGTTCTAGCAAGTTCCAATATGCCGTGGAAGTCGCACTCATTCCCTAGTCTGAGCAGCACAGAGAAAAACACTAGGCTTCTCCTTCCAATCAGGACCCCCTACCTGAATTCACCCTGCCTCCAGGAGAAAGAAATCTTTCGTTCCTATTGCAACTAAATCACAGTTTTTCCTGTAGCACTGCAGGCTTTTGAAGAGGCACAGTCCCAGAGGCCTGGCTAGCGCTTTCCTTGGTGAGGCCATTCACTACATGCAGGACACCCTGCCTCGAGAAGTTGATTCAGGGAAACAACCAGTGTGTACTCTGTGTCTCTTTTGACTTGTTAGAAACCACAGAGATGTATGCTGCCTGTGCCCATGGAAATGGGGGCATGATGGTACTAGCCTTGCTTTCCCTTTGGAAACCTCCATTCTTGCTTCCGTGAATCTCCCTGAAATTCTCTGCTGTTGACAGGCCTCTAGCCACTGGTGGCATGGGTCTGGGAAGAAAAGGAGTTTTCTCTGGGTACACACGGAGCATCATTGGTCGGGGTGTGGCTCTCCTTGCCATGCTCTAGAGCTAAAGGGAATTTCAACGTGAGTCCTTGCCTCGAGGTAATGCCCTGAGTAGCCCTGCAGAATGGGAGGCATGCAGCTCTTTCCATGAGCTCTTAGTGGAGGTCTGTTTTATTTTAAAGGAAGTACCCTCTACAGGACTCCTAGGCCCTTTGGGTGAGCATCATTTTGGTTCAAAGATCACTGACTCCCTCCACACCCCTGTGGGCTGCTGAGCAGCATTGAGTCCCATAAGTCCCACGGAGGCCCCCTGTGTCTGCAGAGTTTCCGGCAACACACTGTACTTTACTTCAGGAGAGCTACATTTCCAGAGCACTCGAACACCATCAGAACCACATTTCTACGCAGTCCAACATGCCCTGGAAGTCTTCGACATTGCCCTCGTCTGAGCTGCCCTGAGAAAACAGTCTGCTTAGAATTTATCAAAGACCTCGTTTCTGAAGTCACTCTATTCAAGGAGAAATACAGCATCTTACCATGCTGTGTCGCTCACAGGGCAAGAAACGTGAGAACTTGCCTCGAGGTAAGGCCATGAAATGCTATGCAGAAGCAGAGGCGTGTAGCAGTTTCCATGAGGCCGTAGTCGCTTATCTTCAGCATTTTAAAGCCAGTACGCTTTTCAGGACACCTAGGTGCCTCGCCTGGAAACCCTATTCCCTGCAAAAACACTGAGTACCCTCAGGCTCCCCTGGCCCTTCTAAGCACTATCCAGGGAAGGAGCTTTCCGACTCACAGTGTGTATGCCGAGTGTAGGGCAACACAGTGCACTCTTATTGGAACATCTTGATTTAGCCAGCATCGCACAGGTTCACGAGCACCGTTAAGCAAGTTCCAACAGGCCGTGGAAGTCGCTCTCATTCCCTAGTTTGAGCTGTACAGAGACAAACAGTAAGCTTCTCCTTCCATTCAGGACCTCCTACCTGAAGTCACCCTGCCTCCTGAAGAAAGACGACCTCGTTTCTATTGCAACTAAAGCACAGTTGTTCCTGTAGCAGGGCAGGCTTTTGAAGAGGCACGGGCCCAGAGGCATAGCTAGGGCTTTCCTTGGTGAGGCCGTTCACTACATTCAGGACACCCTGCCTCGAGAAGTTGATTCAGGGAAACAACCAGTGTGTACTCTGTGTCTCTTTTGCCTTGTTAGAAACCACAGAGATGTATGCTGCCTGTGCCCATGGAAATTGGGGCATGATGGGACTAGCCTTGCTTTCCATTTGGAAAGCTCCATTCTTGCTTTCGTGAAGCTCCCTGAAATTCTCTGCTGTTGACAGGCCCCTGGCCACTGTAGGCTTGGGTCTGGGAAGAAAATGAGTTTTCTCTGTCTACACACGGAGCTTCATTGGCCGCGGTGGGGCGCACCTTGCCATGCTCTAGAGCTAAAGGGAATCTCAACGTGAGTCCTTGCCTCGAGGTAAGGCCCTGAGTAGCCCTACAGAAAAGGAGGCATGCAGCTCTTTCCATTAGCTCTTAGTCGCTGTTCTGGTTTACTTTAAAGGAAGTACCCTTTTCAGGACTCCTAGGCCCCTCGGTTGAGCATCAATTTTGTTCCAAGATCTCTGAATACCTCCACACCCCTGTAGGCCTGCTGAGCAACAACGAGGCCCATTGGTCCCTCGGAGGTCCTCTGTGTCTGCTGAGTCATGGGCAACACACTGCACTCTTTCTTGTGATATCTTGATTCACAGCACTCGCACAGGTTCAAGAGCAACGTTCAAGCAAGTTCCAACATGCCGTGGAAATCGCACTCAATCCCTAGTCTGAGCTGCACAGAGAAAAACACTAGGCTTCTCCTTCCAATCAGGACCTCCTACCTGAAGTCACCCTGCTTCCAGGAGAAAGACGGCTTGCTTTCCTTTTGCAAGTAAAGCACAGTTTTTCCTGTAGCACTGCAGGCTTTTGAAAAGGCAGGGGCCCAGAGGCCTGCCTAGGGCGTTCCTTGGTGAGGCCTCGGGCCCAGTGGCCTGGCTAGGGCGTTCCTTGGTGAGGCCGTTCACTAGATGCAGAACACCCTGCCTCGAGAAGTTGATTCAGGGAAGCAACCAGTGTGTACTCGGTGTCTCTTTTGACTCGTTAAAAACCACAGAGATGTATGCTGCCTGTGTCCATGGAAATGGGGGCATGATGGGACTAGCCTTGCTTTCCGTTTGGAAACCTCCTTTCTTGCTGCCGTGAAGCTCCCTGAAATTCTCTGCTGTTGACAGGCCTCTGGCCACTGTAGGCATGGGTCTGGGAAGAAAATGAGTTTTCCCTGGGTACACACGGAGCTATATAGGCCAGGGTGGGGCTCACCTTGCCATGCTCTAGAGCTAAAGGGAATCTCCACGTGAGTCCTTGCCTCGAGGTAAGGCCCTGAGTAGCCCTGCAGAAAGGGAGGCATGCAGCTCTTTCCATGAGCTCTTAGTGGAGGTCTGTTTTATTTTAAAGGAAGTACCCTTTTCAGGACTCCTACGGTCTTCGGGTGAGCATCATTTTTATTCCAAGATCACTGACTCCCTCCGCACCCCTGTGGGCCTGCTGAGCAGCATTGAGTCCCATACGTCCCACGGAGGCCCTCTGTGTCTGCAGAGTCTCGGGCAACACACTGTACGTTACTTCAGGAGAGCTCCATTTCCAGAGCACTCGAACAGCATCAGAACCACATTTCTAGGCAGTCCAACATGCCCTGGAAGTCTTCGACATTGCCCTCGTCTGAGCTGCCCTGAGAAAACAGTCTGCTTAGAATTTATCAAAGACCTCGTTCCTGAAGTCACTCTATTCAAGGAGAAATACAGCATCTTACCATGCTGTGTCGCTCACAGGGCAAGAAACGTGAGAACTTGCCTCGAGGTAAGGCCATGAAATGCTATGCAGAAGCAGAGGCGTGTAGCAGTTTCCATGAGGCCGTAGTCGCTTATCTTCAGCATTTTAAAGCCAGTACGCTTTTCAGGACACCTAGGTGCCTCGCCTGGAAACCCTATTCCCTGCAAAAACACTGAGTACCCTCAGGCTCCCCTGGCCCTTCTAAGCACTATCCAGGGAAGGAGCTTTCCGACTCACAGTGTGTATGCCGAGTGTAGGGCAACACAGTGCACTCTTATTGGAACATCTTGATTTAGCCAGCAATCGCACAGGTTCACGAGCACCGTTAAGCAAGTTCCAACAGGCCGTGGAAGTCGCTCTCATTCCCTAGTTTGAGCTGTACAGAGACAAACAGTAAGCTTCTCCTTCCATTCAGGACCTCCTACCTGAAGTCACCCTGCCTCCTGAAGAAAGACGACCTCGTTTCTATTGCAACAAAAGCACAGTTGTTCCTGTAGCAGGGCAGGCTTTTGAAGAGGCACGGGCCCAGAGGCATAGCTAGGGCTTTCCTTGGTGAGGCCGTTCACTACATTCAGGACACCCTGCCTCGAGAAGTTGATTCAGGGAAACAACCAGTGTGTACTCTGTGTCTCTTTTGCCTTGTTAGAAACCACAGAGATGTATGCTGCCTGTGCCCATGGAAATTGGGGCATGATGGGACTAGCCTTGCTTTCCATTTGGAAAGCTCCATTCTTGCTTTCGTGAAGCTCCCTGAAATTCTCTGCTGTTTACAGGCCCCTGGCCACTGTAGGCTTGGGTCTGGGAAGAAAATGAGTTTTCTCTGTCTACACACGGAGCTTCATTGGCCGCGGTGGGGCGCACCTTGCCATGCTCTAGAGCTAAAGGGAATCTCAACGTGAGTCCTTGCCTCGAGGTAAGGCCCTGAGTAGCCCTACAGAAAAGGAGGCATGCAGCTCTTTCCATTAGCTCTTAGTCGCTGTTCTGGTTTACTTTAAAGGAAGTACCCTTTTCAGGACTCCTAGGCCCCTCGGTTGAGCATCAATTTTGTTCCAAGATCTCTGAGTACCTCCACACCCCTGTAGGCCTGCTGAGCAACAACGAGGCCCATTGGTCCCTCGGAGGTCCTCTGTGTCTGCTGAGTCATGGGCAACACACTGCACTCTTTCTTGTGATATCTTGATTCACAGCACTCGCACAGGTTCAAGAGCAACGTTCAAGCAAGTTCCAACATGCCGTGGAAATCGCACTCAATCCCTAGTCTGAGCTGCACAGAGAAAAACACTAGGCTTCTCCTTCCAATCAGGACCTCCTACCTGAAGTCACCCTGCTTCCAGGAGAAAGACGGCTTGCTTTCCTTTTGCAAGTAAAGCACAGTTTTTCCTGTAGCACTGCAGGCTTTTGAAAAGGCAGGGGCCCAGAGGCCTGCCTAGGGCGTTCCTTGGTGAGGCCTCGGGCCCAGTGGCCTGGCTAGGGCGTTCCTTGGTGAGGCCGTTCACTAGATGCAGAACACCCTGCCTCGAGAAGTTGATTCAGGGAAGCAACCAGTGTGTACTCGGTGTCTCTTTTGACTCGTTAAAAACCACAGAGATGTATGCTGCCTGTGTCCATGGAAATGGGGGCATGATGGGACTAGCCTTGCTTTCCGTTTGGAAACCTCCTTTCTTGCTGCCGTGAAGCTCCCTGAAATTCTCTGCTGTTGACAGGCCTCTGGCCACTGTAGGCATGGGTCTGGGAAGAAAATGAGTTTTCCCTGGGTACACACGGAGCTATATAGGCCAGGGTGGGGCTCACCTTGCCATGCTCTAGAGCTAAAGGGAATCTCCACGTGAGTCCTTGCCTCGAGGTAAGGCCCTGAGTAGCCCTGCAGAAAGGGAGGCATGCAGCTCTTTCCATGAGCTCTTAGTGGAGGTCTGTTTTATTTTAAAGGAAGTACCCTTTTCAGGACTCCTACGGTCTTCGGGTGAGCATCATTTTTATTCCAAGATCACTGACTCCCTCCGCACCCCTGTGGGCCTGCTGAGCAGCATTGAGTCCCATACGTCCCACGGAGGCCCTCTGTGTCTGCAGAGTCTCGGGTAACACACTGTACGTTACTTCAGGAGAGCTCCGTTTCCAGAGCACTCGAACAGCATCAGAACCACATTTCTAGGCAGTCCAACATGCCCTGGAAGTCTTCGACATTGCCCTCGTCTGAGCTGCCCTGAGAAAACAGACTGCTTAGAATTTATCAAAGACCTCGTTCCTGAAGTCACTCTATTCAAGGAGAAATACAGCATCTTACCATGCTGTGTCGCTCACAGGGCAAGAAACGTGAGAACTTGCCTCGAGGTAAGGCCATGAAATGCTATGCAGAAGCAGAGGCGTGTAGCAGTTTCCATGAGGCCGTAGTCGCTTATCTTCAGCATTTTAAAGCCATTACGCTTTTCAGGACACCTAGGTGCCTCGCCTGGAAACCCTATTCCCTGCAAAAACACTGAGTACCCTCAGGCTCCCCTGGCCCTTCTAAGCACTATCCAGGGAAGGAGCTTTCCGACTCACAGTGTGTATGCCGAGTGTAGGGCAACACAGTGCACTCTTATTGGAACATCTTGATTTAGCCAGCATCGCACAGGTTCACGAGCACCGTTAAGCAAGTTCCAACAGGCCGTGGAAGTCGCTCTCATTCCCTAGTTTGAGCTGTACAGAGACAAACAGTAAGCTTCTCCTTCCATTCAGGACCTCCTACCTGAAGTCTACCTGCCTCCTGAAGAAAGACGACCTTGTTTCTATTGCAACTAAAGCACAGTTTTTCCTGTAGCACGGCAGGCTTTTGAAGAGGCACTGGCCCAGAGGCCTAGCTAGGGCTTTCCTTGGTGAGGCCGTTCACTAGATGCAGAACACCCTGCCTCGAGAAGTTGATTCAGAGAAGCAACAACTGTGTACTCTGTGTCTCATTTGACTTGTTAAAAAGCACACAGATGTATGCTGCCTGTGCCCATGGAAATGGGCGCATGATGGGACTAGCCTTGCTTTCCATTTGCAAAGCTCCATTCTTGCTTTCGTGAAGCTCCCTGAAATTCTCTGCTGTTGACAGGCCTCTGGCCACTGTAGGCATGGGTCTGGGAAGAAAATGAGTTTTCTCTGGCTACACACGGAGCTTCATTGGGTGGGGTGGGGCTCTCCTTGCCATGCTCTAGAGCAAAAGGGAATCTCAACGTGAGTCCTTGCCTCGAGGTAAGGCCCTGAGTAACCCTGTAGAAAGGAAGGCATGCAGCTCTTTCCATGAGCTCTTAGTGGAAGTCTGTTTTATTTTAAAGGAAGAACCCTTTTCAGGACTCCTACGCCTTTCGGGTGAGCATCATTTTGGTTCCAAGGTCACTGACTACCTCCACACCCCTGTGGGCCTGCTGAGCAGCATTGAGTCCCATACGTCCCACGGAGGCCCTCTGTGTCTGCAGAGTCTCAGGCAACACACTGCTCGTTACCTCAGGAGAGCTACATTTCCAGAGCACTCGAACGGCATCAGAACCACACTTCTAGGCAGTCCAACGTGCCCTGGAAATCTTCGACATTGCCCTCGTCTGAGCTGCCCTGAGAAAACACTCTGCTTCGAATTTATCGAGGACCTCGTTCCTGAAGTCACTCTATTCAAGGAGAAATACAGCAGATTAATATGCTGTGTCGCTCACAGGGCAAGAAACGTGAGAACTTGCCTCGAGGTAAGGCCCTGAAATACTATGCAGAAGCGGAGGCGTGTAGCAGTTTCTATGAGGCCATAGTGGCTTATCTTCAGCATTCTAACGCCAGTAGGCATTTCAGGACACCTAGGTGCCTCGCCTTGAAACCCTATTCCCTGCAAGAACACTAAGTACCTTCAGGCTCCCCTGGCCCTTCTAAGCAATATCCAGACCAAGAGCTGTCCGACTCACAGTGTGTATGCCGAGGGTAGGGCAACACAGTACACTCTTATTGGGACATCTTGTTTTAGCCAGCAATCCCACAGGTTCACGAGCACCGTTCTAGCAAGTTCCAACATGCCGTGGAAGTCGCACTCATTCCCTAGTCTGAGCTGCACAGAGAAAAACACTAGGCTTCTCCTTCCAATCAGGACCCCCTACCTGAATTCACCCTGCCTCCAGGAGAAAGAAATCTTGCGTTCCTATTGCAACTAAATCACAGTTTTTCCTGTAGCACTGCCGGCTTTTGAAGAGGCACAGTCCCAGAGGCCTGGCTAGCGCTTTCCTTGGTGAGGCCATTCACTACATGCAGGACACCCTGCCTCGAGAAGTTGATTCAGGGAAACAACCAGTGTGTACTCTGTGTCTCTTTTGACTTGTTAGAAACCACAGAGATGTATGCTGCCTGTGCCCATGGAAATGGGGGCATGATGGTACTAGCCTTGCTTTCCGTTTGGAAACCTCCATTCTTGCTTCCGTGAAGCTCCCTGAAATTCTCTGCTGTTGACAGGCCTCTAGCCACTGGTGGCATGGGTCTGGGAAGAAAAGGAGTTTTCTCTGGGTATACACGGAGCATCATTGGTCGGGGTGTGGCTCTCCTTGCCATGCTCTAGAGCTAAAGGGAATCTCAACGTGAGTCCTTGCCTCGAGGTAAGGCCCTGAGTAGCCCTGCAGAATGGGAGGCATGCAGCTCTTTCCATGAGCTCTTAGTGGAGGTCTGTTTTATTTTAAAGGAAGTACCCTTTTCAGGACTGCTACGCAGTTCGGGTGAGCATCATTTTGGTTCAAAGATCACTGACTACCTCCACACCCCTGTGGGCTGCTGAGCAGCATTGAGTCCCATACGTCCCACGGAGGGTCTCTGTGTCTGCAGAGTCTCGGGCAACACACTGTAAGTTACTTCAGGACAGCTACATTTCCAGAGCACTCGAACAGCATCAGAACTACATTTCTAGGCAGTCCAACATGCCCTGGAAGTCTTCGACATTGCCCTCGTCTGAGCTGCCGTGAGAAAACACTCTGCTTAGACTTTATCGAGGACATCGTTCCTGAAGTCACTCTATTCAAGGAGAAATACAGCATCTTAACATGCTGTGTCGCTCACAGGGCAAGAAACGTGAGAACTTGCCTCGAGGTAAGGCCCTGAAATGCTATGCAGAAGCGGAGGCGTGTAGCAGTTTCCATGAGGCCGTAGTCGCTTATTTTAAGCATTTTAAAGCAAGTACGCTTTTCAGGACACCTAGGTGCCTCGCCTGGAAACCCTATTCCCTGCAAGAACACTAAATACCTTCAGGCTCCCCTGGCCCTTCTAAGCAATATTCAGGCCAAGAGCTGTCCGAGTTACAGTGTGTATGCCGAGGGTAGGGCAACACAGTGCACTCTTATTGGGACATCTTGTTTTAGCCAGCAATCCCACAGGTTCACGAGCACTCTTAAGCAAGTTCCAACAGGCCGTGGAAGTCGCTCTCATTCCCTAGTTTGAGCTGTACAGAGAGAAACAGTAAGCTTCTCCTTCCATTCAGGACCTCCTACCTGAAGTCACCCTGCCTCCTGAAGAAAGACGACCTTGTTTCTATTGCAACTAAAGCACAGTTTTTCCTGTAGCACGGCAGGCTTTTGAAGAGGCACTGGCCCAGAGGCCTAGCTAGGGCTTTCCTTGGTGAGGCCGTTCACTAGATGCAGAACACCCTGCCTCGAGAAGTTGATTCAGAGAAGCAACAACTGTGTACTCTGTGTCTCATTTGACTTGTTAAAAAGCACACAGATGTATGCTGCCTGTGCCCATGGAAATGGGCGCATGATGGGACTAGCCTTGCTTTCCATTTGCAAAGCTCCATTCTTGCTTTCGTGAAGCTCCCTGAAATTCTCTGCTGTTGACAGGCCTCTGGCCACTGTAGGCATGGGTCTGGGAAGAAAATGAGTTTTCTCTGGCTACACACGGAGCTTCATTGGCCGGGGTGGGGCTCTCCTTGCCATGCTCTAGAGCAAAAGGGAATCTCAACGTGAGTCCTTGCCTCGAGGTAAGGCCCTGAGTAACCCTGTAGAAAGGAAGGCATGCAGCTCTTTCCATGAGCTCTTAGTGGAAGTCTGTTTTATTTTAAAGGAAGTACCCTTTTCAGGACTCCTACGCCTTTCGGGTGAGCATCATTTTGGTTCCAAGGTCACTGACTACCTCCACACCCCTGTGGGCCTGCTGAGCAGCATTGAGTCCCATACGTCCCATGGAGGCCCTCTGTGTCTGCAGAGTCTCAGGCAACACACTGCTCGTTACCTCAGGAGAGCTACATTTCCAGAGCACTCGAACGGCATCAGAACCACACTTCTAGGCAGTCCAACGTGCCCTGGAAGTCTTCGACATTGCCCTCGTCTGAGCTGCCCTGAGAAAACACTCTGCTTCGAATTTATCGAGGACCTCGTTCCTGAAGTCACTCGATTCAAGGAGAAATACAGCATCTTAATATGCTGTGTCGCTCACAGGGCAAGAAACGTGAGAACTTGCCTCGAGGTAAGGCCCTGAAATGCTATGCAGAAGCGGAGGCGTGTAGCAGTTTCTATGAGGCCGTAGTCGCTTATCTTCAGCATTTTAACGCCAGTAGGCTTTTCAGGACGCCTAGGTGCCTCGCCTGGAAACCCTATTCCCTGCAAGAATACTGAGTACCTTCAGAGTCCCCTGGCCATTCTAAGCAATATCCAGGCCAAGAGCTTTCCGACTCACAGTGTGTATGCCGAGGGTAGGGCAACACAGTGCACTCTTATTGGGACATCTTGTTTTAGCCAGCAATCCCACAGGTTCACGAGCACCGTTCTAGCAAGTTCCAACATGCCGTGGAAGTCGCACTCATTCCCTAGTCTGAGCTGCACAGAGAAAAACACTAGGCTTCTCCTTCCAATCAGGACCCCCTACCTGAATTCACCCTGCCTCCAGGAGAAAGAAATCTTGCGTTCCTATTGCAACTAAAGCACAGTTTTTCCTGTAGCACTATAGGCTTTTGAAGAGGCACGGTCCCAGAGGCCTGGCTAGGGCTTTCCTTGGTGAGGCCATTCACTACATGCAGGACACCCTGCTTCGAGAAGTTGATTCAGGGAAACAACCAGTGTGTACTCTGTGTCTCTTTTGACTTGTTAGAAACCACACAGATGTATGCTGCCTGTGCCCATGGAAATGGGGGCATGATGGTACTAGCATTGCTTTCCGTTTGGAAACCTCCATTCTTGCTTCCGTGAAGCTCCCTGAAATTCTCTGCTGTTGACAGGCCTCTGGCCGCTGTAGGCATGGGTCTGGGAAGAAAATGAGTTTTCTCTGGCTACACACGGAGCTTCATTGGCCGGGGTGGGGCGCACCTTGCCATGCTCTAGAGCTAAAGGGAATCTCAACGTGAGTCCCTGCCTCGAGGTAAGGCCCTGAGTAACCCTGTAGAAAGGGAAGCATGCAGCTCTTTCCATGAGCTCTTAGTGGAGGTCTGTTTTATTTTAAAGGAAGAACCCTTTTCAGGACTCCTACGCCTTTCGGGTGAGCATCATTTTGGTTCCAAGGTCACTGACTACCTCCACACCCCTGTGGGCCTGCTGAGCAGCATTGAGTCCCATACGTCCCATGGAGGCCCTCTGTGTCTGCAGAGTCTCAGGCAACACACTGCTCGTTACCTCAGGAGAGCTACATTTCCAGAGCACTCGAACGTCATCAGAACCACACTTCTAGGCAGTCCAACGTGCCCTGGAAATCTTCGACATTGCCCTCGTCTGAGCTGCCCTGAGAAAACACTCTGCTTAGACTTTATCGAGGACCTCGTTCCTGAAGTCACTCTATTCAAGGAGAAATACAGCATCTTAACATGATGTGTCGCTCACAGGGCAAGAAACGTGAGAACTTGCCTCGAGGTAAGGCCCTGAAATGCTATGCAGAAGCGGAAGCGTGTAGCAGTTTCCATGAGGCCGTAGTCGCTTATCTTCAGCATTCTAACGCCAGTAGGCATTTCAGGACACCTAGGTGCCTCGCCTTGAAACCCTATTCCCTGCAAGAACACTAAGTACCTTCAGGCTCCCCTGGCCCTTCTAAGCAATATCCAGACCAAGAGCTGTCCGACTCACAGTGTGTATGCCGAGGGTAGGGCAACACAGTACACTCTTACTGGGACATCTTGTTTTAGCCAGCAATCCCACAGGTTCACGAGCACCGTTCTAGCAAGTTCCAACATGCCGTGGAAGTCGCACTCATTCCCTAGTCTGAGCTGCACAGAGAAAAACACTAGGCTTCTCCTTCCAATCAGGACCACCTACCTGAATTCACCCTGCCTCCAGGAGAAAGAAATCTTGCGTTCCTATTGCAACTAAATCACAGTTTTTCCTGTAGCACTGCCGGCTTTTGAAGAGGCACAGTCGCAGAGGCCTGGCTAGCGCTTTCCTTGGTGAGGCCATTCACTACATGCAGGACACCCTGCCTCGAGAAGTTGATTCAGGGAAACAACCAGTGTGTACTCTGTGTCTCTTTTGACTTGTTAGAAACCACAGAGATGTATGCTGCCTGTGCCCATGGAAATGGGGGCATGATGGTACTAGCCTTGCTTTCCGTTTGGAAACCTCCATTCTTGCTTCCGTGAAGCTCCCTGAAATTCTCTGCTGTTGACAGGCCTCTAGCCACTGGTGGCATGGGTCTGGGAAGAAAAGGAGTTTTCTCTGGGTATACACGGAGCATCATTGGTCGGGGTGTGGCTCTCCTTGCCATGCTCTAGAGCTAAAGGGAATCTCAACGTGAGTCCTTGCCTCGAGGTAAGGCCCTGAGTAGCCCTGCAGAATGGGAGGCATGCAGCTCTTTCCATGAGCTCTTAGTGGAGGTCTGTTTTATTTTAAAGGAAGTACCCTTTTCAGGACTGCTACGCAGTTCGGGTGAGCATCATTTTGGTTCAAAGATCACTGACTACCTCCACACCCCTGTGGGCTGCTGAGCAGCATTGAGTCCCATACGTCCCACGGAGGGTCTCTGTGTCTGCAGAGTCTCGGGCAACACACTGTAAGTTACTTCAGGACAGCTACATTTCCAGAGCACTCGAACAGCATCAGAACTACATTTCTAGGCAGTCCAACATGCCCTGGAAGTCTTCGACATTGCCCTCGTCTGAGCTGCCGTGAGAAAACACTCTGCTTAGACTTTATCGAGGACATCGTTCCTGAAGTCACTCTATTCAAGGAGAAATACAGCATCTTAACATGCTGTGTCGCTCACAGGGCAAGAAACGTGAGAACTTGCCTCGAGGTAAGGCCCTGAAATGCTATGCAGAAGCGGAGGCGTGTAGCAGTTTCCATGAGGCCGTAGTCGCTTATTTTAAGCATTTTAAAGCAAGTACGCTTTTCAGGACACCTAGGTGCCTCGCCTGGAAACCCTATTCCCTGCAAGAACACTAAATACCTTCAGGCTCCCCTGGCCCTTCTAAGCAATATTCAGGCCAAGAGCTGTCCGAGTCACAGTGTGTATGCCGAGGGTAGGGCAACACAGTGCACTCTTATTGGGACATCTTGTTTTAGCCAGCAATCCCACAGGTTCACGAGCACTCTTAAGCAAGTTCCAACAGGCCGTGGAAGTCGCTCTCATTCCCTAGTTTGAGCTGTACAGAGTGAAACAGTAAGCTTCTCCTTCCATTCAGGACCTCCTACCTGAAGTCACCCTGCCTCCTGAAGAAAGACGACCTTGTTTCTATTGCAACTAAAGCACAGTTTTTCCTGTAGCACGGCAGGCTTTTGAAGAGGCACTGGCCCAGAGGCCTAGCTAGGGCTTTCCTTGGTGAGGCCGTTCACTAGATGCAGAACACCCTGCCTCGAGAAGTTGATTCAGAGAAGCAACAACTGTGTACTCTGTGTCTCATTTGACTTGTTAAAAAGCACACAGATGTATGCTGCCTGTGCCCATGGAAATGGGCGCATGATGGGACTAGCCTTGCTTTCCATTTGCAAAGCTCCATTCTTGCTTTCGTGAAGCTCCCTGAAATTCTCTGCTGTTGACAGGCCTCTGGCCACTGTAGGCATGGGTCTGGGAAGAAAATGAGTTTTCTCTGGCTACACACGGAGCTTCATTGGCCGGGGTGGGGCTCTCCTTGCCATGCTCTAGAGCAAAAGGGAATCTCAACGTGAGTCCTTGCCTCGAGGTAAGGCCCTGAGTAACCCTGTAGAAAGGAAGGCATGCAGCTCTTTCCATGAGCTCTTAGTGGAAGTCTGTTTTATTTTAAAGGAAGAACCCTTTTCAGGACTCCTACGCCTTTCGGGTGAGCATCATTTTGGTTCCAAGGTCACTGACTACCTCCACACCCCTGTGGGCCTGCTGAGCAGCATTGAGTCCCATACGTCCCATGGAGGCCCTCTGTGTCTGCAGAGTCTCAGGCAACACACTGCTCGTTACCTCAGGAGAGCTACATTTCCAGAGCACTCGAACGGCATCAGAACCACACTTCTAGGCAGTCCAACGTGCCCTGGAAGTCTTCGACATTGCCCTCGTCTGAGCTGCCCTGAGAAAACACTCTGCTTCGAATTTATCGAGGACCTCGTTCCTGAAGTCACTCGATTCAAGGAGAAATACAGCATCTTAATATGCTGTGTCGCTCACAGGGCAAGAAACGTGAGAACTTGCCTCGAGGTAAGGCCCTGAAATGCTATGCAGAAGCGGAGGCGTGTAGCAGTTTCTATGAGGCCGTAGTCGCTTATCTTCAGCATTTTAACGCCAGTAGGCTTTTCAGGACGCCTAGGTGCCTCGCCTGGAAACCCTATTCCCTGCAAGAATACTGAGTACCTTCAGGGTCCCCTGGCCATTCTAAGCAATATCCAGGCCAAGAGCTTTCCGACTCACAGTGTGTATGCCGAGGGTAGGGCAACACAGTGCACTCTTATTGGGACATCTTGTTTTAGACATCTTGTTTTAGCCAGCAATCCCACAGGTTCACGAGCACCGTTCTAGCAAGTTCCAACATGCCGTGGAAGTCGCACTCATTCCCTAGTCTGAGCTGCACAGAGAAAAACACTAGGCTTCTCCTTCCAATCAGGACCCCCTACCTGAATTCACCCTGCCTCCAGGAGAAAGAAATCTTGCGTTCCTATTGCAACTAAAGCACAGTTTTTCCTGTAGCACTATAGGCTTTTGAAGAGGCACGGTCCCAGAGGCCTGGCTAGGGCTTTCCTTGGTGAGGCCATTCACTACATGCAGGACACCCTGCTTCGAGAAGTTGATTCAAGGAAACAACCAGTGTGTACTCTGTGTCTCTTTTGACTTGTTAGAAACCACACAGATGTATGCTGCCTGTGCCCATGGAAATGGGGGCATGATGGTACTAGCATTGCTTTCCGTTTGGAAACCTCCATTCTTGCTTCCGTGAAGCTCCCTGAAATTCTCTGCTGTTGACAGGCCTCTGGCCGCTGTAGGCATGGGTCTGGGAAGAAAATGAGTTTTCTCTGGCTACACACGGAGCTTCATTGGCCGGGGTGGGGCGCACCTTGCCATGCTCTAGAGCTAAAGGGAATCTCAACGTGAGTCCCTGCCTCGAGGTAAGGCCCTGAGTAACCCTGTAGAAAGGGAAGCATGCAGCTCTTTCCATGAGCTCTTAGTGGAGGTCTGTTTTATTTTAAAGGAAGAACCCTTTTCAGGATTCCTACGCCTTTCGGGTGAGCATCATTTTGGTTCCAATGTCACTGACTACCTCCACACCCTGTGGGCCTGCTGAGCAGCATTGAGTCCCATACGGCTCAGGGAGGCCCTCTGTGTCTGCAGAGTCTCAAGCAACACACTGCTCGTTACCTCAGGAGAGCTACATTTCCAGAGCACTCGAACGGCATCAGAACCACATTTCTAGGTAGTCCATCGTGCCCTGGAAGTCTTCGACATTGCCCTCGTCTGAGCTGCCCTGAGAAAACACTCTGCTTCGAATTTATAGAGCACCTCGTTCCTGAAGTCACTCTATTAAAGGAGAAATACAGCATCTTAACATGCTGTGTCGCTCACAGGGCAAGAAACGTGAGAACTTGCTTCGAGGTAAGGCCCTGAAATGCTTTGCTGAAGCGGAGGCGTGTAGCAGTTTCCATGAGGCCGTAGTCGATTTTCTTCAGCATTTTAACGCCAGTAGGCTTTTCAGGACACCTAGGTGCCTCGCCTGGAAACCCTTTTCCCTGCAAGAACACTGAGTACCTTCAGGCTCCCCTGGCCCTTCAAAGCAATATCCAGGCCAGGAGCTGTCCGACTCACAGTGTGTATGCCGAGGATAGGGAAACACAGTGCACTCTTATTGGGACATCTTGATTTAGCCAGCAATCGCACAGTTTGACGAGCACTCTTTAGCAAGTTCCAACATGCCGTGAAGTCGCACTCATTTTCTAGTCTGAGCTGCACAGAGAAAAACACTAGGCTTCTCCTTCCAATCAGGACCCCATACCTGAATTCACCCTGTTTCCAGGAGAAAGAAATCTTGCGTTCCTATTGCAACTAAAGCACAGTTTTTCCTGTAGCACTGCAGGCTTTTGAAGAGGCACTGGCCCAGAGGCCTAGCTAGGGCTTTCCTTGGTGAGGCCGTTCACTACATTCAGGACACCCTGCCTCGAGAAGTTGATTCAGGGAAACAACCAGTGTGTACTCTGTGTCTCATTTGACTTGTTAAAAAGCACACAGATGTATGCTGCCTGTGCCCATGGAAATGGGCGCATGATGGGACTAGCCTTGCTTTCCATTTGCAAAGCTCCATTCTTGCTTTCGTGAAGCTCCCTGAAATTCTCTGCTGTTGACAGGCCTCTGGCCACTGTAGGCATGGGTCTGGGAAGAAAATGAGTTTTCTCTGGCTACACACGGAGCTTCATTGGGTGGGGTGGGGCTCTCCTTGCCATGCTCTAGAGCAAAAGGGAATCTCAACGTGAGTCCTTGCCTCGAGGTAAGGCCCTGAGTAACCCTGTAGAAAGGAAGGCATGCAGCTCTTTCCATGAGCTCTTAGTGGAAGTCTGTTTTATTTTAAAGGAAGAACCCTTTTCAGGACTCCTACGCCTTTCGGGTGAGCATCATTTTGGTTCCAAGGTCACTGACTACCTCCACACCCCTGTGGGCCTGCTGAGCAGCATTGAGTCCCATACGTCCCACGGAGGCCCTCTGTGTCTGCAGAGTCTCAGGCAACACACTGCTCGTTACCTCAGGAGAGCTACATTTCCAGAGCACTCGAACGGCATCAGAACCACACTTCTAGGCAGTCCAACGTGCCCTGGAAATCTTCGACATTGCCCTCGTCTGAGCTGCCCTGAGAAAACACTCTGCTTCGAATTTATCGAGGACCTCGTTCCTGAAGTCACTCTATTCAAGGAGAAATACAGCAGATTAATATGCTGTGTCGCTCACAGGGCAAGAAACGTGAGAACTTGCCTCGAGGTAAGGCCCTGAAATACTATGCAGAAGCGGAGGCGTGTAGCAGTTTCTATGAGGCCATAGTGGCTTATCTTCAGCATTCTAACGCCAGTAGGCATTTCAGGACACCTAGGTGCCTCGCCTTGAAACCCTATTCCCTGCAAGAACACTAAGTACCTTCAGGCTCCCCTGGCCCTTCTAAGCAATATCCAGGCCAAGAGCTGTCCGACTCACAGTGTGTATGCCGAGGGTAGGGCAACACAGTACACTCTTATTGGGACATCTTGTTTTAGCCAGCAATCCCACAGGTTCACGAGCACCGTTCTAGCAAGTTCCAACATGCCGTGGAAGTCGCACTCTTTCCCTAGTCTGAGCTGCACAGAGAAAAACACTAGGCTTCTCCTTCCAATCAGGACCCCCTACCTGAATTCACCCTGCCTCCAGGAGAAAGAAATCTTGCGTTCCTATTGCAACTAAATCACAGTTTTTCCTGTAGCACTGCAGGCTTTTGAAGAGGCACAGTCCCAGAGGCCTGGCTAGCGCTTTCCTTGGTGAGGCCATTCACTACATGCAGGACACCCTGCCTCGAGAAGTTGATTCAGGGAAACAACCAGTGTGTACTCTGTGTCTCTTTTGACTTGTTAGAAACCACAGAGATGTATGCTGCCTGTGCCCATGGAAATGGGGGCATGATGGTACTAGCCTTGCTTTCCGTTTGGAAACCTCCATTCTTGCTTCCGTGAAGCTCCCTGAAATTCTCTGCTGTTGACAGGCCTCTAGCCACTGGTGGCATGGGTCTGGGAAGAAAAGGAGTTTTCTCTGGGTACACACGGAGCATCATTGGTCGGGGTGTGGCTCTCCTTGCCATGCTCTAGAGCTAAAGGGAATCTCAACGTGAGTCCTTGCCTCGAGGTAAGGCCCTGAGTAGCCCTGCAGAATGGGAGGCATGCAGCTCTTTCCATGAGCTCTTAGTGGAGGTCTGTTTTATTTAAAAGGAAGTACCCTTTTCAGGACTGCTACGCACTTCGGGTGAGCATCATTTTGGTTCAAAGATCACTGACTACCTCCACACCCCTGTGGGCTGCTGAGCAGCATTGAGTCCCATACGTCCCACGGAGGGTCTCTGTGTCTGCAGAGTCTCGGGCAACACACTGTAAGTTACTTCAGGACAGCTACATTTCCAGAGCACTCGAACAGCATCAGAACTACATTTCTAGGCAGTCCAACATGCCCTGGAAGTCTTCGACATTGCCCTCGTCTGAGCTGCCGTGAGAAAACACTCTGCTTAGACTTTATCGAGGACATCGTTCTTGAAGTCACTCTATTCAAGGAGAAATACAGCATCTTAATATGCTGTGTCGCTCACAGGGCAAGAAACGTGAGAACTTGCCTCGAGGTAAGGCCCTGAAATGCTATGCAGAAGCGGAGGCGTGTAGCAGTTTCCATGAGGCCGTAGTCGCTTATCTTCAGCATTTTAAAGCCCCTACGCTTTTCAGGACACCTAGGTGCCTCGCCTGGAAACCCTATTCCCTGCAAGAACACTAAATACCTTCAGGCTGCCCTGGCCCTTCTAAGCAATATTCAGGCAAGAGCTGTCCGAATCACAGTGTGTATGCCGAGGGTAGGGCAACACAGTGCACTCTTATTGGGACATCTTGTTTTAGCCAGCCATCCCACAGGTTCACGAGCACTCTTAAGCAAGTTCCAACAGGCCGTGGAAGTCGCTCTCATTCCCTAGTTTGAGCTGTACAGAGAGAAACAGTAAGCTTCTCCTTCCATTCAGGACCTCCTACCTGAAGTCACCCTGCCTCCTGAAGAAAGACGACCTTGTTTCTATTGCAACTAAAGCACAGTTTTTCCTGTAGCACGGCAGGCTTTTGAAGAGGCACTGGCCCAGAGGCCTAGCTAGGGCTTTCCTTGGTGAGGCCGTTCACTAGATGCAGAACACCCTGCCTCGAGAAGTTGATTCAGAGAAGCAACAACTGTGTACTCTGTGTCTCATTTGACTTGTTAAAAAGCACACAGATGTATGCTGCCTGTGCCCATGGAAATGGGCGCATGATGGGACTAGCCTTGCTTTCCATTTGCAAAGCTCCATTCTTGCTTTCGTGAAGCTCCCTGAAATTCTCTGCTGTTGACAGGCCTCTGGCCACTGTAGGCATGGGTCTGGGAAGAAAATGAGTTTTCTCTGGCTACACACGGAGCTTCATTGGCCGGGGTGGGGCTCTCCTTGCCATGCTCTAGAGCAAAAGGGAATCTCAACGTGAGTCCTTGCCTCGAGGTAAGGCCCTGAGTAACCCTGTAGAAAGGAAGGCATGCAGCTCTTTCCATGAGCTCTTAGTGGAAGTCTGTTTTATTTTAAAGGAAGAACCCTATTCAGGACTCCTACGCCTTTCGGGTGAGCATCATTTTGGTTCCAAGGTCACTGACTACCTCCACACCCCTGTGGGCCTGCTGAGCAGCATTGAGTCCCATACGTCCCATGGAGGCCCTCTGTGTCTGCAGAGTCTCAGGCAACACACTGTTCGTTACCTCAGGAGAGTTACATTTCCAGAGCACTCGAACGGCATCAGAACCACACTTCTAGGCAGTCCAACGTGCCCTGGAAGTCTTCGACATTGCCCTCGTCTGAGCTGCCCTGAGAAAACACTCTGCTTCGAATTTATCGAGGACCTCGTTCCTGAAGTCACTCGATTCAAGGAGAAATACAGCATCTTAATATGCTGTGTCGCTCACAGGGCAAGAAACGTGAGAACTTGCCTCGAGGTAAGGCCCTGAAATGCTATGAAGAAGCGGAGGGGGGTAGCAGTTTCTATGAGGCCGTAGTCGCTTATCTTCAGCATTTTAACGCCAGTAGGCTTTTCAGGACACCTAGGTGCCTCGCCTGGAAACCCTATTCCCTGCAAGAATACTGAGTACCTTCAGGGTCCCCTGGCCATTCTAAGCAATATCCAGGCCAAGAGCTTTCCGACTCACAGTGTGTATGCCGAGGGTAGGGCAACACAGTGCACTCTTATTGGGACATCTTGTTTTAGCCAGCAATCCCACAGGTTCACGAGCACAGTTCTAGCAAGTTCCAACATGCCGTGGAAGTCGCACTCATTCCCTAGTCTGAGCTGCACAGAGAAAAACACTAGGCTTCTCCTTCCAATCAGGACCCCCTACCTGAATTCACCCTGCCTCCAGGAGAAAGAAATCTTGCGTTCCTATTGCAACTAAAGCACAGTTTTTCCTATAGCACTATAGGCTTTTGAAGAGGCACGGTCCCAGAGGCCTGGCTAGGGCTTTCCTTGGTGAGGCCATTCACTACATGCAGGACACCCTGCTTCGAGAAGTTGATTCAGGGAAACAACCAGTGTGTACTCTGTGTCTCTTTTGACTTGTTAGAAACCACACAGATGTATGCTGCCTGTGCCCATGGAAATGGGGGCATGATGGTACTAGCATTGCTTTCCGTTTGGAAACCTCCATTCTTGCTTCCGTGAAGCTCCCTGAAATTCTCTGCTGTTGACAGGCCTCTGGCCACTGTAGGCATGGGTCTGGGAAGAAAATGAGTTTTCTCTGGCTACACACGGAGCTTCATTGGCCGGGGTGGGGCGCACCTTGCCATGCTCTAGAGCTAAAGGGAATCTCAACGTGAGTCCCTGCCTCGAGGTAAGGCCCTGAGTAACCCTGTAGAAAGGGAGGCATGCAGCTCTTTCCATGAGCTCTTAGTGGAGGTCTGTTTTATTTTAAAGGAAGAACCCTTTTCAGGACTCCTACGCCTTTCGGGTGAGCATCATTTTGGTTCCAAGGTCACTGACTACCTCCACACCCTGTGGGCCTGCTGAGCAGCATTGAGTCCCATACGTCTCAGGGAGGCCCTCTGTGTCTGCAGAGTCTCAGGCAACACACTGCTCGTTACCTCAGGAGAGCTACATTTCCAGAGCACTCGAACGGCATCAGAACCACATTTCTAGGTAGTCCATCGTGCCCTGGAAGTCTTCGACATTACCCTCGTCTGAGCTGCCCTGAGAAAACACTCTGCTTCGAATTTATAGAGCACCTCGTTCCTGAAGTCACTCTATTAAAGGAGAAATACAGCATCTTAACATGCTGTGTCGCTCACAGGGCAAGAAACGTGAGAACTTGCCTCGAGGTAAGGCCCTGAAATGCTATGCAGAAGCGGAGGCGTGTAGCAGTTTCCATGAGGCCGTAGTCGCTTTTCTTCAGCATTTTAACGCCAGTAGGCTTTTCAGGACACCTAGGTGCCTCGCCTGGAAACCCTATTCCCTGCAGGAACACTGAGTACCTTCAGGCTCCCCTGGCCCTTCAAAGCAATATCCAGGCCAGGAGCTGTCCGACTCACTGTGTGTACGCCCAGGATAGGGAAACACAGTGCACTCTTATTGGGACATCTTGTGTTAGACAGCAATCCCACAGGTTCACGAGCACCGTTCTAGCAAGTTCCAACATGCCGTGGAAGTCGCACTCATTCCCTAGTCTGAGCTGCACAGAGAAAAACACTAGGCTTCTCCTTCCAATCAGGACCCCATACCTGAATTCACCCTGTTTCCAGGAGAAAGAAATCTTGCGTTCCTATTGCAACTAAAGCGCAGTTTTTCCTGTAGCACTGCAGGCTTTTGAAGAGGCACGGTCCCAGAGGCCTGGCTAGGGCTTTCCTTGGTGAGGCCATTCACTACATTCAGGACACCCTGCCTCGAGAAGTTGATTCAGGGAAACAACCAGTGTGTACTCTGTGTCTCTTTTTACTTGTTAGAAACCACAGAGGTGTATGCTGCCTGTGCCCATGGAAATGGGGGCATGATGGTACTAGCCTTGCATTCCGTTTGGAAACCTCCATTCTTGCTTCCGTGAAGCTCACTGAAATTCCCGGCTGTTGACAGGCCTCTGGCCACTGTAGGCATGGGTCTGGGAAGAAAAGGAGTTTTCTCTGGGTACACACACGGAGCTTCATTGGCCGGGGAGGGGCTCTCCTTGCCATGCTCTAGAGCTAAAGGGAATCTCAACGTGAGTCCTTGCCTTGAGGTAAGGCCCTGAGTAGCCCTGCAGAATGGAAGCATGCAGCTCTTTCATGAGCTCTTAGTGGAAGTCTGTTTTATTTTAAAGGAAGAACCCTTTTCAGGACCCCTACGCCTTTCAGGTGAGCATCATTTTGGTTCCAAGGTCACTGACTACCTCCACACCCTGTGGGCCTGCTGAGCAGCATTGAGTCCCATACGTCCCACGGAGCCCCTCTGTGTCTGCAGAGTCTCAGGCAACACACTGCTCGTTACCTCAGGAGAGCTACATTTCCAGAGCACTCGAACGGCATCAGAACCACACTTCTAGGCAGTCCAACGTGCCCTGGAAGTCTTCGACATTGCCCTCGTCTGAGCTGCCCTGAGAAAACACTCTGCTTCGAATTTATCGAGGACCTCGTTCCTGAAGTCACTCGATTCAAGGAGAAATACAGCATCTTAATATGCTGTGTCGCTCACAGGGCAAGAAACGTGAGAACTTGCCTCGAGGTAAGGCCCTGAAATGCTATGAAGAAGCGGAGGGGGGTAGCAGTTTCTATGAGGCCGTAGTCGCTTATCTTCAGCATTTTAACGCCAGTAGGCATTTCAGGACACCTAGGTGCCTCGCCTGGAAACCCTATTCCCTGCAAGAACACTAAGTACCTTCAGGCTCCCCTGGCCCTTCTAAGCAATATCCAGGTCAGGAGCTTTCCGACTCACAGTGTGTATGCCGAGGGTAGGGCAACACAGTACACTCTTATTGGGACATCTTGTTTTAGCCAGCAATCCCACAGGTTCACGAGCACCGTTCTAGCAAGTTCCAACATGCCGTGGAAGTCGCACTCATTCCCTAGTCTGAGCAGCACAGAGAAAAACACTAGGCTTCTCCTTCCAATCAGGACCCCCTACCTGAATTCACCCTGCCTCCAGGAGAAAGAAATCTTTCGTTCCTATTGCAACTAAATCACAGTTTTTCCTGTAGCACTGCAGGCTTTTGAAGAGGCACAGTCCCAGAGGCCTGGCTAGCGCTTTCCTTGGTGAGGCCATTCACTACATGCAGGACACCCTGCCTCGAGAAGTTGATTCAGGGAAACAACCAGTGTGTACTCTGTGTCTCTTTTGACTTGTTAGAAACCACAGAGATGTATGCTGCCTGTGCCCATGGAAATGGGGGCATGATGGTACTAGCCTTGCTTTCCCTTTGGAAACCTCCATTCTTGCTTCCGTGAATCTCCCTGAAATTCTATGCTGTTGACAGGCCTCTAGCCACTGGTGGCATGGGTCTGGGAAGAAAAGGAGTTTTCTCTGGGTACACACGGAGCATCATTGGTCGGGGTGTGGCTCTCCTTGCCATGCTCTAGAGCTAAAGGGAATTTCAACGTGAGTCCTTGCCTCGAGGTAATGCCCTGAGTAGCCCTGCAGAATGGGAGGCATGCAGCTCTTTCCATGAGCTCTTAGTGGAGGTCTGTTTTATTTTAAAGGAAGTACCCTCTACAGGACTCCTAGGCCCTTCGGGTGAGCATCATTTTGGTTCAAAGATCACTGACTCCCTCCACACCCCTGTGGGCTGCTGAGCAGCATTGAGTCCCATACGTCCTACGGAGGCCCCCTGTGTCTGCAGAGATTCCGGCAACACACTGTACTTTACTTCAGGAGAGCTACATTTCCAGAGCACTCGAACACCATCAGAACCACATTTCTACGCAGTCCAACATGCCCTGGAAGTCTTCGACATTGCCCTCGTCTGAGCTGCCCTGAGAAAACAGTGTGCTTAGAATTTATCAAAGACCTCGTTCCTGAAGTCACTCTATTCAAGGAGAAATACAGCATCTTACCATGCTGTGTCGCTCACAGGGCAAGAAACGTGAGAACTTGCCTCGAGGTAAGGCCATGAAATGCTATGCAGAAGCAGAGGCGTGTAGCAGTTTCCATGAGGCCGTAGTCGCTTATCTTCAGCATTTTAAAGCCAGTACGCTTTTCAGGACACCTAGGTGCCTCGCCTGGAAACCCTATTCCCTGCAAAAACACTGAGTACCCTCAGGCTCCCCTGGCCCTTCTAAGCACTATCCAGGGAAGGAGCTTTCCGACTCACAGTGTGTATGCCGAGTGTAGGGCAACACAGTGCACTCTTATTGGAACATCTTGATTTAGCCAGCATCGCACAGGTTCACGAGCACCGTTAAGCAAGTTCCAACAGGCCGTGGAAGTCGCTCTCATTCCCTAGTTTGAGCTGTACAGAGACAAACAGTAAGCTTCTCCTTCCATTCAGGACCTCCTACCTGAAGTCACCCTGCCTCCTGAAGAAAGACGACCTCGTTTCTATTGCAACAAAAGCACAGTTGTTCCTGTAGCAGGGCAGGCTTTTGAAGAGGCACGGGCCCAGAGGCATAGCTAGGGCTTTCCTTGGTGAGGCCGTTCACTACATTCAGGACACCCTGCCTCGAGAAGTTGATTCAGGGAAACAACCAGTGTGTACTCTGTGTCTCTTTTGCCTTGTTAGAAACCACAGAGATGTATGCTGCCTGTGCCCATGGAAATTGGGGCATGATGGGACTAGCCTTGCTTTCCATTTGGAAAGCTCCATTCTTGCTTTCGTGAAGCTCCCTGAAATTCTCTGCTGTTGACAGGCCCCTGGCCACTGTAGGCTTGGGTCTGGGAAGAAAATGAGTTTTCTCTGTCTACACACGGAGCTTCATTGGCCGCGGTGGGGCGCACCTTGCCATGCTCTAGAGCTAAAGGGAATCTCAACGTGAGTCCTTGCCTCGAGGTAAGGCCCTGAGTAGCCCTACAGAAAAGGAGGCATGCAGCTCTTTCCATTAGCTCTTAGTCGCTGTTCTGGTTTACTTTAAAGGAAGTACCCTTTTCAGGACTCCTAGGCCCCTCGGTTGAGCATCAATTTTGTTCCAAGATCTCTGAATACCTCCACACCCCTGTAGGCCTGCTGAGCAACAACGAGGCCCATTGGTCCCTCGGAGGTCCTCTGTGTCTGCTGAGTCATGGGCAACACACTGCACTCTTTCTTGTGATATCTTGATTCACAGCACTCGCACAGGTTCAAGAGCAACGTTCAAGCAAGTTCCAACATGCCGTGGAAATCGCACTCAATCCCTAGTCTGAGCTGCACAGAGAAAAACACTAGGCTTCTCCTTCCAATCAGGACCTCCTACCTGAAGTCACCCTGCTTCCAGGAGAAAGACGGCTTGCTTTCCTTTTGCAAGTAAAGCACAGTTTTCCCTGTAGCACTGCAGGCTTTTGAAAAGGCACGGTCCCAGAGGCCTGCCTAGGGCGTTCCTTGGTGAGGCCTCGGGCCCAGTGGCCTGGCTAGGGCGTTCCTTGGTGAGGCCGTTCACTAGATGCAGAACACCCTGCCTCGAGAAGTTGATTCAGGGAAGCAACCAGTGTGTACTCGGTGTCTCTTTTGACTCGTTAAAAACCACAGAGATGTATGCTGCCTGTGTCCATGGAAATGGGGGCATGATGGGACTAGCCTTGCTTTCCGTTTGGAAACCTCCTTTCTTGCTGCCGTGAAGCTCCCTGAAATTCTCTGCTGTTGACAGGCCTCTGGCCACTGTAGGCATGGGTCTGGGAAGAAAATGAGTTTTCCCTGGGTACACACGGAGCTATATAGGCCAGGGTGGGGCTCACCTTGCCATGCTCTAGAGCTAAAGGGAATCTCCACGTGAGTCCTTGCCTCGAGGTAAGGCCCTGAGTAGCCCTGCAGAAAGGGAGGCATGCAGCTCTTTCCATGAGCTCTTAGTGGAGGTCTGTTTTATTTTAAAGGAAGTACCCTTTTCAGGACTCCTACGGTCTTCGGGTGAGCATCATTTTTATTCCAAGATCACTGACTCCCTCCGCACCCCTGTGGGCCTGCTGAGCAGCATTGAGTCCCATACGTCCCACGGAGGCCCTCTGTGTCTGCAGAGTCTCGGGCAACACACTGTACGTTACTTCAGGAGAGCTCCGTTTCCAGAGCACTCGAACAGCATCAGAACCACATTTCTAGGCAGTCCAACATGCCCTGGAAGTCTTCGACATTGCCCTCGTCTGAGCTGCCCTGAGAAAACAGTCTGCTTAGAATTTATCAAAGACCTCGTTCCTGAAGTCACTCTATTCAAGGAGAAATACAGCATCTTACCATGCTGTGTCGCTCACAGGGCAAGAAACGTGAGAACTTGCCTCGAGGTAAGGCCATGAAATGCTATGCAGAAGCAGAGGCGTGTAGCAGTTTCCATGAGGCCGTAGTCGCTTATCTTCAGCATTTTAAAGCCAGTACGCTTTTCAGGACACCTAGGTGCCTCGCCTGGAAACCCTATTCCCTGCAAAAACACTGAGTACCCTCAGGCTCCCCTGGCCCTTCTAAGCACTATCCAGGGAAGGAGCTTTCCGACTCACAGTGTGTATGCCGAGTGTAGGGCAACACAGTGCACTCTTATTGGAACATCTTGATTTAGCCAGCAATCGCACAGGTTCACGAGCACCGTTAAGCAAGTTCCAACAGGCCGTGGAAGTCGCTCTCATTCCCTAGTTTGAGCTGTACAGAGACAAACAGTAAGCTTCTCCTTCCATTCAGGACCTCCTACCTGAAGTCACCCTGCCTCCTGAAGAAAGACGACCTCGTTTCTATTGCAACAAAAGCACAGTTGTTCCTGTAGCAGGGCAGGCTTTTGAAGAGGCACGGGCCCAGAGGCATAGCTAGGGCTTTCCTTGGTGAGGCCGTTCACTACATTCAGGACACCCTGCCTCGAGAAGTTGATTCAGGGAAACAACCAGTGTGTACTCTGTGTCTCTTTTGCCTTGTTAGAAACCACAGAGATGTATGCTGCCTGTGCCCATGGAAATTGGGGAATGATGGGACTAGCCTTGCTTTCCATTTGGAAAGCTCCATTCTTGCTTTCGTGAAGCTCCCTGAAATTCTCTGCTGTTGACAGGCCCCTGGCCACTGTAGGCTTGGGTCTGGGAAGAAAATGAGTTTTCTCTGTCTACACACGGAGCTTCATTGGCCGCGGTGGGGCGCACCTTGCCATGCTCTAGAGCTAAAGGGAATCTCAACGTGAGTCCTTGCCTCGAGGTAAGGCCCTGAGTAGCCCTACAGAAAAGGAGGCATGCAGCTCTTTCCATTAGCTCTTAGTCGCTGTTCTGGTTTACTTTAAAGGAAGTACCCTTTTCAGGACTCCTAGGCCCCTCGGTTGAGCATCAATTTTGTTCCAAGATCTCTGAATACCTCCACACCCCTGTAGGCCTGCTGAGCAACAACGAGGCCCATTGGTCCCTCGGAGGTCCTCTGTGTCTGCTGAGTCATGGGCAACACACTGCACTCTTTCTTGTGATATCTTGATTCACAGCACTCGCACAGGTTCAAGAGCAACGTTCAAGCAAGTTCCAACATGCCGTGGAAATCGCACTCAATCCCTAGTCTGAGCTGCACAGAGAAAAACACTAGGCTTCTCCTTCCAATCAGGACCTCCTACCTGAAGTCACCCTGCTTCCAGGAGAAAGACGGCTTGCTTTCCTTTTGCAAGTAAAGCACAGTTTTTCCTGTAGCACTGCAGGCTTTTGAAAAGGCAGGGGCCCAGAGGCCTGCCTAGGGCGTTCCTTGGTGAGGCCTCGGGCCCAGTGGCCTGGCTAGGGCGTTCCTTGGTGAGGCCGTTCACTAGATGCAGAACACCCTGCCTCGAGAAGTTGATTCAGGGAAGCAACCAGTGTGTACTCGGTGTCTCTTTTGACTCGTTAAAAACCACAGAGATGTATGCTGCCTGTGCCCATGGAAATGGGGGCATGATGGTACTAGCCTTGCATTCCGTTTGGAAACCTCCATTCTTGCTTCCGTTAAGCTCACTGAAATTCTTGGCTGTTGACAGGCCTCTGGCCACTGTAGGCATGGGTCTGGGAAGAAAAGGAGTTTTCTCTGGGTACACACACGGAGCTTCATTGGCCGGGGAGGGGCTCTCCTTGCCATGCTCTAGAGCTAAAGGGAAGCTCAACGTGAGTCCTTGCCTCGAGGTAAGGCCCTGAGTAGCCCTGCAGAATGGAAGCATGCAGCTCTTTCCATGGGCTCTTAATGGAGGTCTGTTTTATTTTAAAGGAAGTACCCTTTTCAGGACTCCTACGCCCTTCGGGTGAGCATCATTTTGGTTCCAAGATCACTGACTACCTCCACACCCCTGTGGGCGTGCTGAGCAGCATTGAGTCCCATACGTCCCACGGAGGGTCTCTGTGTCTGCAGAGTCTCGGGTAACACACTGTACGTTACTTCAGGAGAGCTACATTTCCAGAGCACTCGAACAGCATCAGAACCACATTTCTAGGCAGTCCAACATGCCCTGGAAGTCTGCGACATTGCCCTCGTCTGAGCTGCCCTGAGAAAACACTCTGCTTAGACTTTATCGAGGACCTCGTTCCTGAAGTCACTCTATTCAAGGAGAAATACAGCATCTTAACATGATGTGTCGCTCACAGGGCAAGAAACGTGAGAACTTGCCTCGAGGTAAGGCCCTGAAATGCTATGCAGAAGCGGAAGCGTGTAGCAGTTTCCATGAGGCCGTAGTCGCTTATCTTCAGCATTCTAACGCCAGTAGGCATTTCAGGACACCTAGGTGCCTCGCCTTGAAACCCTATTCCCTGCAAGAACACTAAGTACCTTCAGGCTCCCCTGGCCCTTCTAAGCAATATCCAGACCAAGAGCTGTCCGACTCACAGTGTGTATGCCGAGGGTAGGGCAACACAGTACACTCTTATTGGGACATCTTGTTTTAGCCAGCAATCCCACAGGTTCACGAGCACCGTTCTAGCAAGTTCCAACATGCCGTGGAAGTCGCACTCATTCCCTAGTCTGAGCTGCACAGAGAAAAACACTAGGCTTCTCCTTCCAATCAGGACCCCCTACCTGAATTCACCCTGCCTCCAGGAGAAAGAAATCTTGCGTTCCTATTGCAACTAAATCACAGTTTTTCCTGTAGCACTGCCGGCTTTTGAAGAGGCACAGTCCCAGAGGCCTGGCTAGCGCTTTCCTTGGTGAGGCCATTCACTACATGCAGGACACCCTGCCTCGAGAAGTTGATTCAGGGAAACAACCAGTGTGTACTCTGTGTCTCTTTTGACTTGTTAGAAACCACAGAGATGTATGCTGCCTGTGCCCATGGAAATGGGGGCATGATGGTACTAGCCTTGCTTTCCGTTTGGAAACCTCCATTCTTGCTTCCGTGAAGCTCCCTGAAATTCTCTGCTGTTGACAGGCCTCTAGCCACTGGTGGCATGGGTCTGGGAAGAAAAGGAGTTTTCTCTGGGTATACACGGAGCATCATTGGTCGGGGTGTGGCTCTCCTTGCCATGCTCTAGAGCTAAAGGGAATCTCAACGTGAGTCCTTGCCTCGAGGTAAGGCCCTGAGTAGCCCTGCAGAATGGGAGGCATGCAGCTCTTTCCATGAGCTCTTAGTGGAGGTCTGTTTTATTTTAAAGGAAGTACCCTTTTCAGGACTGCTACGCAGTTCGGGTGAGCATCATTTTGGTTCAAAGATCACTGACTACCTCCACACCCCTGTGGGCTGCTGAGCAGCATTGAGTCCCATACGTCCCACGGAGGGTCTCTGTGTCTGCAGAGTCTCGGGCAACACACTGTAAGTTACTTCAGGACAGCTACATTTCCAGAGCACTCGAACAGCATCAGAACTACATTTCTAGGCAGTCCAACATGCCCTGGAAGTCTTCGACATTGCCCTCGTCTGAGCTGCCGTGAGAAAACACTCTGCTTAGACTTTATCGAGGACATCGTTCCTGAAGTCACTCTATTCAAGGAGAAATACAGCATCTTAACATGCTGTGTCGCTCACAGGGCAAGAAACGTGAGAACTTGCCTCGAGGTAAGGCCCTGAAATGCTATGCAGAAGCGGAGGCGTGTAGCAGTTTCCATGAGGCCGTAGTCGCTTATTTTAAGCATTTTAAAGCAAGTACGCTTTTCAGGACACCTAGGTGCCTCGCCTGGAAACCCTATTCCCTGCAAGAACACTAAATACCTTCAGGCTCCCCTGGCCCTTCTAAGCAATATTCAGGCCAAGAGCTGTCCGAGTCACAGTGTGTATGCCGAGGGTAGGGCAACACAGTGCACTCTTATTGGGACATCTTGTTTTAGCCAGCAATCCCACAGGTTCACGAGCACTCTTAAGCAAGTTCCAACAGGCCGTGGAAGTCGCACTCATTCCCTAGTTTGAGCTGTACAGAGAGAAACAGTAAGCTTCTCCTTCCATTCAGGACCTCCTACCTGAAGTCACCCTGCCTCCTGAAGAAAGACGACCTTGTTTCTATTGCAACTAAAGCACAGTTTTTCCTGTAGCACGGCAGGCTTTTGAAGAGGCACTGGCCCAGAGGCCTAGCTAGGGCTTTCCTTGGTGAGGCCGTTCACTAGATGCAGAACACCCTGCCTCGAGAAGTTGATTCAGAGAAGCAACAACTGTGTACTCTGTGTCTCATTTGACTTGTTAAAAAGCACACAGATGTATGCTGCCTGTGCCCATGGAAATGGGCGCATGATGGGACTAGCCTTGCTTTCCATTTGCAAAGCTCCATTCTTGCTTTCGTGAAGCTCCCTGAAATTCTCTGCTGTTGACAGGCCTCTGGCCACTGTAGGCATGGGTCTGGGAAGAAAATGAGTTTTCTCTGGCTACACACGGAGCTTCATTGGCCGGGGTGGGGCTCTCCTTGCCATGCTCTAGAGCAAAAGGGAATCTCAACGTGAGTCCTTGCCTCGAGGTAAGGCCCTGAGTAACCCTGTAGAAAGGAAGGCATGCAGCTCTTTCCATGAGCTCTTAGTGGAAGTCTGTTTTATTTTAAAGGAAGTACCCTTTTCAGGACTCCTACGCCTTTCGGGTGAGCATCATTTTGGTTCCAAGGTCACTGACTACCTCCACACCCCTGTGGGCCTGCTGAGCAGCATTGAGTCCCATACGTCCCATGGAGGCCCTCTGTGTCTGCAGAGTCTCAGGCAACACACTGCTCGTTACCTCAGGAGAGCTACATTTCCAGAGCACTCGAACGGCATCAGAACCACACTTCTAGGCAGTCCAACGTGCCCTGGAAGTCTTCGACATTGCCCTCGTCTGAGCTGCCCTGAGAAAACACTCTGCTTCGAATTTATCGAGGACCTCGTTCCTGAAGTCACTCGATTCAAGGAGAAATACAGCATCTTAATATGCTGTGTCGCTCACAGGGCAAGAAACGTGAGAACTTGCCTCGAGGTAAGGCCCTGAAATGCTATGCAGAAGCGGAGGCGTGTAGCAGTTTCTATGAGGCCGTAGTCGCTTATCTTCAGCATTTTAACGCCAGTAGGCTTTTCAGGACGCCTAGGTGCCTCGCCTGGAAACCCTATTCCCTGCAAGAATACTGAGTACCTTCAGAGTCCCCTGGCCATTCTAAGCAATATCCAGGCCAAGAGCTTTCCGACTCACAGTGTGTATGCCGAGGGTAGGGCAACACAGTGCACTCTTATTGGGACATCTTGTTTTAGCCAGCAATCCCACAGGTTCACGAGCACCGTTCTAGCAAGTTCCAACATGCCGTGGAAGTCGCACTCATTCCCTAGTCTGAGCTGCACAGAGAAAAACACTAGGCTTCTCCTTCCAATCAGGACCCCCTACCTGAATTCACCCTGCCTCCAGGAGAAAGAAATCTTGCGTTCCTATTGCAACTAAAGCACAGTTTTTCCTGTAGCACTATAGGCTTTTGAAGAGGCACGGTCCCAGAGGCCTGGCTAGGGCTTTCCTTGGTGAGGCCATTCACTACATGCAGGACACCCTGCTTCGAGAAGTTGATTCAGGGAAACAACCAGTGTGTACTCTGTGTCTCTTTTGACTTGTTAGAAACCACACAGATGTATGCTGCCTGTGCCCATGGAAATGGGGGCATGATGGTACTAGCATTGCTTTCCGTTTGGAAACCTCCATTCTTGCTTCCGTGAAGCTCCCTGAAATTCTCTGCTGTTGACAGGCCTCTGGCCACTGTAGGCATGGGTCTGGGAAGAAAATGAGTTTTCTCTGGCTACACACGGAGCTTCATTGGCCGGGGTGGGGCGCACCTTGCCATGCTCTAGAGCTAAAGGGAATCTCAACGTGAGTCCCTGCCTCGAGGTAAGGCCCTGAGTAACCCTGTAGAAATGGAAGCATGCAGCTCTTTCCATGAGCTCTTAGTGGAGGTCTGTTTTATTTTAAAGGAAGAACCCTTTTCAGGATTCCTACGCCTTTCGGGTGAGCATCATTTTGGTTCCAATGTCACTGACTACCTCCACACCCTGTGGGCCTGCTGAGCAGCATTGAGTCCCATACGGCTCAGGGAGGCCCTCTGTGTCTGCAGAGTCTCAAGCAACACACTGTTCGTTACCTCAGGAGAGCTACATTTCCAGAGCACTCGAACGGCATCAGAACCACATTTCTAGGTAGTCCATCGTGCCCTGGAAGTCTTCGACATTGCCCTCGTCTGAGCTGCCCTGAGAAAACACTCTGCTTCGAATTTATAGAGCACCTCGTTCCTGAAGTCACTCTATTAAAGGAGAAATACAGCATCTTAACATGCTGTGTCGCTCACAGGGCAAGAAACGTGAGAACTTGCTTCGAGGTAAGGCCCTGAAATGCTTTGCTGAAGCGGAGGCGTGTAGCAGTTTCCATGAGGCCGTAGTCGATTTTCTTCAGCATTTTAACGCCAGTAGGCTTTTCAGGACACCTAGGTGCCTCGCCTGGAAACCCTTTTCCCTGCAAGAACACTGAGTACCTTCAGGCTCCCCTGGCCCTTCAAAGCAATATCCAGGCCAGGAGCTGTCCGACTCACAGTGTGTATGCCGAGGATAGGGAAACACAGTGCACTCTTATTGGGACATCTTGATTTAGCCAGCAATCGCACAGTTTGACGAGCACTCTTTAGCAAGTTCCAACATGCCGTGAAGTCGCACTCATTTTCTAGTCTGAGCTGCACAGAGAAAAACACTAGGCTTCTCCTTCCAATCAGGACCCCATACCTGAATTCACCCTGTTTCCAGGAGAAAGAAATCTTGCGTTCCTATTGCAACTAAAGCACAGTTTTTCCTGTAGCACTGCAGGCTTTTGAAGAGGCACTGGCCCAGAGGCCTAGCTAGGGCTTTCCTTGGTGAGGCCGTTCACTACATTCAGGACACCCTGCCTCGAGAAGTTGATTCAGGGAAACAACCAGTGTGTACTCTGCGTCTCATTTGACTTGTTAAAAAGCACACAGATGTATGCTGCCTGTGCCCATGGAAATGGGCGCATGATGGGACTAGCCTTGCTTTCCATTTGCAAAGCTCCATTCTTGCTTTCGTGAAGCTCCCTGAAATTCTCTGCTGTTGACAGGCCTCTGGCCACTGGTGGCATGGGTCTGGGAACAAAAGGAGTTTTCTCTGGGTACACACGGAGCATCATTGGTCGGGGTGTGGCTCTCCTTGCCATGCTCTAGAGCTAAAGGGAATCTCAACGTGAGTCCTTGCCTCGAGGTAAGGCCCTGAGTAACCCTGTAGAAAGGAAGGCATGCAGCTCTTTCCATGAGCTCTTAGTGGAAGTCTGTTTTATTTTAAAGGAAGAACCCTTTTCAGGACTCCTACGCCTTTCGGGTGAGCATCATTTTGGTTCCAAGGTCACTGACTACCTCCACACCCCTGTGGGCCTGCTGAGCAGCATTGAGTCCCATACGTCCCACGGAGGCCCTCTGTGTCTGCAGAGTCTCAGGCAACACACTGCTCGTTACCTCAGGAGAGCTACATTTCCAGAGCACTCGAACGGCATCAGAACCACACTTCTAGGCAGTCCAACGTGCCCTGGAAATCTTCGACATTGCCCTCGTCTGAGCTGCCCTGAGAAAACACTCTGCTTCGAATTTATCGAGGACCTCGTTCCTGAAGTCACTCTATTCAAGGAGAAATACAGCAGATTAATATGCTGTGTCGCTCACAGGGCAAGAAACGTGAGAACTTGCCTCGAGGTAAGGCCCTGAAATACTATGCAGAAGCGGAGGCGTGTAGCAGTTTCTATGAGGCCATAGTGGCTTATCTTCAGCATTCTAACGCCAGTAGGCATTTCAGGACACCTAGGTGCCTCGCCTTGAAACCCTATTCCCTGCAAGAACACTAAGTACCTTCAGGCTCCCCTGGCCCTTCTAAGCAATATCCAGGCCAAGAGCTGTCCGACTCACAGTGTGTATGCCGAGGGTAGGGCAACACAGTACACTCTTATTGGGACATCTTGTTTTAGCCAGCAATCCCACAGGTTCACGAGCACCGTTCTAGCAAGTTCCAACATGCCGTGGAAGTCGCACTCTTTCCCTAGTCTGAGCTGCACAGAGAAAAACACTAGGCTTCTCCTTCCAATCAGGACCCCCTACCTGAATTCACCCTGCCTCCAGGAGAAAGAAATCTTGCGTTCCTATTGCAACTAAATCACAGTTTTTCCTGTAGCACTGCAGGCTTTTGAAGAGGCACAGTCCCAGAGGCCTGGCTAGCGCTTTCCTTGGTGAGGCCATTCACTACATGCAGGACACCCTGCCTCGAGAAGTTGATTCAGGGAAACAACCAGTGTGTACTCTGTGTCTCTTTTGACTTGTTAGAAACCACAGAGATGTATGCTGCCTGTGCCCATGGAAATGGGGGCATGATGGTACTAGCCTTGCTTTCCCTTTGGAAACCTCCATTCTTGCTTCCGTGAAGCTCCCTGAAATTCTCTGCTGTTGACAGGCCTCTAGCCACTGGTGGCATGGGTCTGGGAAGAAAAGGAGTTTTCTCTGGGTACACACGGAGCATCATTGGTCGGGGTGTGGCTCTCCTTGCCATGCTCTAGAGCTAAAGGGAATCTCAACGTGAGTCCTTGCCTCGAGGTAAGGCCCTGAGTAGCCCTGCAGAATGGGAGGCATGCAGCTCTTTCCATGAGCTCTTAGTGGAGGTCTGTTTTATTTAAAAGGAAGTACCCTTTTCAGGACTGCTACGCACTTCGGGTGAGCATCATTTTGGTTCAAAGATCACTGACTACCTCCACACCCCTGTGGGCTGCTGAGCAGCATTGAGTCCCATACGTCCCACGGAGGGTCTCTGTGTCTGCAGAGTCTCGGGCAACACACTGTAAGTTACTTCAGGACAGCTACATTTCCAGAGCACTCGAACAGCATCAGAACTACATTTCTAGGCAGTCCAACATGCCCTGGAAGTCTTCGACATTGCCCTCGTCTGAGCTGCCGTGAGAAAACACTCTGCTTAGACTTTATCGAGGACATCGTTCTTGAAGTCACTCTATTCAAGGAGAAATACAGCATCTTAATATGCTGTGTCGCTCACAGGGCAAGAAACGTGAGAACTTGCCTCGAGGTAAGGCCCTGAAATGCTATGCAGAAGCGGAGGCGTGTAGCAGTTTCCATGAGGCCGTAGTCGCTTATCTTCAGCATTTTAAAGCCCCTACGCTTTTCAGGACACCTAGGTGCCTCGCCTGGAAACCCTATTCCCTGCAAGAACACTAAATACCTTCAGGCTCCCCTGGCCCTTCTAAGCAATATTCAGGCAAGAGCTGTCCGAATCACAGTGTGTATGCCGAGGGTAGGGCAACACAGTGCACTCTTATTGGGACATCTTGTTTTAGCCAGCAATCCCACAGGTTCACGAGCACTCTTAAGCAAGTTCCAACAGGCCGTGGAAGTCGCTCTCATTCCCTAGTTTGAGCTGTACAGAGAGAAACAGTAAGCTTCTCCTTCCATTCAGGACCTCCTACCTGAAGTCACCCTGCCTCCTGAAGAAAGACGACCTTGTTTCTATTGCAACTAAAGCACAGTTTTTCCTGTAGCACGGCAGGCTTTTGAAGAGGCACTGGCCCAGAGGCCTAGCTAGGGCTTTCCTTGGTGAGGCCGTTCACTAGATGCAGAACACCCTGCCTCGAGAAGTTGATTCAGAGAAGCAACAACTGTGTACTCTGTGTCTCATTTGACTTGTTAAAAAGCACACAGATGTATGCTGCCTGTGCCCATGGAAATGGGCGCATGATGGGACTAGCCTTGCTTTCCATTTGCAAAGCTCCATTCTTGCTTTCGTGAAGCTCCCTGAAATTCTCTGCTGTTGACAGGCCTCTGGCCACTGTAGGCATGGGTCTGGGAAGAAAATGAGTTTTCTCTGGCTACACACGGAGCTTCATTGGCCGGGGTGGGGCTCTCCTTGCCATGCTCTAGAGCAAAAGGGAATCTCAACGTGAGTCCTTGCCTCGAGGTAAGGCCCTGAGTAACCCTGTAGAAAGGAAGGCATGCAGCTCTTTCCAGGAGCTCTTAGTGGAAGTCTGTTTTATTTTAAAGGAAGAACCCTTTTCAGGACTCCTACGCCTTTCGGGTGAGCATCATTTTGGTTCCAAGGTCACTGACTACCTCCACACCCCTGTGGGCCTGCTGAGCAGCATTGAGTCCCATACGTCCCATGGAGGCCCTCTGTGTCTGCAGAGTCTCAGGCAACACACTGTTCGTTACCTCAGGAGAGTTACATTTCCAGAGCACTCGAACGGCATCAGAACCACACTTCTAGGCAGTCCAACGTGCCCTGGAAGTCTTCGACATTGCCCTCGTCTGAGCTGCCCTGAGAAAACACTCTGCTTCGAATTTATCGAGGACCTCGTTCCTGAAGTCACTCGATTCAAGGAGAAATACAGCATCTTAATATGCTGTGTCGCTCACAGGGCAAGAAACGTGAGAACTTGCCTCGAGGTAAGGCCCTGAAATGCTATGCAGAAGCGGAGGCGTGTAGCAGTTTCTATGAGGCCGTAGTCGCTTATCTTCAGCATTTTAACGCCAGTAGGCTTTTCAGGACACCTAGGTGCCTCGCCTGGAAACCCTATTCCCTGCAAGAATACTGAGTACCTTCAGGGTCCCCTGGCCATTCTAAGCAATATCCAGGCCAAGAGCTTTCCGACTCACAGTTTGTATGCCGAGGGTAGGGCAACACAGTGCACTCTTATTGGGACATCTTGTTTTAGCCAGCAATCCCACAGGTTCACGAGCACCGTTCTAGCAAGTTCCAACATGCCGTGGAAGTCGCACTCATTCCCTAGTCTGAGCTGCACAGAGAAAAACACTAGGCTTCTCCTTCCAATCAGGACCCCCTACCTGAATTCACCCTGCCTCCAGGAGAAAGAAATCTTGCGTTCCTATTGCAACTAAAGCACAGTTTTTCCTATAGCACTATAGGCTTTTGAAGAGGCACGGTCCCAGAGGCCTGGCTAGGGCTTTCCTTGGTGAGGCCATTCACTACATGCAGGACACCCTGCTTCGAGAAGTTGATTCAGGGAAACAACCAGTGTGTACTCTGTGTCTCTTTTGACTTGTTAGAAACCACACAGATGTATGCTGCCTGTGCCCATGGAAATGGGGACATGATGGTACTAGCATTGCTTTCCGTTTGGAAACCTCCATTCTTGCTTCCGTGAAGCTCCCTGAAATTCTCTGCTGTTGACAGGCCTCTGGCCACTGTAGGCATGGGTCTGGGAAGAAAATGAGTTTTCTCTGGCTACACACGGAGCTTCATTGGCCGGGGTGGGGCGCACCTTGCCATGCTCTAGAGCTAAAGGGAATCTCAACGTGAGTCCCTGCCTCGAGGTAAGGCCCTGAGTAACCCTGTAGAAAGGGAGGCATGCAGCTCTTTCCATGAGCTCTTAGTGGAGGTCTGTTTTATTTTAAAGGAAGAACCCTTTTCAGGACTCCTACGCCTTTCGGGTGAGCATCATTTTGGTTCCAAGGTCACTGACTACCTCCACACCCTGTGGGCCTGCTGAGCAGCATTGAGTCCCATACGTCTCAGGGAGGCCCTCTGTGTCTGCAGAGTCTCAGGCAACACACTGCTCGTTACCTCAGGAGAGCTACATTTCCAGAGCACTCGAACGGCATCAGAACCACATTTCTAGGTAGTCCATCGTGCCCTGGAAGTCTTCGACATTGCCCTCGTCTGAGCTGCCCTGAGAAAACACTCTGCTTCGAATTTATAGAGCACCTCGTTCCTGAAGTCACTCTATTAAAGGAGAAATACAGCATCTTAACATGCTGTGTCGCTCACAGGGCAAGAAACGTGAGAACTTGCCTCGAGGTAAGGCCCTGAAATGCTATGCAGAAGCGGAGGCGTGTAGCAGTTTCCATGAGGCCGTAGTCGCTTTTCTTCAGCATTTTAACGCCAGTAGGCTTTTCAGGACACCTAGGTGCCTCGCCTGGAAACCCTATTCCCTGCAGGAACACTGAGTACCTTCAGGCTCCCCTGGCCCTTCAAAGCAATATCCAGGCCAGGAGCTGTCCGACTCACTGTGTGTACGCCCAGGATAGGGAAACACAGTGCACTCTTATTGGGACATCTTGTGTTAGACAGCAATCCCACAGGTTCACGAGCACCGTTCTAGCAAGTTCCAACATGCCGTGGAAGTCGCACTCATTCCCTAGTCTGAGCTGCACAGAGAAAAACACTAGGCTTCTCCTTCCAATCAGGACCCCATACCTGAATTCACCCTGTTTCCAGGAGAAAGAAATCTTGCGTTCCTATTGCAACTAAAGCGCAGTTTTTCCTGTAGCACTGCAGGCTTTTGAAGAGGCACGGTCCCAGAGGCCTGGCTAGGGCTTTCCTTGGTGAGGCCATTCACTACATTCAGGACACCCTGCCTCGAGAAGTTGATTCAGGGAAACAACCAGTGTGTACTCTGTGTCTCTTTTTACTTGTTAGAAACCACAGAGGTGTATGCTGCCTGTGCCCATGGAAATGGGGGCATGATGGTACTAGCCTTGCATTCCGTTTGGAAACCTCCATTCTTGCTTCCGTGAAGCTCACTGAAATTCCCGGCTGTTGACAGGCCTCTGGCCACTGTAGGCATGGGTCTGGGAAGAAAAGGAGTTTTCTCTGGGTACACACACGGAGCTTCATTGGCCGGGGAGGGGCTCTCCTTGCCATGCTCTAGAGCTAAAGCGAATCTCAACGTGAGTCCTTGCCTTGAGGTAAGGCCCTGAGTAGCCCTGCAGAATGGAAGCATGCAGCTCTTTCCATGAGCTCTTAGTGGAAGTCTGTTTTATTTTAAAGGAAGAACCCTTTTCAGGACTCCTACGCCTTTCAGGTGAGCATCATTTTGGTTCCAAGGTCACTGACTACCTCCACACCCTGTGGGCCTGCTGAGCAGCATTGAGTCCCATACGTCCCACGGAGCCCCTCTGTGTCTGCAGAGTCTCAGGCAACACACTGCTCGTTACCTCAGGAGAGCTACATTTCCAGAGCACTCGAACGGCATCAGAACCACACTTCTAGGCAGTCCAACGTGCCCTGGAAGTCTTCGACATTGCCCTCGTCTGAGCTGCCCTGAGAAAACACTCTGCTTCGAATTTATCGAGGACCTCGTTCCTGAAGTCACTCGATTCAAGGAGAAATACAGCATCTTAATATGCTGTGTCGCTCACAGGGCAAGAAACGTGAGAACTTGCCTCGAGGTAAGGCCCTGAAATGCTATGAAGAAGCGGAGGGGGGTAGCAGTTTCTATGAGGCCGTAGTCGCTTATCTTCAGCATTTTAACGCCAGTAGGCTTTTCAGGACACCTAGGTGCCTCGCCTGGAAACCCTATTCCCTGCAAGAATACTGAGTACCTTCAGGGTCCCCTGGCCATTCTAAGCAATATCCAGGCCAAGAGCTTTCCGACTCACAGTGTGTATGCCGAGGGTAGGGCAACACAGTGCACTCTTATTGGGACATCTTGTTTTAGCCAGCAATCCCACAGGTTCACGAGCACAGTTCTAGCAAGTTCCAACATGCCGTGGAAGTCGCACTCATTCCCTAGTCTGAGCTGCACAGAGAAAAACACTAGGCTTCTCCTTCCAATCAGGACCCCCTACCTGAATTCACCGGGCCTCCAGGAGAAAGAAATCTTGCGTTCCTATTGCAACTAAAGCACAGTTTTTCCTGTAGCACTGCAGGCTTTTGAAGAGGCATGGTCCCAGAGGCCTGGCTAGGGCTTTCCTTGGTGAGGCCATTCAGTACATGCAGGACACCCTGCCTCCAGAGGTTGATTCAGGGAAACAACCAGTGTGTACTCTGTGTCTCTTTTGACTTGTTAGAAACCACAGAGATGTAGGCTGCCTGTGCCCATGGAAATGGGGGCATGATGGTACTAGCCTTGCTTTCCATTTGGAAATCTCCATTCTTGCTTCCGTGAAGCTCCCTGAAATTCTCTGCTGTTGACAGGACTCTGGCCACTGTAGGCATGGGTCTGGGAAGAAAATGAGTTTTCTCTGGCTACACACGGAGCTTCATTGGCCGGGGTGGGGCTCTCCTTGCCATGGTCTAGAGCAAAAGGGAATCTCAACGTGAGTCCTTGCCTCGAGGTAAGGCCCTGAGTAACCCTGTAGAAAGGGAGGCATGCAGCTCTTTCCATGAGCTCTTAGTGGAAGTCTGTTTTATTTTAAAGGAAGAACCCTTTTCAGGACCCCTACGCCTTTCGGGTGAGCATCATTTTGGTTCCAAGGTCACTGACTACCTCCACACCCCTGTGGGCCTGCTGAGCAGCATTGAGTCCCATACGTCCCACGGAGGCCCTCTGTGTCTGCAGAGTCTCAGGCAACACACTGCTCGTTACCTCAGGAGAGCTACATTTCCAGAGCACTCGAACGGCATCAGAACCACACTTCTAGGCAGTCCAACGTGCCCTGGAAATCTTCGACATTGCCCTCGTCTGAGCTGCCCTGAGAAAACACTCTGCTTCGAATTTATCGAGGACCTCGTTCCTGAAGTCACTCGATTCAAGGAGAAATACAGCAGCTTAATATGCTGTGTCGCTCACAGGGCAAGAAACGTGAGAACTTGCCTCGAGGTAAGGCCCTGAAATGCTATGCAGAAGCGGAGGCGTGTAGCAGTTTCTATGAGGCCGTAGTGGCTTATCTTCAGCATTCTAACGCCAGTAGGCATTTCAGGACACCTAGGTGCCTCGCCTGGAAACCCTATTCCCTGCAAGAACACTAAGTACCTTCAGGCTCCCCTGGCCCTTCTAAGCAATATCCAGGTCAGGAGCTTTCCGACTCACAGTGTGTATGCCGAGGGTAGGGCAACACAGTACACTCTTATTGGGACATCTTGTTTTAGCCAGCAATCCCACAGGTTCACGAGCACCGTTCTAGCAAGTTCCAACATGCCGTGGAAGTCGCACTCATTCCCTAGTCTGAGCAGCACAGAGAAAAACACTAGGCTTCTCCTTCCAATCAGGACCCCCTACCTGAATTCACCCTGCCTCCAGGAGAAAGAAATCTTTCGTTCCTATTGCAACTAAATCACAGTTTTTCCTGTAGCACTGCAGGCTTTTGAAGAGGCACAGTCCCAGAGGCCTGGCTAGCGCTTTCCTTGGTGAGGCCATTCACTACATGCAGGACACCCTGCCTCGAGAAGTTGATTCAGGGAAACAACCAGTGTGTACTCTGTGTCTCTTTTGACTTGTTAGAAACCACAGAGATGTATGCTGCCTGTGCCCATGGAAATGGGGGCATGATGGTACTAGCCTTGCTTTCCCTTTGGAAACCTCCATTCTTGCTTCCGTGAATCTCCCTGAAATTTTCTGCTGTTGACAGGCCTCTAGCCACTGGTGGCATGGGTCTGGGAAGAAAAGGAGTTTTCTCTGGGTACACACGGAGCATCATTGGTCGGGGTGTGGCTCTCCTTGCCATGCTCTAGAGCTAAAGGGAATTTCAACGTGAGTCCTTGCCTCGAGGTAATGCCCTGAGTAGCCCTGCAGAATGGGAGGCATGCAGCTCTTTCCATGAGCTCTTAGTGGAGGTCTGTTTTATTTTAAAGGAAGTACCCTCTACAGGACTCCTAGGCCCTTCGGGTGAGCATCATTTTGGTTCAAAGATCACTGACTCCCTCCACACCCCTGTGGGCTGCTGAGCAGCATTGAGTCCCATACGTCCCACGGAGGCCCCCTGTGTCTGCAGAGTTTCCGGCAACACACTGTACTTTACTTCAGGAGAGCTACATTTCCAGAGCACTCGAACACCATCAGAACCACATTTCTACGCAGTCCAACATGCCCTGGAAGTCTTCGACATTGCCCTCGTCTGAGCTGCCCTGAGAAAACACTCTGCTTCGAATTTATCGAGCACCTCGTTCCTGAAGTCACTTTATTAAAGGAGAAATACAGCATCTTAACATGCTGTGTCGCTCACAGGGCAAGAAACGTGAGAACTTGCCTCGAGGTAAGGCCCTGAAATGCTTTGCTGAAGCGGAGGCATGTAGCAGTTTCCATGAGGCCGTAGTCGCTTTTCTTCAGCATTTTAACGTCAGTAGGCTTTTCAGGACACCTAGGTGGCTCGCCTGGAAACCCTATTCCCTGCAGGAACACTGAGTACCTTCAGGCTCCCCTGGCCCTTCAAAGCAATATCCAGGCCAGGAGCTGTCCGACTCACAGTGTGTATGCCGAGGATAGGGAAACACAGTGCACTCTTATTGGGACATCTTGTGTTAGACAGCAATCCCACAGGTTCACGAGCACCGTTCTAGCAAGTTCCAACATGCCGTGGAAGTCGCACTCATTTTCTAGTCTGAGCTGCACAGAGAGAAACACTAGGCTTCTCCTTCCAATCAGGACCCCATACCTGAATTCACCCTGTTTCCAGGAGAAAGAAATCTTGCGTTCCTATTGCAACTAAAGCACAGTTTTTCCTGTAGCACTGCAGGCTTTTGAAGAGGCACGGTCCCAGAGGCCTGGCTAGGGCTTTCCTTGGTGAGGCCATTCACTACATTCAGGACACCCTGCCTCGAGAAGTTGATTCAGGGAAACAACCAGTGCGTACTCTGTGTCTCTTTTGACTTGTTAGAAACCACAGAGGTGTATCCTGCCTGTGCCCATGGAAATGGGGGCATGATGGTACTAGCCTTGCATTCCGTTTGGAAACCTCCATTCTTGCTTCCGTGAAGCTCACTGAAATTCTCGCCTGTTGACAGGCCTCTGGCCACTGTAGGCATGGGTCTGGGAAGAAAAGGAGTTTTCTCTGGGTACACACACGGAGCTTCATTGGCCGGGGAGGGGCTCTCCTTGCCATGCTCTAGAGCTAAAGGGAATCTCAACGTGAGTCCTTGCATCGAGGTAAGGCCCTGAGTAGCCCTGCAGAATGGAAGCATGCAGCTCTTTCCATGGGCTCTTAATGGAGGTCTGTTTTATTTTAAAGGAAGTACCCTTTTCAGGACTCCTACGCCCTTCGGGTGAGCATCATTTTGGTTCCAAGATCACTGACTACCTCCACACCCCTGTGGGCGTGCTGAGCAGCATTGAGTCCCATACGTCCCACGGAGGGTCTCTGTGTCTGCAGAGTCTCGGGTAACACACTGTACGTTACTTCAGGAGAGCTACATTTCCAGAGCACTCGAACAGCATCAGAACCACATTTCTAGGCAGTCCAACATGCCCTGGAAGTCTTCGACATTGCCCTCGTCTGAGCTGCCCTGAGAAAACACTCTGCTTAGACTTTATCGAGGACCTCGTTCCTGAAGTCACTCTATTCAAGGAGAAATACAGCATCTTAACATGATGTGTCGCTCACAGGGCAAGAAACGTGAGAACTTGCCTCGAGGTAAGGCCCTGAAATGCTATGCAGAAGCGGAAGCGTGTAGGAGTTTCCATGAGGCCGTAGTCGCTTATCTTCAGCATTCTAACGCCAGTAGGCATTTCAGGACACCTAGGTGCCTCGCCTTGAAACCCTATTCCCTGCAAGAACACTAAGTACCTTCAGGCTCCCCTGGCCCTTCTAAGCAATATCCAGGCCAAGAGCTGTCCGACTCACAGTGTGTATGCCGAGGGTAGGGCAACACAGTACACTGTTATTGGGACATCTTGTTTTAGCCAGCAATCCCACAGGTTCACGAGCACCGTTCTAGCAAGTTCCAACATGCCGTGGAAGTCGCACTCATTCCCTAGTCTGAGCTGCACAGAGAAAAACACTAGGCTTCTCCTTCCAATCAGGACCCCCTACCTGAATTCACCCTGCCTCCAGGAGAAAGAAATCTTGCGTTCCTATTGCAACTAAAGCACAGTTTTTCCTGTAGCACTATAGGCTTTTGAAGAGGCACGGTCCCAGAGGCCTGGCTAGGGCTTTCCTTGGTGAGGCCATTCACTACATGCAGGACACCCTGCTTCGAGAAGTTGATTCAGGGAAACAACCAGTGTGTACTCTGTGTCTCTTTTGACTTGTTAGAAACCACAGCGATGTATGCTGCCTGTGCCCATGGAAATGGGGGCATGATGGTACTAGCATTGCTTTCCGTTTGGAAACCTCCATTCTTGCTTCCGTGAAGCTCCCTGAAATTCTCTGCTGTTGACAGGCCTCTGGCCACTGTAGGCATGGGTCTGGGAAGAAAATGAGTTTTCTCTGGCTACACACGGAGCTTCATTGGCCGGGGTGGGGCGCACCTTGCCATGCTCTAGAGCTAAAGGGAATCTCAACGTGAGTCCCTGCCTCGAGGTAAGGCCCTGAGTAACCCTGTAGAAAGGGAAGCATGCAGCTCTTTCCATGAGCTCTTAGTGGAGGTCTGTTGTATTTTAAAGGAAGAACCCTTTTCAGGATTCCTACGCCTTTCGGGTGAGCATCATTTTGGTTCCAATGTCACTGACTACCTCCACACCCTGTGGGCCTGCTGAGCAGCATTGAGTCCCATACGGCTCAGGGAGGCCCTCTGTGTCTGCAGAGTCTCAAGCAACACACTGCTCGTTACCTCAGGAGAGCTACATTTCCAGAGCACTCGAACGGCATCAGAACCACATTTCTAGGTAGTCCATCGTGCCCTGGAAGTCTTCGACATTGCCCTCGTCTGAGCTGCCCTGAGAAAACACTCTGCTTCGAATTTATAGAGCACCTCGTTCCTGAAGTCACTCTATTAAAGGAGAAATACAGCATCTTAACATGCTGTGTCGCTCACAGGGCAAGAAACGTGAGAACTTGCTTCGAGGTAAGGCCCTGAAATGCTTTGCTGAAGCGGAGGCGTGTAGCAGTTTCCATGAGGCCGTAGTCGATTTTCTTCAGCATTTTAACGCCAGTAGGCTTTTCAGGACACCTAGGTGCCTCGCCTGGAAACCCTTTTCCCTGCAAGAACACTGAGTACCTTCAGGCTCCCCTGGCCCTTCAAAGCAATATCCAGGCCAGGAGCTGTCCGACTCACAGTGTGTATGCCGAGGATAGGGAAACACAGTGCACTCTTATTGGGACATCTTGATTTAGCCAGCAATCGCACAGTTTGACGAGCACTCTTTAGCAAGTTCCAACATGCCGTGGAAGTCGCACTCATTTTCTAGTCTGAGCTGCACAGAGAAAAACACTAGGCTTCTCCTTCCAATCAGGACCCCATACCTGAATTCACCCTGTTTCCAGGAGAAAGAAATCTTGCGTTCCTATTGCAACTAAAGCACAGTTTTTCCTGTAGCACTGCAGGCTTTTGAAGAGGCACTGGCCCAGAGGCCTAGCTAGGGCTTTCCTTGGTGAGGCCGTTCACTACATTCAGGACACCCTGCCTCGAGAAGTTGATTCAGGGAAACAACCAGTGTGTACTCTGTGTCTCATTTGACTTGTTAAAAAGCACACAGATGTATGCTGCCTGTGCCCATGGAAATGGGCGCATGATGGGACTAGCCTTGCTTTCCATTTGCAAAGCTCCATTCTTGCTTTCGTGAAGCTCCCTGAAATTCTCTGCTGTTGACAGGCCTCTGGCCACTGTAGGCATGGGTCTGGGAAGAAAATGAGTTTTCTCTGGCTACACACGGAGCTTCATTGGGTGGGGTGGGGCTCTCCTTGCCATGCTCTAGAGCAAAAGGGAATCTCAACGTGAGTCCTTGCCTCGAGGTAAGGCCCTGAGTAACCCTGTAGAAAGGAAGGCATGCAGCTCTTTCCATGAGCTCTTAGTGGAAGTCTGTTTTATTTTAAAGGAAGAACCCTTTTCAGGACTCCTACGCCTTTCGGGTGAGCATCATTTTGGTTCCAAGGTCACTGACTACCTCCACACCCCTGTGGGCCTGCTGAGCAGCATTGAGTCCCATACGTCCCACGGAGGCCCTCTGTGTCTGCAGAGTCTCAGGCAACACACTGCTCGTTACCTCAGGAGAGCTACATTTCCAGAGCACTCGAACGGCATCAGAACCACACTTCTAGGCAGTCCAACGTGCCCTGGAAATCTTCGACATTGCCCTCGTCTGAGCTGCCCTGAGAAAACACTCTGCTTCGAATTTATCGAGGACCTCGTTCCTGAAGTCACTCTATTCAAGGAGAAATACAGCAGATTAATATGCTGTGTCGCTCACAGGGCAAGAAACGTGAGAACTTGCCTCGAGGTAAGGCCCTGAAATACTATGCAGAAGCGGAGGCGTGTAGCAGTTTCTATGAGGCCATAGTGGCTTATCTTCAGCATTCTAACGCCAGTAGGCATTTCAGGACACCTAGGTGCCTCGCCTTGAAACCCTATTCCCTGCAAGAACACTAAGTACCTTCAGGCTCCCCTGGCCCTTCTAAGCAATATCCAGGCCAAGAGCTGTCCGACTCACAGTGTGTATGCCGAGGGTAGGGCAACACAGTACACTCTTATTGGGACATCTTGTTTTAGCCAGCAATCCCAAAGGTTCACGAGCACCGTTCTAGCAAGTTCCAACATGCCGTGGAAGTCGCACTCTTTCCCTAGTCTGAGCTGCACAGAGAAAAACACTAGGCTTCTCCTTCCAATCAGGACCCCCTACCTGAATTCACCCTGCCTCCAGGAGAAAGAAATCTTGCGTTCCTATTGCAACTAAATCACAGTTTTTCCTGTAGCACTGCAGGCTTTTGAAGAGGCACAGTCCCAGAGGCCTGGCTAGCGCTTTCCTTGGTGAGGCCATTCACTACATGCAGGACACCCTGCCTCGAGAAGTTGATTCAGGGAAACAACCAGTGTGTACTCTGTGTCTCTTTTGACTTGTTAGAAACCACAGCGATGTATGCTGCCTGTGCCCATGGAAATGGGGGCATGATGGTACTAGCCTTGCTTTCCGTTTGGAAACCTCCATTCTTGCTTCCGTGAAGCTCCCTGAAATTCTCTGCTGTTGACAGGCCTCTAGCCACTGGTGGCATGGGTCTGGGAAGAAAAGGAGTTTTCTCTGGGTACACACGGAGCATCATTGGTCGGGGTGTGGCTCTCCTTGCCATGCTCTAGAGCTAAAGGGAATCTCAACGTGAGTCCTTGCCTCGAGGTAAGGCCCTGAGTAGCCCTGCAGAATGGGAGGCATGCAGCTCTTTCCATGAGCTCTTAGTGGAGGTCTGTTTTATTTAAAAGGAAGTACCCTTTTCAGGACTGCTACGCACTTCGGGTGAGCATCATTTTGGTTCAAAGATCACTGACTACCTCCACACCCCTGTGGGCTGCTGAGCAGCATTGAGTCCCATACGTCCCACGGAGGGTCTCTGTGTCTGCAGAGTCTCGGGCAACACACTGTAAGTTACTTCAGGACAGCTACATTTCCAGAGCACTCGAACAGCATCAGAACTACATTTCTAGGCAGTCCAACATGCCCTGGAAGTCTTCGACATTGCCCTCGTCTGAGCTGCCGTGAGAAAACACTCTGCTTAGACTTTATCGAGGACATCGTTCTTGAAGTCACTCTATTCAAGGAGAAATACAGCATCTTAATATGCTGTGTCGCTCACAGGGCAAGAAACGTGAGAACTTGCCTCGAGGTAAGGCCCTGAAATGCTATGCAGAAGCGGAGGCGTGTAGCAGTTTCCATGAGGCCGTAGTCGCTTATCTTCAGCATTTTAAAGCCCCTACGCTTTTCAGGACACCTAGGTGCCTCGCCTGGAAACCCTATTCCCTGCAAGAACACTAAATACCTTCAGGCTCCCCTGGCCCTTCTAAGCAATATTCAGGCAAGAACTGTCCGAATCACAGTGTGTATGCCGAGGGTAGGGCAACACAGTGCACTCTTATTGGGACATCTTGTTTTAGCCAGCAATCCCACAGGTTCACGAGCACTCTTAAGCAAGTTCCAACAGGCCGTGGAAGTCGCTCTCATTCCCTAGTTTGAGCTGTACAGAGAGAAACAGTAAGCTTCTCCTTCCATTTAGGACCTCCTACCTGAAGTCACCCTGCCTCCTGAAGAAAGACGACCTTGTTTCTATTGCAACTAAAGCACAGTTTTTCCTGTAGCACGGCAGGCTTTTGAAGAGGCACTGGCCCAGAGGCCTAGCTAGGGCTTTCCTTGGTGAGGCCGTTCACTAGATGCAGAACACCCTGCCTCGAGAAGTTGATTCAGAGAAGCAACAACTGTGTACTCTGTGTCTCATTTGACTTGTTAAAAAGCACACAGATGTATGCTGCCTGTGCCCATGGAAATGGGCGCATGATGGGACTAGCCTTGCTTTCCATTTGCAAAGCTCCATTCTTGCTTTCGTGAAGCTCCCTGAAATTCTCTGCTGTTGACAGGCCTCTGGCCACTGTAGGCATGGGTCTGGGAAGAAAATGAGTTTTCTCTGGCTACACACGGAGCTTCATTGGCCGGGGTGGGGCTCTCCTTGCCATGCTCTAGAGCAAAAGGGAATCTCAACGTGAGTCCTTGCCTCGAGGTAAGGCCCTGAGTAACCCTGTAGAAAGGAAGGCATGCAGCTCTTTCCATGAGCTCTTAGTGGAAGTCTGTTTTATTTTAAAGGAAGAACCCTATTCAGGACTCCTACGCCTTTCGGGTGAGCATCATTTTGGTTCCAAGGTCACTGACTACCTCCACACCCCTGTGGGCCTGCTGAGCAGCATTGAGTCCCATACGTCCCATGGAGGCCCTCTGTGTCTGCAGAGTCTCAGGCAACACACTGTTCGTTACCTCAGGAGAGTTACATTTCCAGAGCACTCGAACGGCATCAGAACCACACTTCTAGGCAGTCCAACGTGCCCTGGAAGTCTTCGACATTGCCCTCGTCTGAGCTGCCCTGAGAAAACACTCTGCTTCGAATTTATCGAGGACCTCGTTCCTGAAGTCACTCGATTCAAGGAGAAATACAGCATCTTAATATGCTGTGTCGCTCACAGGGCAAGAAACGTGAGAACTTGCCTCGAGGTAAGGCCCTGAAATGCTATGCAGAAGCGGAGGCGTGTAGCAGTTTCTATGAGGCCGTAGTCGCTTATCTTCAGCATTTTAACGCCAGTAGGCTTTTCAGGACACCTAGGTGCCTCGCCTGGAAACCCTATTCCCTGCAAGAATACTGAGTACCTTCAGGGTCCCCTGGCCATTCTAAGCAATATCCAGGCCAAGAGCTTTCCGACTCACAGTGTGTATGCCGAGGGTAGGGCAACACAGTGCACTCTTATTGGGACATCTTGTTTTAGCCAGCAATCCCACAGGTTCACGAGCACCGTTCTAGCAAGTTCCAACATGCCGTGGAAGTCGCACTCATTCCCTAGTCTGAGCTGCACAGAGAAAAACACTAGGCTTCTCCTTCCAATCAGGACCCCCTACCTGAATTCACCCTGCCTCCAGGAGAAAGAAATCTTGCGTTCCTATTGCAACTAAAGCACAGTTTTTCCTATAGCACTATAGGCTTTTGAAGAGGCACGGTCCCAGAGGCCTGGCTAGGGCTTTCCTTGGTGAGGCCATTCACTACATGCAGGACACCCTGCTTCGAGAAGTTGATTCAGGGAAACAACCAGTGTGTACTCTGTGTCTCTTTTGACTTGTTAGAAACCACACAGATGTATGCTGCCTGTGCCCATGGAAATGGGGGCATGATGGTACTAGCATTGCTTTCCGTTTGGAAACCTCCATTCTTGCTTCCGTGAAGCTCCCTGAAATTCTCTGCTGTTGACAGGCCTCTGGCCACTGTAGGCATGGGTCTGGGAAGAAAATGAGTTTTCTCTGGCTACACACGGAGCTTCATTGGCCGGGGTGGGGCGCACCTTGCCATGCTCTAGAGCTAAAGGGAATCTCAACGTGAGTCCCTGCCTCGAGGTAAGGCCCTGAGTAACCCTGTAGAAAGGGAGGCATGCAGCTCTTTCCATGAGCTCTTAGTGGAGGTCTGTTTTATTTTAAAGGAAGAACACTTTTCAGGACTCCTACGCCTTTCGGGTGAGCATCATTTTGGTTCCAAGGTCACTGATTACCTCCACACCCTGTGGGCCTGCTGAGCAGCATTGAGTGCCATACGTCTCAGGGAGGCCCTCTGTGTCTGCAGAGTCTCAGGCAACACACTGCTCGTTACCTCAGGAGAGCTACATTTCCAGAGCACTCGAACGGCATCAGAACCACATTTCTAGGTAGTCCATCGTGCCCTGGAAGTCTTCGACATTGCCCTCGTCTGAGCTGCCCTGAGAAAACACTCTGCTTCGAATTTATAGAGCACCTCGTTCCTGAAGTCACTCTATTAAAGGAGAAATACAGCATCTTAACATGCTGTGTCGCTCACAGGGCAAGAAACGTGAGAACTTGCCTCGAGGTAAGGCCCTGAAATGCTATGCAGAAGCGGAGGCGTGTAGCAGTTTCCATGAGGCCGTAGTCGCTTTTCTTCAGCATTTTAACGCCAGTAGGCTTTTCAGGACACCTAGGTGCCTCGCCTGGAAACCCTATTCCCTGCAGGAACACTGAGTACCTTCAGGCTCCCCTGGCCCTTCAAAGCAATATCCAGGCCAGGAGCTGTCCGACTCACAGTGTGTACGCCCAGGATAGGGAAACACAGTGCACTCTTATTGGGACATCTTGTGTTAGACAGCAATCCCACAGGTTCACGAGCACCGTTCTAGCAAGTTCCAACATGCCGTGGAAGTCGCACTCATTCCCTAGTCTGAGCTGCACAGAGAAAAACACTAGGCTTCTCCTTCCAATCAGGACCCCATACCTGAATTCACCCTGTTTCCAGGAGAAAGAAATCTTGCGTTCCTATTGCAACTAAAGCGCAGTTTTTCCTGTAGCACTGGAGGCTTTTGAAGAGGCACGGTCCCAGAGGCCTGGCTAGGGCTTTCCTTGGTGAGGCCATTCACTACATTCAGGACACCCTGCCTCGAGAAGTTGATTCAGGGAAACAACCAGTGTGTACTCTGTGTCTCTTTTGACTTGTTAGAAACCACAGAGGTGTATGCTGCCTGTGCCCATGGAAATGGGGGCATGATGGTACTAGCCTTTCATTCCGTTTGGAAACCTCCATTCTTGCTTCCGTGAAGCTCACTGAAATTCCCGGCTGTTGACAGGCCTCTGGCCACTGTAGGCATGGGTCTGGGAAGAAAAGGAGTTTTCTCTGGGTACACACACGGAGCTTCATTGGCCGGGGAGGGGCTCTCCTTGCCATGCTCTAGAGCTAAAGGGAATCTCAACGTGAGTCCTTGCCTTGAGGTAAGGCCCTGAGTAGCCCTGCAGAATGGAAGCATGCAGCTCTTTCCATGAGCTCTTAGTGGAAGTCTGTTTTATTTTAAAGGAAGAACCCTTTTCAGGACTCCTACGCCTTTCAGGTGAGCATCATTTTGGTTCCAAGGTCACTGACTACCTCCACACCCTGTGGGCCTGCTGAGCAGCATTGAGTCCCATACGTCCCACGGAGCCCCTCTGTGTCTGCAGAGTCTCAGGCAACACACTGCTCGTTACCTCAGGAGAGCTACATTTCCAGAGCACTCGAACGGCATCAGAACCACACTTCTAGGCAGTCCAACGTGCCCTGGAAGTCTTCGACATTGCCCTCGTCTGAGCTGCCCTGAGAAAACACTCTGCTTCGAATTTATCGAGGACCTCGTTCCTGAAGTCACTCGATTCAAGGAGAAATACAGCATCTTAATATGCTGTGTCGCTCACAGGGCAGGAAACGTGAGAACTTGCCTCGAAGTAAGGCCCTGAAATGCTATGAAGAAGCGGAGGGGGGTAGCAGTTTCTATGAGGCCGTAGTCGCTTATCTTCAGCATTTTAACGCCAGTAGGCTTTTCAGGACACCTAGGTGCCTCGCCTGGAAACCCTATTCCCTGCAGGAACACTGAGTACCTTCAGGCTCCCCTGGCCCTTCAAAGCAATATCCAGGCCAGGAGCTGTCCGACTCACAGTGTGTATGCCGAGGATAGGGAAACACAGTGCACTCTTATTGGGACATCTTGTGTTAGACAGCAATCCCACAGGTTCACGAGCACCGTTCTAGCAAGTTCCAACATGCCGTGGAAGTCGCACTCATTTTCTAGTCTGAGCTGCACAGAGAGAAACACTAGGCTTCTCCTTCCAATCAGGACCCCATACCTGAATTCACCCTGTTTCCAGGAGAAAGAAATCTTGCGTTCCTATTGCAACTAAAGCACAGTTTTTCCTGTAGCACTGCAGGCTTTTGAAGAGGCACGGTCCCAGAGGCCTGGCTAGGGCTTTCCTTGGTGAGGCCATTCACTACATTCAGGACACCCTGCCTCGAGAAGTTGATTCAGGGAAACAACCAGTGCGTACTCTGTGTCTCTTTTGACTTGTTAGAAACCACAGAGGTGTATCCTGCCTGTGCCCATGGAAATGGGGGCATGATGGTACTAGCCTTGCATTCCGTTTGGAAACCTCCATTCTTGCTTCCGTGAAGCTCACTGAAATTCTCGCCTGTTGACAGGCCTCTGGCCACTGTAGGCATGGGTCTGGGAAGAAAAGGAGTTTTCTCTGGGTACACACACGGAGCTTCATTGGCCGGGGAGGGGCTCTCCTTGCCATGCTCTAGAGCTAAAGGGAATTTCAACGTGAGTCCTTGCCTCGAGGTAATGCCCTGAGTAGCCCTGCAAAATGGGAGGCATGCAGCTCTTTCCATGAGCTCTTAGTGGAGGTCTGTTTTATTTTAAAGGAAGTACCCTCTACAGGACTCCTAGGCCCTTCGGGTGAGCATCATTTTGGTTCAAAGATCACTGACTCCCTCCACACCCGTGTGGGCTGCTGAGCAGCATTGAGTCCCATACGTCCCACGGGGGCCCCCTGTGTCTGCAGAGTTTCCGTCAACACACTGTACTTTACTTCAGGAGAGCTACATTTCCAGAGCACTCGAACAGCATCAGAACCACATTTCTACGCAGTCCAACATGCCCTGGAAGTCTTCGACATTGCCCTCGTCTGAGCTGCCCTGAGAAAACACTCTGCTTCGAATTTATCGAGCACCTCGTTCCTGAAGTCACTTTATTAAAGGAGAAATACAGCATCTTAACATGCTGTGTCGCTCACAGGGCAAGAAACGTGAGAACTTGCCTCGAGGTAAGGCCCTGAAATGCTTTGCTGAAGCGGAGGCATGTAGCAGTTTCCATGAGGCCGTAGTCGCTTTTCTTCAGCATTTTAACGTCAGTAGGCTTTTCAGGACACCTAGGTGGCTCGCCTGGAAACCCTATTCCCTGCAGGAACACTGAGTACCTTCAGGCTCCCCTGGCCCTTCAAAGCAATATCCAGGCCAGGAGCTGTCCGACTCACAGTGTGTATGCCGAGGATAGGGAAACACAGTGCACTCTTATTGGGACATCTTGTGTTAGACAGCAATCCCACAGGTTCACGAGCACCGTTCTAGCAAGTTCCAACATGCCGTGGAAGTCGCACTCATTTTCTAGTCTGAGCTGCACAGAGAGAAACACTAGGCTTCTCCTTCCAATCAGGACCCCATACCTGAATTCACCCTGTTTCCAGGAGAAAGAAATCTTGCGTTCCTATTGCAACTAAAGCACAGTTTTTCCTGTAGCACTGCAGGCTTTTGAAGAGGCACGGTCCCAGAGGCCTGGCTAGGGCTTTCCTTGGTGAGGCCATTCACTACATTCAGGACACCCTGCCTCGAGAAGTTGATTCAGGGAAACAACCAGTGCGTACTCTGTGTCTCTTTTGACTTGTTAGAAACCACAGAGGTGTATCCTGCCTGTGCCCATGGAAATGGGGGCATGATGGTACTAGCCTTGCATTCCGTTTGGAAACCTCCATTCTTGCTTCCGTGAAGCTCACTGAAATTCTCGCCTGTTGACAGGCCTCTGGCCACTGTAGGCATGGGTCTGGGAAGAAAAGGAGTTTTCTCTGGGTACACACACGGAGCTTCATTGGCCGGGGAGGGGCTCTCCTTGCCATGCTCTAGAGCTAAAGGGAATCTCAACGTGAGTCCTTGCCTCGAGGTAAGGCCCTGAGTAGCCCTGCAGAATGGAAGCTTGCAGCTCTTTCCATGGGCTCTTAATGGAAGTCTGTTTTATTTTAAAGGAAGTACCCTTTTCAGGACTCCTACGCCTTTCGGGTGAGCATCATTTTGGTTCCAAGATCACTGACTACCTCCACACCCCTGTGGGCGTGCTGAGCAGCATTGAGTCCCATACGTCCCACGGAGGGTCTCTGTGTCTGCAGAGTCTCGGGCAACACACTGTACGTTACTTCAGGAGAGCTACATTTCCAGAGCACTCGAACAGCATCAGAACCACATTTCTAGGCAGTCCAACATGCCCTGGAAGTCTTCGACATTGCCCTCGTCTGAGCTGCCCTGAGAAAACACTCTGCTTCGAATTTATCGAGCACCTCGTTCCTGAAGTCACTTTATTCAAGGAGAAATACAGCATCTTAACATGCTGTGTCGCTCACAGGGCAAGAAACGTGAGAACTTGCCTCGAGGTAAGGCCCTGAAATGCTTTGCTGAAGCGGAGGCATGTAGCAGTTTCCATGAGGCCGTAGTCGCTTTTCTTCAGCATTTTAACGCCAGTAGGCTTTTCAGGACACCTAGGTGCCTCGCCTGGAAACCCTATTCCCTGCAGGAACACTGAGTACCTTCAGGCTCTCCTGGCCCTTCAAAGCAATATCCAGGCCAGGAGCTGTCCGACTCACAGTGTGTATGCCGAGGATAGGGAAACACAGTGCACTCTTATTGGGACATCTTGTGTTAGACAGCAATCCCACAGGTTCACGAGCACCGTTCTAGCAAGTTCCAACATGCCGTGGAAGTCGCACTCATTTTCTAGTCTGAGCTGCACGGAGAAAAACACTAGGCTTCTCCTTCCAATCAGGACCCCATACCTGAATTCACCCTGTTTCCAGGAGAAAGAAATCTTGCGTTCCTATTGCAACTAAAGCACAGTTTTTCCTGTAGCACTGCAGGCTTTTGAAGAGGCACGGTCCCAGAGGCCTGGCTAGGGCTTTCCTTGGTGAGGCCATTCACTACATGCAGGACACCCTGCCTCGAGAAGTTGATTCAGGGAAACAACCAGTGTGTACTCTGTATCTCTTTTGACTTGTTAGAAACCACACAGATGTATGCTGCCTGTGCCCATGGAAATGGGGGCATGATGGTACTAGCCTTGCTTTCCGTTTGGAAACCTCCATTCTTGCTTCCGTGAAGCTTCCTGAAATTCTCTGCTGTTGACAGGCCTCTGGCCACTGTAGGCATGGGTCTGGTAAGAAAATGAGTTTTCTCTGGCTACACACGGAGCTTCATTGGCCGGGGTGGGGCGCACCTTGCCATGCTCTAGAGCTAAAGGGAATCTCAACGTGAGTCCCTGCCTCGAGGTAAGGCCCGGAGTAACCCTGTAGAAAGGGAGGCATGCAGCTCTTTCCATGAGCTCTTAGTGGAAGTCTGTTTTATTTTAAAGGAAGAACCCTTTTCAGGACTCCTATGCCTTTCGGGTGAGCATCATTTTGGTTCCAAGGTCACTGACTACCTCCACACCCTGTGGGCCTGCTGAGCAGCATTGAGTCCCATACGTCTCAGGGAGGCCCTCTGTGTCTGCAGAGTCTCAGGCAACACACTGCTCGTTACCTCAGGAGAGCTACATTTCCAGAGCACTCGAACGGCATCAGAACCACATTTCTAGGTAGTCCATCGTGCCCTGGAAGTCTTCGACATTGCCCTCGTCTGAGCTGCCCTGAGAAAACACTCTGCTTCGAATTTATCGAGCACCTCATTCCTGAAGTCACTTTATTAAAGGAGAAATACAGCATCTTAACATGCTGTGTCGCTCACAGGGCAAGAAACGTGAGAACTTGCCTCGAGGTAAGGCCCTGAAATGCTTTGCTGAAGCGGAGGCATGTAGCAGTTTCCATGAGGCCGTAGTCGCTTTTCTTCAGCATTTTAACGTCAGTAGGCTTTTCAGGACACCTAGGTGCCTCGCCTGGAAACCCTATTCCCTGCAGGAACACTGAGTACCTTCAGGCTCCCCTGGCCCTTCAAAGCAATATCCAGGCCAGGAGCTGTCCGACTCACAGTGTGTATGCCGAGGATAGGGAAACACAGTGCACTCTTATTGGGACATCTTGTGTTAGACAGCAATCCCACAGGTTCACGAGCACCGTTCTAGCAAGTTCCAACATGCCGTGGAAGTCGCACTCATTTTCTAGTCTGAGCTGCACAGAGAGAAACACTAGGCTTCTCCTTCCAATCAGGACCCCATAACTGAATTCACCCTGTTTCCAGGAGAAAGAAATCTTGCGTTCCTATTGCAACTAAAGCACAGTTTTTCCTGTAGCACTGCAGGCTTTTGAAGAGGCACTGGCCCAGAGGCCTAGCTAGGGCTTTCCTTGGTGAGGCCGTTCACTAGATGCAGAACACCCTGCCTCGAGAAGTTGATTCAGAGAAGCAACAACTGTGTACTCTGTGTCTCATTTGACTTGTTAAAAAGCACACAGATGTATGCTGCCTGTGCCCATGGAAATGGGCGCATGATGGGACTAGCCTTGCTTTCCATTTGCAAAGCTCCATTCTTGCTTTCGTGAAGCTCCCTAAAATTCTCTGCTGTTGACAGGCCTCTGGCCACTGTAGGCATGGGTCTGGGAAGAAAATGAGTTTTCTCTGGCTACACACGGAACTTCATTGGCCGGGGTGGGGCTCTCCTTGCCATGCTCTAGAGCAAAAGGGAATCTCAACGTGAGTCCTTGCATCGAGGTAAGGCCCTGAGTAACCCTGTAGAAAGGGAGGCATGCAGCTCTTTCCATGAGCTCTTAGTGGAAGTCTGTTTTATTTTAAAGGAAGAACCCTTTTCAGGACTCCTACGCCATTCGGGTGAGCATCATTTTGGTTCCAAGATCACCGACTCTCTCCACACCCCTGTGGACCTGCTGAGCAGCATTGAGTCCCATACGTCCTACGGAGGCCCTCTGTGTCTGCAGAGTTTCGGGGAACACACTGTACGTTACTTCAGGAGAGCTACATTTCCAGAGCACTCGAAAAGCATCAGAACCACATTTCTAGGCAGTCCAACATGCCCTGGAAGTCTTCGACATTGCCCTAGTCAGAGCTGCCCTGAGAAAGCACTCTGCTTAGAATTTATCGAGGACCTCGTTCCTGAAGTCACTCTATTCAAGGAGAAATACAGCATCTTAACATGCTGTGTCGCTCACAGGGCAAGCAACGTGAGAACTTGCCTCGAGGTAAGGCCATGAAATGCTATGCAGAAGCGGAGGCGTGTAGCAGTTTCCATGAGGCCGTAGTCGCTTCTCTTCAGCATTTTAAACCAGTACTCTTTTCAAGACACCTAGGTGCCTCGCTTGGAAACCCTATTCCCTGCAAGAACACTGAGTACCCTCAGGCTCCCCTGTCCCTTCTAAGCAATATCCAGGTCAGGAGCTTTCCGACTCACAGTGTGTATGCCGAGTGTAGGGCAACACAGTGCACTCTTATTGGGACATCTTGATTTAGCTAGCAATCGCACAGGTTCACGACCACCGTTAAGCAAGTTCCAACATGCCGTGGAAGTCGCACTCATTCCCTAGTCTGAGCTGCACAGAGAAACACACTAGGCTTCTCCTTCCAATCAGGACCCCCTACGTGAATTCACACTGCCTCCCGGAGAAAGACGGCTTGCGTTTCTATTGCAACTAAAGCACAATTTTACCTGTAGCACTGCAGGTCTTTGAAGAGGTAAGGTCCCTCAGGCCTGGCTAGGGCTTTCCTTGGTGAGGCCATTCACTAAATGCAGGACACCCTGCCTCCAGAAGTTGATTCAGGGAAACAACCAGTGTGTACTCTGTGTCTCTTTTGACTTGTTAAAAACCACAGAGATATATGTTTCCTGTGCCCATGGAAATGGGGGCATGACGGGGCTAGCCTTGATTTACATTTGGAAAATCCATTCTTGCTTTCGTGAAGCTCCCTGAAATTCTCTGCTGTTGACAGGCCTCTGGCCACTGGTGGCATGGGTCTGGGAAGAAAATGAGTTTTCTCTGGCTACACCCGGAGCTTCATTGGCCGGGATGAGGCGCACCTTACCATGCTCTAGAGCTAAAGGGAATCTCAACGTGAGTCCTTGAATCGAGGTAAGGCCCTGAGTAACCCTGCAGAAAGGGAGGCATTCAGCTCTTTCCATTAGCTCTTAGTCGCCGTTCTGATTTACTTTAAAGGAAGTACCCTTTTCAGGACCTCTAGGCCCCTCGGTTGAGCATCATTTTTGTTCCAAGATCTCTGAGTACCTCCACAACCCTGTAGGCCTGCTGAGCAACAACGAGGCCCATTGGTTCCTCGGAAGTCCTCTGTGTCTGCTGAGTCATGGGCAACACACTGCACTCTTTCTTGTGATATCTTGATTCACAGCACTCGCACAGGTTCAAGAGCAACGTTCAAGCAAGTTCCAACATGCCGTGGAAATCGCACTCAATCCCTAGTCTGAGCTGCACAGAGAAAAACACTAGGCTTCTCTTTCCAATCAGGACCTCCTACCTGAAGTCACCATGCATCCAGGAGAAAGACGGCTTGCTTTCCTTTTTACAAGTAAAGCACAGTTTTCCCTGTAGCACTGCAGGCTTTTGAAAAGGCACGGTCACAGAGGCCTGCCTAGGGCGTTCCTTGGTGAGGCCTCGGGCCCAGTGGCCTGGCTAGGGCGTTCCTTGGTGAGGCCGTTCACTAGATGCAGAACACCGTTCCTCGAGAAGTTGATTCAGGGAAGCAACCAGTGTGTACTCGGGGTCTCTTTTGACTTGTTAAAAACCACAGAGATCTTTGCTGCCTGTGCCCATGGAAATGGGGGCATGATGGGACTAGCCTTGCATTCCGTTTGGAAACCTCCTTTCTTGATGCCGTGAAGCTCCCTGAAATTCTCTGCTGTTGACAGGCCTCTGGCCACTGTAGACATGAGTCTGGGAAGAAAATGAGTTTTCTCTGGCTACACACGGAGCTTCATTGGCCGGGGTGGGGCTCTCCTTGCCATGCTCTAGAGCTAAAGGGATTCTCAACGTGAGTCCTTGCCTCGAGGTAAGGCCCTGAGTAGCCCTGCAGAATGGGAGGCATGCAGCTCTTTCCATGAGCTCTTAGTGGAGGTCTGTTTTATTTTAAAGGAAGTACCCTTTTCAGGACTGCTACGCCCTTCGGGTGAGCATCATTTTGGTTCCAAGATCAATGACTACCTCCACACACCTGTGGGCCTGCTGAGCAGCATTGAGTCCCATACGTCCCACTTAGGCCCTCTGTGTCTGCAGAGTCTCAGGCAACACACTGCTCGTTACCTCAGGAGAACTACATGTCCAGAGCACTCGAATAGCATCAGAACCACACTTCTAGGCAGTCCAACGTGCCCTGGAATTCTTCGATATTGCCCTCGTCTGACCTGCCCTGAGAAAACACTCTGCTTCGAATTTATCGAGGACCTCGTTCCTGAAGTCACTCTAGTCAAGGAGAAATACAGCATCTTAACATGCTGTGTCGCTCACAGGGCAAGAAACGTGAGAACTTGCCTCGAGGTAAGGCCCTGAAATGCTATGCAGAAGCGGAGGCGTGTAGCAGTTTCTATGAGGCCATAGTCGCTTATCTTCAGGATTTTAATGCCAGTAGGCTTTTCAGGACACCTAGGTGCCTCGCCTGGAAACTCTATTCCCTGCAAGAACACTGAGTACCTTAAGGCTCCCCTGGCCCTTCTAAGCAATATCCAGGCCAGGAGCTTTCCGACTCACAGTGTGTATGCCGAGGGTAGGGCAACACAGTGCACTCTTATTGGGACCTCTTGTTTTAGCCAGCAATCCCACAGGTTCACGAGCACCGTTCTAGCAAGTTCCAACATGCCGTGGAAGTCGCACTCATTCCCTAGTCTGAGCTGCACAGAGAAAAACACTAGGCTTCTCCTTCCAATCAGGACCCCCTACCTGAATTCACCCTGCCTCCAAGAGAAAGAAATCTTGGTTCCTATTGCAACTAAAGCACAGTTTTTCCTGTAGCACTGCAGGCTTTTGAAGAGGCATGGTCCCAGAGGCCTGGCTAGGGCTTTCCTTGGTGAGGCCATTCACTACATTCAGGACACCCTGCCTCGAGAAGTTGATTCAGGGAAACAACCAGTGTGTACTCTGTGTCTCTTTTGACTTGTTAGAAACCACAGAGATGTATGCTGCCTGTGCCCATGGAAATGGGGGCATGATGGTACCAGACTTGCTTTCCGTTTGGAAACCTCCATTCTTGCTTCCGTGAAGCTCCCTGAAATTCTCTGCTGTTGACAGGCCTGTGGCCACTGGTGGCATGGGTCTGGGAAGAAAAGGAGTTTTCTCTGGGTACACACGGAGCATCATTGGTCGGGGTGTGGCTCACCTTGCCATGCTCTAGAGCTAAAGGCAATCTCAACGTGAGTCCTTTCCTCGAGGTAAGGCCCTGAGTAACCCTGTAGAAAGGGAGGCATGCAGCTCTTTCCATGAGCTCTTAGTGGAGGTCTGTTTTATTTTAAAGGAAGTACCCTTTTCAGGACTGCTACGCCCTTCGGGTGAGCATCATTTTGGTTCAAAGATCACTGACTACCTCCACACCCCTGTGGGCCTGCTGAGCAGCATTGAGTCCCATACGTCCCACGGAGGCCCTCTGTGTCTGCAGAGTCTCAGGCAACACACTGCTCGTTACCTCAGGAGAGCTACATTTCCAGAGCACTCGAACAGCATCAGAACCACACTTCTAGGCAGTCCAACGTGCCCTGGAAATCTTCGACATTGCCCTCGTCTGAGCTGCCCTGAGAAAACACTCTGCTTCGAATTTATCGAGGACCTCGTTCCTGAAGTCACTCTATTCAAGGAGAAATACAGCATCTTAATATGCTGTGTCGCTCACAGGGCAAGAAACGTGAGAACTTGCCTCGAGGTAAGGCCCTGAAATGCTATGCAGAAGCGGAGGCGTGTAGCAGTTTCCATGAGGCCATAGTCGCTTATCTTCAGCATTTTAAAGCCAGTACGCTTTTCAGGACACCTAGGTGCCTCGCCTGGAAACCCTATTCCCTGCAAGAACACTGAGCACCTTCAGGCTCCCCTGGCCCTTCTAAGCAATATCCAGGCCAGGAGCTTTCCGACTCACAGTGTGTACGCCGAGTGTAGGGCAACACAGTGCACTCTTATTGGAACATCTTGATTTAGCCAGCAATCGCACAGGTTCACGAGCACCGTTAAGCAAGTTCCAACAGGCCGGGGAAGTCGCTCTCATTCCCTAGTTTGAGCTGTACAGAGAAAAACAGTAAGCTTCTCCTTCCATTCAGGACTTCCTACCTGAAGTCACCCTGCCTCCTGAAGAAAGACGACCTTGTTTCTATTGCAACTAAAGCACAGTTTTTCCTGTAGCACGGCAGGCTTTTGAAGAGGCACGGGCCCAGAGGCCTAGCTAGGGCTTTCCTTTGTGAGGCCGTTCACTAGATGCAGAACACCCTGCCTCGAGAAGTTGATTCAGGGAAGCAACAATTGTGTACTCTGTGTCTCAGTTGACTTGTTAAAAACCACACAGATGTATGCTGCCTGTGCCCATGGAAATGGGCGCATGATGGGACTAGTCTTGCTTTCCATTTGCAAAGCTCCATTCTTGCTTTCGTGAAGTTCCCTGAAATTCTCTGATGTTGACAGGCCTCTGGCCACTCTAGGCATGGGTCTGGGAATAAAATGAGTTTTCTCTGGCTACACACGGAGCTTCATTGTCCCGGGTGGGGCTCTCCTTGCCATGCTCTAGAGCTAAAGGGAATCTGAACGTGAGTCCCTGCCTCGAGGTAAGGCCCTGAGTAACCCTGTAGAAAGGGAGGCATGCAGCTCTTTCCATGAGCTCTTAGTGGAGGTCTGTTTTATTTTAAAGGAAGAACCCTTTTCAGGACTCCTACGCCTTTCGGGTGAGCATCATTTTGGTTCCAAGGTCACTGACTACCTCCACACCCCTGTGGGCCTGCTGAGCAGCATTGAGTCCCATACGTCCCACGGAGGCCCTCTGTGTCTGCAGAGTCTCAGGCAACACACTGCTCGTTACCTCAGGAGAGCTACATTTCCAGAGCACTCGAACAGCATCAGAACCACACTTCTAGGCAGTCCAACGTGCCCTGGAAATCTTCGACATTGCCCTCGTCTGAGCTGCCCTGAGAAAACACTCTGCTTCGAATTTATCGAGGACCTCGTTCCTGAAGTCACTCTATTCAAGGAGAAATACAGCATCTTAATATGCTGTGTCGCTCACAGGGCAAGAAACGTGAGAACTTGCCTCGAGGTAAGGCCCTGAAATGCTATGCAGAAGCGGAGGCATGTAGCACTTTCTATGAGGCCGTAGTCACTTATCTTCAGCATTGTAACGCCAGTAGGCATTTCAGAACACCTAGGTGCCTCGCCTGGAAACCCTATTCCCTGCAAGAACACTGAGTACCTTCAGGCTCCCCTGGCCCTTCTAAGCAATATCCAGGCCAAGAGCTGTCCGACTCACAGTGTGTATGCCGAGGGTAGGGCAACACAGTGCACTCTTATTGGGACATCTTGTTTTAGCCAGCAATCCCACAGGTTCACGAGCACCGTTCTAGCAAGTTCCAACATGCCGTGAAGTCGCACTCATTCCCTAGTCTGAGCTGCACAGAGAAAAACACTAGGCTTTTCCTTCCAATCAGGACCCCCTACCTGAATTCACCCTGCCTCCAGGAGAAAGAAATCTTGCGTTCCTATTGCAACTAAAGCACATTTTTTCCTGTAGCACTATAGGCTTTTGAAGAGGCACGGTCCCAGAGGCCTGGCTAGGGCTTTCCTTGGTGAGGCCATTCACTACATGCAGGACACCCTGCCTCGAGAAGTTGATTCAGGGAAACAAGCAGTGTGTACTCTGTGTCTCTTTTGACTTGTTAGAAAACACAGAGATGTATGCTGCCTGTGCCCATGGAAATGGGGGCATGATGGTACTAGCGTTGCTTTCCGTTTGGAAACCTCCATTCTTGCTTCCGAGAAGCTCCCTGAAATTCTCTGCTGTTGACAGGCCTCTGGCCACTGGTGGCATGGGTCTGGGAACAAAAGGAGTTTTCTCTGGGTACACACGGAGCATCATTGGTCGGGGTGTGGCTCTCCTTGCCATGCTCTAGAGCTAAAGGGAATCTCAACGTGAGTCCTTGCCTCGAGGTAAGGCCCTGAGTAGCCCTGCAGAATGGGAGGCATGCAGCTCTTTCCATGAGCTCTTAGTGGAGGTCTCTTTGAGTTTAAAGGAAGAACTCTTTTCAGGACTCCTACGCCTTTCGGGTGAGCATCATTTTGGTTCCAAGGTCACTGCCTACCTTCAGACCCCTGTGGGCCTGCTGAGCAGCATTGAGTCCCATACGTCCCACGGAGGCCCTCTGTGTCTGCAGAGTCTCGGGCAACACACTGTACGTTACTTCAAGAGAGCTACATTTCCAGAGCACTCGAACAGCATCAGAACTACATTTCTAGGCAGTCCAACATGCCCTGGAAGTCTTCGACATTGCCCTCGTCTGAGCTGCCCTGAGAAAACACTCTGCTTCGAATTTATCGAGGACCTCGTTCCTGAAGTCACTCTATTCAAGGAGAAATACAGCATCTTAACATGCTGTGTCGCTCACAGGGCAAGAAACGTGAGAACTTGCCTCGAGGTAAGGCCCTGAAATGCTATGCAGAAGCGGAGGCGTGTAGCAGTTTCCATGAGGCCGTAGTCGCTTATCTTCAGCATTTTAAAGCCAGTACGCTTTTCAGGACACCTAGGTGCCTCGCCTGGAAACCCTATTCCCTGCAAAAACACTGAGCACCTTCAGGCTCCCCTGGCCATTCTAAGCAATATCCAGGCCAGGAGCTTTCCGACTCACAGTGTGTACGCCGAGTGTAGGGCAACACAGTGCACTCTTATTGGAACATCTTGATTTAGCCAGCAATCGCACAGGTTCACGAGCACTGTTAAGCAAGTTCCAACAGGCCGGGGAAGTCGCTCTCATTCCCTAGTTTGAGCTGTACAGAGAAAAACAGTAAGCTTCTCCTTCCATTCAGGACTTCCTACCTGAAGTCACCCTGCCTCCTGAAGAAAGACGACCTTGTTTCTATTGCAACTAAAGCACAGTTTTTCCTGTAGCACGGCAGGCTTTTGAAGAGGCACGGGCCCAGAGGCCTAGCTAGGGCTTTCTTTGGTGAGGCCGTTCACTAGATGCAGAACACCCTGCCTCGAGAAGTTGATTCAGGGAAGCAACAATTGTGTACTCTGTGTCTCATTTGACTTGTTAAAAACCACACAGATGTATGCTGCCTGTGCCCATGGAAATGGGCGCATGATGGGACTAGTCTTGCTTTCCATTTGCAAAGCTCCATTCTTGCTTTCGTGAAGCTCCCTGAAATTCTCTGCTGTTGACAGGCCTCTGGCCACTCTAGGCATGGGGCTGGGAATAAAATGAGTTTTCTCTGGGTAGACACGGAGCTTCATTGGCCGGGGTTGGGCTCACCTTGCCTAGCTCTAGAGCTAAAGGGAGTCTCAACGTGATTCCTTGCCTCGAGGTAAGGCCCTGAGTAGCCCTGCAGAAAGGGAGGCATGCAGCTCTTTCCATGAGCTCTGAGTGGAGGGCTGTTTTATTTTAAAGGAAGTACCCTTTTCAGGACTCCTACGCCCTTGTGGTGAGCATCATTTTGGTTCCAAGATCACTGACTCCCTCCACACCCCTGTGGGCCTGCTGAGCAGCATTGAGTCCCATACGTCCCACGGAGGCCCTCTCTGTCTGCAGAGTCTCGGGCAACACACTGTACGTTACTTCAGGAGAGCTACATTTCCGGAGCACTCGAACAGCATCAGAACCACATTTCTAGTCAGTTCAACATGCCCTGGATGTATTCGACATTGCCCTCATCTGAGCTGCCCTGAGAAAACACTCTGCTTAGAATTTAACGAGGACCTCGTTCCTGAATTCACTCTATTCAAGGAGAAATACAGCATCTTAACATGCTGTGTCGCTCACAAGGCAAGAAACGTGAGAACGTACCTCGAGGTAAGTCCATGAAATGCTATGCAGAAGCAGAGGCGTGTAGCAGTTTCCATGAGGCCGTAGTCGCTTATCTTCAGCATTTTAGCCACTACGCTTTTCAGGACACCTAGGTGCCTCGCCTGGAAACCCTATTCCCTGCAAGAACACTGAGTACCCTCAGTCTCCCCTGGCCCTTCTAAGCAATATCCAGGCCAGGAACTTTCCGACTCACATTGTGTATGCCGAGTGTAGGGCAACACAGTGGACCGTTATTGGAACATATTGATTGAGCCAGCATCGCACAGGTTCACGAGCACCGTTAAGCAAGTTCCAACAGGCCGTGGAAGTCGCTCTCATTCCCTAGTTTGAGCTGTACAGAGAGAAACAGTAAGCTTCTCCTTCCATTAAGGACCTCCTACATGAAGTCACCCTGCCTCCTGAAGAAAGACGACCTCGTTTCTATTGCAACTAAAGCACAGTTTTTCCTGTAGCACGGCAGGTTTTTGAAGAGGCACGGGTCCAGAGGCCCAGCTAGGGCTTTCCTTGGTGAGGCCGTTCACTACATTCAGGACACCCTGCCTCGAGAAGTTGATTCAGGGAAGCAAAAATTGTGTACTCTGTGTCTCATTTGACTTGTTAAAAACCACACAGATGTATGCTGCCTGTGCCCATGGAAATGGGCGCATGATGGGACTAGTCTTGCTTTCCATTTGCAAAGCTCCATTCTTGCTTTCGTGAAGCTCCCTGAAATTCTCTGCTGTTGACAGGCCTCTGGCCACTCTAGGCATGGGTCTGGGAATAAAATGAGTTTTCTCTGGCTACACACGGAGCTTCATTGGCCCGGGTGGGGCTCTCCTTGCCATGCTCTAGAGCTAAAGGGAATCTGAACGTGAGTCCCTGCCTCGAGGTAAGGCCCTGAGTAACCCTGTAGAAAGGGAGGCATGCAGCTCTTTCCATGAGCTCTTAGTGGAGGTCTGTTTTATTTTAAAGGAAGAACCCTTTTCAGGACTCCTACGCCTTTCGGGTGAGCATCATTTTGGTTCCAAGGTCACTGACTACCTCCACACCCCTGTGGGCCTGCTGAGCAGCATTGAGTCCCATACGTCCCACGGAGGCCCTCTGTGTCTGCAGAGTCTCAGGCAACACACTGCTCGTTACCTCAGGAGAGCTACATTTCCAGAGCACTCGAACAGCATCAGAACCACACTTCTAGGCAGTCCAACGTGCCCTGGAAATCTTCGACATTGCCCTCGTCTGAGCTGCCCTGAGAAAACACTCTGCTTCGAATTTATCGAGGACCTTGTTCCTGAAGTCACTCTATTCAAGGAGAAATACAGCATCTTAATATGCTGTGTCGCTCACAGGGCAAGAAACGTGAGAACTTGCCTCGAGGTAAGGCCCTGAAATGCTATGCAGAAGCGGAGGCGTGTAGCACTTTCTATGAGGCCGTAGTCGCTTATCTTCAGCATTTTAACGCCAGTAGGCATTTCAGAACACCTAGGTGCCTCGCCTGGAAACCCTATTCCCTGCAAGAACACTGAGTACCTTCAGGCTCCCCTGGCCCTTCTAAGCAATATCCAGGCCAAGAGCTGTCCGACTCACAGTGTGTATGCCGAGGGTAGGGCAACACAGTGCACTCTTATTGGGACATCTTGTTTTAGCCAGCAATCCCACAGGTTCACGAGCACCGTTCTAGCAAGTTCCAACATGCCGTGGAAGTCGCACTCATTCCCTAGTCTGAGCTGCACAGAGAAAAACACTAGGCTTCTCCTTCCAATCGGGACCCCCTACCTGAATTCACCCTGCCTCCAGGAGAAAGAAATCTTGCGTTCCTATTGCAACTAAAGCACATTTTTTCCTGTAGCACTGCAGGCTTTTGAAGAGGCACGGTCCCAGAGGCCTGGCTAGGGCTTTCCTTGGTGAGGCCATTCACTACATGCAGGACACCCTGCCTCGAGAAGTTGATTCAGGGAAACAAGCAGTGTGTACTCTGTGTCTCTTTTGACTTGTTAGAAAACACAGAGATGTATGCTGCCTGTGCCCATGGAAATGGGGGCATGATGGTACTAGCGTTGCTCTCCGTTTGGAAACCTCCATTCTTGCTTCCGTGAAGCTCCCTGAAATTCTCTGCTGTTGACAGGCCTCTGGCCACTGGTGGCATGGGTCTGGGAACAAAAGGAGTTTTCTCTGGGTACACACGGAGCATCATTGGTCGGGGTGTGGCTCTCCTTGCCATGCTCTAGAGCTAAAGGGAATCTCAACGTGAGTCCTTGCCTCGAGGTAAGGCCCTGAGTAGCCCTGCAGAATGGGAGGCATGCAGCTCTTTCCATGAGCTCTTAGTGGAGGTCTCTTTGAGTTTAAAGGAAGAACTCTTTTCAGGACTCCTACGCCTTTCGGGTGAGCATCATTTTGGTTCCAAGGTCACTGCCTACCTTCAGACCCCTGTGGGCCTGCTGAGCAGCATTGAGTCCCATACGTCCCACGGAGGCCCTCTGTGTCTGCAGAGTCTCGGGCAACACACTGTACGTTACTTCAGGAGAGCTACATTTCCAGAGCACTCGAACAGCATCAGAACTACAGTTCTAGGCAGTCCAACATGCCCTGGAAGTCTTCGACATTGCCCTCGTCTGAGCTGCCCTGAGAAAACACTGTGCTTCGAATTTATCGAGGACCTCGTTCCTGAAGTCACTCTATTCAAGGAGAAATACAGCATCTTAACATGCTGTGTCGCTCACAGGGCAAGAAACGTGAGAACTTGCCTCGAGGTAAGGCCCTGAAATGCTATGCAGAAGCGGAGGCGTGTAGCAGTTTCCATGAGGCCGTAGTCGCTTATCTTCAGCATTTTAAAGCCAGTACGCTTTTCAGGACACCTAGGTGCCTCGCCTGGAAACCCTATTCCCTGCAAGAACACTGAGCACCTTCAGGCTCCCCTGGCCATTCTAAGCAATATCCAGGCCAGGAGCTTTCCGACTCACAGTGTGTACGCCGAGTGTAGGGCAACACAGTGCACTCTTATTGGAACATCTTGATTTAGCCAGCAATCGCACAGGTTCACGAGCACTGTTAAGCAAGTTCCAACAGGCCGGGGAAGTCGCTCTCATTCCCTAGTTTGAGCTGTACAGAGAAAAACAGTAAGCTTCTCCTTCCATTCAGGACTTCCTACCTGAAGTCACCCTGCCTCCTGAAGAAAGACGACCTTGTTTCTATTGCAACTAAAGCACAGTTTTTCCTGTAGCACGGCAGGCTTTTGAAGAGGCACGGGCCCAGAGGCCTAGCTAGGGCTTTCCTTGGTGAGGCCGTTCACTAGATGCAGAACACCCTGCCTCGAGAAGTTGATTCAGGGAAGCAACAATTGTGTACTCTGTGTCTCATTTGACTTGTTAAAAACCACACAGATGTATGCTGCCTGTGCCCATGGAAATGGGCGCATGATGGGACTAGTCTTGCTTTCCATTTGCAAAGCTCCATTCTTGCTTTCGTGAAGCTCCCTGAAATTCTCTGCTGTTGACAGGCCTCTGGCCACTCTAGGCATGGGTCTGGGAATAAAATGAGTTTTCTCTGGCTACACACGGAGCTTCATTGGCCCGGGTGGGGCTCTCCTTGCCATGCTCTAGAGCTAAAGGGAATCTGAACGTGAGTCCCTGCCTCGAGGTAAGGCCCTGAGTAACCCTGTAGAAAGGGAGGCATGCAGCTCTTTCCATGAGCTCTTAGTGGAGGTCTGTTTTATTTTAAAGGAAGAACCCTTTTCAGGACTCCTACGCCTTTCGGGTGAGCATCATTTTGGTTCCAAGGTCACTGACTACCTCCACACCCCTGTGGGCCTGCTGAGCAGCATTGAGTCCCATACGTCCCACGGAGGCCCTCTGTGTCTGCAGAGTCTCAGGCAACACACTGCTCGTTACCTCAGGAGAGCTACATTTCCAGAGCACTCGAACAGCATCAGAACCACACTTCTAGGCAGTCCAACGTGCCCTGGAAATCTTCGACATTGCCCTCGTCTGAGCTGCCCTGAGAAAACACTCTGCTTCGAATTTATCGAGGACCTCGTTCCTGAAGTCACTCTATTCAAGGAGAAATACAGCATCTTAATATGCTGTGTCGCTCACAGGGCAAGAAACGTGAGAACTTGCCTCGAGGTAAGGCCCTGAAATGCTATGCAGAAGCGGAGGCGTGTAGCACTTTCTATGAGGCCGTAGTCGCTTATCTTCAGCATTTTAACGCCAGTAGGCATTTCAGAACACCTAGGTGCCTCGCCTGGAAACCCTATTCCCTGCAAGAACACTGAGTACCTTCAGGCTCCCCTGGCCCTTCTAAGCAATATCCAGGCCAAGAGCTGTCCGACTCACAGTGTGTATGCCGAGGGTAGGGCAACACAGTGCACTCTTATTGGGACATCTTGTTTTAGCCAGCAATCCCACAGGTTCACGAGCACCGTTCTAGCAAGTTCCAACATGCCGTGGAAGTCGCACTCATTCCCTAGTCTGAGCTGCACAGAGAAAAACACTAGGCTTCTCCTTCCAATCAGGACCCCCTACCTGAATTCACCCTGCCTCCAGGAGAAAGAAATCTTGCGTTCCTATTGCAACTAAAGCACATTTTTTCCTGTAGCACTGCAGGCTTTTGAAGAGGCACGGTCCCAGAGGCCTGGCTAGGGCTTTCCTTGGTGAGGCCATTCACTACATGCAGGACACCCTGCCTCGAGAAGTTGATTCAGGGAAACAAGCAGTGTGTACTCTGTGTCTCTTTTGACTTGTTAGAAAACACAGAGATGTATGCTGCCTGTGCCCATGGAAATGGGGGCATGATGGTACTAGCGTTGCTTTCCGTTTGGAAACCTCCATTCTTGCTTCCGTGAAGCTCCCTGAAATTCTCTGCTGTTGACAGGCCTCTGGCCACTGGTGGCATGGGTCTGGGAACAAAAGGAGTTTTCTCTGGGTACACACGGAGCATCATTGGTCGGGGTGTGGCTCTCCTTGCCATGCTCTAGAGCTAAAGGGAATCTCAACGTGAGTCCTTGCCTCGAGGTAAGGCCCTGAGTAGCCCTGCAGAATGGGAGGCATGCAGCTCTTTCCATGAGCTCTTAGTGGAGGTCTCTTTGAGTTTAAAGGAAGAACTCTTTTCAGGACTCCTACGCCTTTCGGGTGAGCATCATTTTGGTTCCAAGGTCACTGCCTACCTTCAGACCCCTGTGGGCCTGCTGAGCAGCATTGAGTCCCATACGTCCCACGGAGGCCCTCTGTGTCTGCAGAGTCTCGGGCAACACACTGTACGTTACTTCAGGAGAGCTACATTTCCAGAGCACTCGAACAGCATCAGAACTACATTTCTAGGCAGTCCAACATGCCCTGGAAGTCTTCGACATTGCCCTCGTCTGAGCTGCCCTGAGAAAACACTCTGCTTCGAATTTATCGAGGACCTCGTTCCTGAAGTCACTCTATTCAAGGAGAAATACAGCATCTTAACATGCTGTGTCGCTCACAGGGCAAGAAACGTGAGAACTTGCCTCGAGGTAAGGCCCTGAAATGCTATGCAGAAGCGGAGGCGTGTAGCAGTTTCCATGAGGCCGTAGTCGCTTATCTTCAGCATTTTAAAGCCAGTACGCTTTTCAGGACACCTAGGTGCCTCGCCTGGAAACCCTATTCCCTGCAAGAACACTGAGCACCTTCAGGCTCCCCTGGCCATTCTAAGCAATATCCAGGCCAGGAGCTTTCCGACTCACAGTGTGTACGCCGAGTGTAGGGCAACACAGTGCACTCTTATTGGAACATCTTGATTTAGCCAGCAATCGCACAGGTTCACGAGCACTGTTAAGCAAGTTCCAACAGGCCGGGGAAGTCGCTCTCATTCCCTAGTTTGAGCTGTACAGAGAAAAACAGTAAGCTTCTCCTTCCATTCAGGACTTCCTACCTGAAGTCACCCTGCCTCCTGAAGAAAGACGACCTTGTTTCTATTGCAACTAAAGCACAGTTTTTCCTGTAGCACGCCAGGCTTTTGAAGAGGCACGGGCCCAGAGGCCTAGCTAGGGCTTTCCTTGGTGAGGCCGTTCACTAGATGCAGAACACCCTGCCTCGAGAAGTTGATTCAGGGAAGCAACAATTGTGTACTCTGTGTCTCATTTGACTTGTTAAAAACCACACAGATGTATGCTGCCTGTGCCCATGGAAATGGGCGCATGATGGGACTAGTCTTGCTTTCCATTTGCAAAGCTCCATTCTTGCTTTCGTGAAGCTCCCTGAAATTCTCTGCTGTTGACAGGCCTCTGGCCACTCTAGGCATGGGTCTGGGAATAAAATGAGTTTTCTCTGGCTACACACGGAGCTTCATTGGCACGGGTGGGGCTCTCCTTGCCATGCTCTAGAGCTAAAGGGAATCTGAACGTGAGTCCCTGCCTCGAGGTAAGGCCCTGAGTAACCCTGTAGAAAGGGAGGCATGCAGCTCTTTCCATGAGCTCTTAGTGGAGGTCTGTTTTATTTTAAAGGAAGAACCCTTTTCAGGACTCCTACGCCTTTCGGGTGAGCATCATTTTGGTTCCAAGGTCACTGACTACCTCCACACCCCTGTGGGCCTGCTGAGCAGCATTGAGTCCCATACGTCCCACGGAGGCCCTCTGTGTCTGCAGAGTCTCAGGCAACACACTGCTCGTTACCTCAGGAGAGCTACATTTCCAGAGCACTCGAACAGCATCAGAACCACACTTCTAGGCAGTCCAACGTGCCCTGGAAATCTTCGACATTGCCCTCGTCTGAGCTGCCCTGAGAAAACACTCTGCTTCGAATTTATCGAGGACCTCGTTCCTGAAGTCACTCTATTCAAGGAGAAATACAGCATCTTAATATGCTGTGTCGCTCACAGGGCAAGAAACGTGAGAACTTGCCTCGAGGTAAGGCCCTGAAATGCTATGCAGAAGCGGAGGCGTGTAGCACTTTCTATGAGGCCGTAGTCGCTTATCTTCAGCATTTTAACGCCAGTAGGCATTTCAGAACACCTAGGTGCCTCGCCTGGAAACCCTATTCCCTGCAAGAACACTGAGTACCTTCAGGCTCCCCTGGCCCTTCTAAGCAATATCCAGGCCAAGAGCTGTCCGACTCACAGTGTGTATGCCGAGGGTAGGGCAACACAGTGCACTCTTATTGGGACATCTTGTTTTAGCCAGCAATCCCACAGGTTCACGAGCACCGTTCTAGCAAGTTCCAACATGCCGTGGAAGTCGCACTCATTCCCTAGTCTGAGCTGCACAGAGAAAAACACTAGGCTTCTCCTTCCAATCAGGACCCCCTACCTGAATTCACCCTGCCTCCAGGAGAAAGAAATCTTGCGTTCCTATTGCAACTAAAGCACATTTTTTCCTGTAGCACTGCAGGCTTTTGAAGAGGCACGGTCCCAGAGGCCTGGCTAGGGCTTTCCTTGGTGAGGCCATTCACTACATGCAGGACACCCTGCCTCGAGAAGTTGATTCAGGGAAACAAGCAGTGTGTACTCTGTGTCTCTTTTGACTTGTTAGAAAACACAGAGATGTATGCTGCCTGTGCCCATGGAAATGGGGGCATGATGGTACTAGCGTTGCTTTCCGTTTGGAAACCTCCATTCTTGCTTCCGTGAAGCTCCCTGAAATTCTCTGCTGTTGACAGGCCTCTGGCCACTGGTGGCATGGGTCTGGGAACAAAAGGAGTTTTCTCTGGGTACACACGGAGCATCATTGGTCGGGGTGTGGCTCTCCTTGCCATGCTCTAGAGCTAAAGGGAATCTCAACGTGAGTCCTTGCCTCGAGGTAAGGCCCTGAGTAGCCCTGCAGAATGGGAGGCATGCAGCTCTTTCCATGAGCTCTTAGTGGAGGTCTCTTTGAGTTTAAAGGAAGAACTCTTTTCAGGACTCCTACGCCTTTCGGGTGAGCATCATTTTGGTTCCAAGGTCACTGCCTACCTTAAGACCCCTGTGGGCCTGCTGAGCAGCATTGAGTCCCATACGTCCCACGGAGGCCCTCTGTGTCTGCAGAGTCTCGGGCAACACACTGTACGTTACTTCAGGAGAGCTACATTTCCAGAGCACTCGAACAGCATCAGAACTACATTTCTAGGCAGTCCAACATGCCCTGGAAGTCTTCGACATTGCCCTCGTCTGAGCTGCCCTGAGAAAACACTCTGCTTCGAATTTATCGAGGACCTCGTTCCTGAAGTCACACTATTCAAGGAGAAATACAGCATCTTAACATGCTGTGTCGCTCACAGGGCAAGAAACGTGAGAACTTGCCTCGAGGTAAGGCCCTGAAATGCTATGCAGAAACGGAGGCGTGTAGCAGTTTCCATGAGGCCGTAGTCGCTTATCTTCAGCATTTTAAAGCCAGTACGCTTTTCAGGACACCTAGGTGCCTCGCCTGGAAACCCTATTCCCTGCAAGAACACTGAGCACCTTCAGGCTCCCCTGGCCATTCTAAGCAATATCCAGGCCAGGAGCTTTCCGACTCACAGTGTGTACGCCGAGTGTAGGGCAACACAGTGCACTCTTATTGGAACATCTTGATTTAGCCAGCAATCGCACAGGTTCACGAGCACTGTTAAGCAAGTTCCAACAGGCCGGGGAATTCGCTCTCATTCCCTAGTTTGAGCTGTACAGAGAAAAACAGTAAGCTTCTCCTTCCATTCAGGACTTCCTACCTGAAGTCACCCTGCCTCCTGAAGAAAGACGACCTTGTTTCTATTGCAACTAAAGCACAGTTTTTCCTGTAGCACGGCAGGCTTTTGAAGAGGCACGGGCCCAGAGGCCTAGCTAGGGCTTTCCTTGGTGAGGCCGTTCACTAGATGCAGAACACCCTGCCTCGAGAAGTTGATTCAGGGAAGCAACAATTGTGTACTCTGTGTCTCATTTGACTTGTTAAAAACCACACAGATGTATGCTGCCTGTGCCCATGGAAATGGGCGCATGATGGGACTAGTCTTGCTTTCCATTTGCAAAGCTCCATTCTTGCTTTCGTGAAGCTCCCTGAAATTCTCTGCTGTTGACAGGCCTCTGGCCACTCTAGGCATGGGTCTGGGTATAAAATGAGTTTTCTCTGGCTACACACGGAGCTTCATTGGCCCGGGTGGGGCTCTCCTTGCCATGCTCTAGAGCTAAAGGTAATCTGAACGTGAGTCCCTGCCTCGAGGTAAGGCCCTGAGTAACCCTGTAGAAAGGGAGGCATGCAGCTCTTTCCATGAGCTCTTAGTGGAGGTCTGTTTTATTTTAAAGGAAGAACCCTTTTCAGGACTCCTACGCCTTTCGGGTGAGCATCATTTTGGTTCCAAGGTCACTGACTACCTCCACACCCCTGTGGGCCTGCTGAGCAGCATTGAGTCCCATACGTCCCACGGAGGCCCTCTGTGTCTGCAGAGTCTCAGGCAACACACTGCTCGTTACCTCAGGAGAGCTACATTTCCAGAGCACTCGAACAGCATCAGAACCACACTTCTAGGCAGTCCAACGTGCCCTGGAAATCTTCGACATTGCCCTCGTCTGAGCTGCCCTGAGAAAACACTCTGCTTCGAATTTATCGAGGACCTCGTTCCTGAAGTCACTCTATTCAAGGAGAAATACAGCATCTTAATATGCTGTGTCGCTCACAGGGCAAGAAACGTGAGAACTTGACTCGAGGTAAGGCCCTGAAATGCTATGCAGAAGCGGAGGCGTGTAGCACTTTCTATGAGGCCGTAGTCGCTTATCTTCAGCATTTTAACGCCAGTAGGCATTTCAGAACACCTAGGTGCCTCGCCTGGAAACCCTATTCCCTGCAAGAACACTGAGTACCTTCAGGCTCCCCTGGCCCTTCTAAGCAATATCCAGGCCAAGAGCTGTCCGACTCACAGTGTGTATGCCGAGGGTAGGGCAACACAGTGCACTCTTATTGGGACATCTTGTTTTAGCCAGCAATCCCACAGGTTCACGAGCACCGTTCTAGCAAGTTCCAACATGCCGTGGAAGTCGCACTCATTCCCTAGTCTGAGCTGCACAGAGAAAAACACTAGGCTTCTCCTTCCAATCAGGACCCCCTACCTGAATTCACCCTGCCTCCAGGAGAAAGAAATCTTGCGTTCCTATTGCAACTAAAGCACAGATTTTCCTGTAGCACTGCAGGCTTTTGAAGAGGCATGGTCCCAGAGGCCTGGCTAGGGCTTTCCTTGGTGAGGCCATTCACTACATTCAGGACACCCTGCCTCGAGAAGTTGATTCAGGGAAACAACCAGTGTGTACTCTGTGTCTCTTTTGACTTGTTAGAAACCACAGAGATGTATGCTGCCTGTGCCCATGGAAATGGGGGCATGATGGTACTAGCCTTGCTTTCCGTGTGGAAACCTCCATTCTTGCTTCCGTGAAGCTCCCTGAAATTCTCTGCTGTTGACAGGCCTCTGGCCACTGTAGGCATGGGTCTGGGAAGAAAATGAGTTTTCTCTGGCTACACACGGAGCTTCATTGGCCGGGGTGGGGCGCACCTTGCCAGGCTCTAGAGCTAAAGGGAATCTCAACGTGAGTCCCTGCCTCGAGGTAAGGCCCTGAGTAACCCTGTAGAAAGGGAGGCATGCAGCTCTTTCCATGAGCTCTTAGTGGAGGTCTGTTTTATTTTAAAGGAAGAAGCCTTTTCAGGACTCCTACGCCTTTCGGGTGAGCATCATTTTGGTTCCAAGGTCACTGACTACCTCCACACCTCTGTGGGCCTGCTGAGCAGCATTGAGTCCCATACGTCCCACGGAGACCCTCTGTGTCTGCAGAGTCTCGGGCAACACACTGCTCGTTACCTCAGGAGAGCTACATTTCCAGAGCACTCGTACGGCATCAGAACCACATTTCTAGGTAGTCCAACGTGCCCTGGAAGTCTTCGACATTGCCCTCGTCTGAGCTGCCCTGAGAAAACACTCTGCTTCGAATTTATCGAGCACCTCGTTCCTGAAGTCACTCTATTCAAGGAGAAATACAGCATCTTAACATGCTGTGTCGCTCACAGGGCAAGAAACGTGAGAACTTGCCTCGAGGTAAGGCCCTGAAATGCTATGCAGAAGCGGAGGCGTGTAGCAGGTTCTATGAGGCCATAGTCGCTTATCTTTAGCATTTTAACGCCAGTAGGCTTTTCAGGACACCTAGGTGCCTCGCCTGGAAACTCTATTCCCTGCAAGAACACTGAGTACCTTCAGGCTCCCCTGGCCCTTCTAAGCAATATCCAGGCCAGGAGCTTTCCGACTCACAGTGTGTATGCCGAGGGTAGGGCAACACAGTGCACTATTATTGGGACCTCTTGTTTTAGTCAGCAATCCCACAGGTTCACGAGCACCGTTCTAGCAAGTTCCAACATGCCGTGGAAGTCGCACTCATTCCCTAGTCTGAGCTGCACAGAGAAAAACACTAGGCTTCTCCTTCCAATCAGGACCCCCTACCTGAATTCACCCTGCCTCCAGGAGAAAGAAATCTTGCGTTCCTATTGCAACTAAAGCACAGTTTTTCCTGTAGCACTGCAGGCTTTTGAAGAGGCATGGTCCCAGAGGCCTGGCTAGGGCTTTCCTTGGTGAGGCCATTCACTACATTCAGGACACCCTGCCTCGAGAAGTTGATTCAGGGAAACAACCAGTGTGTACTCTGTGTCTCTTTTGACTTGTTAGAAACCGCAGAGATGTATGCTGCCTGTGCCCATGGAAATGGGGGCATGATGGTACTAGCCTTGCTTTCCGTGTGGAAACCTCCATTCTTGCTTCCGTGAAGCTCCCTGAAATTCTCTGCTGTTGACAGGCCTCTGGCCACTGTAGGCATGGGTCTGGGAAGAAAATGAGTTTTCTCTGGCTACACACGGAGCTTCATTGGCCGGGGTGGGGCGCACCTTGCCAGGCTCTAGAGCTAAAGGGAATCTCAACGTGAGTCCCTGCCTCGAGGTAAGGCCCTGAGTAACCCTGTAGAAAGGGAGGCATGCAGCTCTTTCCATGAGCTCTTAGTGGAGGTCTGTTTTATTTTAAAGGAAGAAGCCTTTTCAGGACTCCTACGCCTTTCGGGTGAGCATCATTTTGGTTCCAAGGTCACTGACTACCTCCACACCCCTGTGGGCCTGCTGAGCAGCATTGAGTCCCATACGTCCCACGGAGACCCTCTGTGTCTGCAGAGTCTCAGGCAACACACTGCTCGTTACCTCAGGAGAGCTACATTTCCAGAGCACTCGAACGGCATCAGAACCACATTTCTAGGTAGTCCAACGTGCCCTGGAAGTCTTCGACATTGCCCTCGTCTGAGCTGCCCTGAGAAAACACTCTGCTTAGACTTTATCGAGGACCTCGTTCCTGAAGTCACTCTATTCAAGGAGAAATACAGCATCGTAACATGCTGTGTCGCTCACAGGGCCAGAAACGTGAGAACTTGCCTCGAGGTAAGGCCCTGAAATGCTATGCAGAAGCGGAGGCGTGTAGCAGTTTCCATGAGGCCGTAGTCGCTTATCTTCAGCATTTTAAAGCCAGTAGGCTTTTCAGGACACCTAGGTGCCTCGCCTGGAAACCCTATTCCCTGCAAGAACACTGAGTACCTTCAGGCTCCCCTGGCCCTTCTAAGCAATATCCAGGCCAGGAGCTGTCCGACTCACAGTGTGTATGCCGAGGGTAGGGCAACACAGTGCACTCTTATTGGGACCTCTTGTTTTAGCCAGCAATCGCACAGGTTCACGAGCACTGTTAAGCAAGTTCCAACAGGCCGGGCAAGTCGCTCTCATTCCCTAGTTTGAGCTGTACAGAGAAAAACACTAGGCTTCTCCTTCCATTCAGGACTTCCTACCTGAAGTCACCCTGCCTTCTGAAGAAAGACGACCTTGTTTCTATTGCAACTAAAGCAAAGTTTTTCCTGTAGCACGGCAGGCTTTTGAAGAGGCACGGGCCCAGAGGCCTAGCTAGGGCTTTCCTTGGTGAGGCCGTTCACTAGATGCAGAACACCCTGCCTCGAGAAGTTGATTCAGGGAAGCAACAATTGTGTACTCTGTGTCTCATTTGACTTGTTAAAAACCACACAGATGTATGCTGCCTGTGCCCATGGAAATGGGCGCATGATGGGACTAGCCTTGCTTTCCGTTTGGAAACCTCCATTCTTGCTTCCGTGAAGCTCCCTGAAATTCTCTGCTGTTGACAGGCCTCTGGCCACTGTAGGCATGGGTCTGGGAAGAAAATGAGTTTTCTCTGGCTACACACGGAGCTTCATTGGCCGGGGTGGGGCGCACCTTGCCAGGCTCTAGAGCTAAAGGGAATCTCAACGTGAGTCCCTGCCTCGAGGTAAGGCCCTGAGTAACCCTGTAGAAAGGGAGGCATGCAGCTCTTTCCATGAGCTCTTAGTGGAGGTCTGTTTTATTTTAAAGGAAGAACCCTTTTCAGGACTCCTACGCCTTTCGGGTGAGCATCATTTTGGTTCCAAGGTCACTGACTCCCTCCACACCCCTGTGGGCCTGCTGAGCAGCATTGAGTCCCATACGTCCCACGGAGACCCTCTGTGTCTGCAGAGTCTCGGGCAACACACTGCTCGTTACCTCAGGAGAGCTACATTTCCAGAGCACTCGAACGGCATCAGAACCACATTTCTAGGTAGTCCAACGTGCCCTGGAAGTCTTCGACATTGCCCTTGTCTGAGCTGCCCTGAGAAAACACTCTGCTTCGAATTTATCGAGCACCTCGTTCCTGAAGTCACTCTATTCAAGGAGAAATACAGCATCTTAACATGCTGTGTCGCTCACAGGGCAAGAAACGTGAGAACTTGCCTCGAGGTAAGGCCCTGAAATGCTATGCAGAAGCGGAGGCGTGTAGCAGTTTCCATGAGGCCGTAGTCGCTTTTCTTCAGCATTTTAACGCCAGTAGGCTTTTCAGGACACCTAGGTGCCTCGCCTGGAAACCCTATTCCCTGCAAGAACACTGAGTACCTTCAGGCTCCCCTGGCCCTTCAAAGCAATATCCAGGCCAGGAGCTTTCCGACTCACAGTGTGTATGCCGAGGATAGGGAAACACAGTGCACTCTTATTGGGACATCTTGTGTTAGCCAGCAATCCCACAGGTTCACGAGCACCGTTCTAGCAAGTTCCAACATGCCGTGGAAGTCGCACTCATTCCCTAGTCTGAGCTGCACAGAGAAAAACACTAGGCTTCTCCTTCCAATCAGGACCCCCTACCTGAATTCACCCTGCCTCCAGGAGAAAGAAATCTTGCGTTCCTATTGCAACTAAAGAACAGTTTTTCCTGTAGCACTGCAGGATTTTGAAGAGGCACGGTCCCAGAGGCCTGGCTAGGGCTTTCCTTGGTGAGGCCATTCACTACATTCAGGACACCCTGCCTCGAGAAGTTGATTCAGGGAAACAACCAGTGTGTACTCTGTGTCTCTTTTGACTTGTTAGAAACCACAGAGATGTATGCTGCCTGTGCCCATGGAAATGGGGGCATGATGGTACTAGCCTTGCTTTCCGTTTGGAAACCTCCATTCTTGCTTCCGTGAAGCTCCCTGAAATTCTCTGCTGTTGACAGGACTCTGGCCACTGGTGGCATGGGTCTGGGAAGAAAAGGAGTTTTCTCTGGGTACACACGGAGCATCATTGGTCGGGGTGTGGCTCTCCTTGCCATGCTCTAGAGCTAAAGGCAATCTCAACGTGAGTCCTTGCATCGAGGTAAGGCCCTGAGTAACCCTGTAGAAAGGGAGGCATGCAGCTCTTTCCATGAGCTCTTAGTGGAGGTCTGTTTTATTTTAAAGGAAGTACCCTTTTCAGGACTGCTACGCCCTTCGGGTGAGCATCATTTTGGTTCAAAGATCACTGACTACCTCCACACCCCTGTGGGCCTGCTGAGCAGCATTGAGTCCCATACGTCCCACGGAGGGTCTCTGTGTCTGCAGAGTCTCGGGCAACACACTGTACGTTACTTCAGGAGAGCTACATTTCCAGAGCTCTCGAACAGCATCAGAACTACATTTCTAGGCAGTCCAACATGCCCTGGAAGTCTTCGACATTGCCCTCGTCTGAGCTGCCTTGAGAAAACACTCTGCTTAGACTTTATCGAGGACCTCGTTCCTGAAGTCACTCTATTCAAGGAGAAATACAGCATCGTAACATGCTGTGTCGCTCACAGGGCCAGAAACGTGAGAACTTGCCTCGAGGTAAGGCCCTGAAATGCTATGCAGAAGCGGAGGCGTGTAGCAGTTTCCATGAGGCCGTAGTCCCTTATCTTCAGCATTTTAAAGCCAGTAGGCTTTTCAGGACACCTAGGTGCCTCGCCTGGAAACCCTATTCCCTGCAAGAACACTGAGCCCCCTCAGGCTCCCCTGGCCCTTCTAAGCAATATCCAGGCCAGGAGCTTTCCGACTCACAGTGTGTACGCCGAGTGTAGGGCAACACAGTGCACTCTTATTGGAACATCTTGATTTAGCCAGCAATCGCACAGGTTCACGAGCACTGTTAAGCAAGTTCCAACAGGCCGGGGAAGTCGCTCTCATTCCCTAGTTTGAGCTGTACAGAGAAAAACAGTAAGCTTCTCCTTTCATTCAGGACTTCCTACCTGAAGTCACCCTGCCTTCTGAAGAAAGACGACCTTGTTTCTATTGCAACTAAAGCACAGTTTTTCCTGTAGCACGGCAGGCTTTTGAAGAGGCACGGGCCCAGAGGCCTAGCTAGGGCTTTCCTTGGTGAGGCCGTTCACTAGATGCAGAACACCCTGCCTCGAGAAGTTGATTCAGGGAAGCAACAATTGTGTACTCTGTGTCTCATTTGACTTCTTAAAAACCACACAGATGTATGCTGCCTGTGCCCATGGAAATGGGCGCATGATGGGACTAGCCTTGCTTTCCGTTTGGAAACCTCCATTCTTGCTTCCGTGAAGCTCCCTGAAATTCTCTGCTGTTGACAGGCCTCTGGCCACTGTAGGCATGGGTCTGGGAAGAAAATGAGTTTTCTCTGGCTACACACGGAGCTTCATTGGCCGGGGTGGGGCGCAACTTGCCAGGCTCTAGAGCTAAAGGGAATCTCAACGTGAGTCCCTGCCTCGAGATAAGGCCCTGAGTAACCCTGTAGAAAGGGAGGCATGCAGCTCTTTCCATGAGCTCTTAGTGGAGGTCTGTTTTATTTTAAAGGAAGAACCCTTTTCAGGACTCCTACGCCTTTCGGGTGAGCATCATTTTGGTTCCAAGGTCACTGACTCCCTCCACACCCCTGTGGGCCTGCTGAGCAGCATTGAGTCCCATACGTCCCACGGAGACCCTCTGTGTCTGCAGAGTCTCGGGCAACACACTGCTCGTTACCTCAGGAGAGCTACATTTCCAGAGCACTCGAACGGCATCAGAACCACATTTCTAGGTAGTCCAACGTGCCCTGGAAGTCTTCGACATTGCCCTTGTCTGAGCTGCCCTGAGAAAACACTCTGCTTCGAATTTATCGAGCACCTCGTTCCTGAAGTCACTCTATTCAAGGAGAAATACAGCATCTTAACATGCTGTGTCGCTCACAGGGCAAGAAACGTGAGAACTTGCCTCGAGGTAAGGCCCTGAAATGCTATGCAGAAGCGGAGGCGTGTAGCAGTTTCCATGAGGCCGTAGTCGCTTTTCTTCAGCATTTTAACGCCAGTAGGCTTTTCAGGACACCTAGGTGCCTCGCCTGGAAACCCTATTCCCTGCAAGAACACTGAGTACCTTCAGGCTCCCCTGGCCCTTCAAAGCAATATCCAGGCCAGGAGCTGTCCGACTCACAGTGTGTATGCCGAGGATAGGGAAACACAGTGCACTCTTATTGGGACATCTTGTGTTAGCCAGCAATCCCACAGGTTCACGAGCACCGTTCTAGCAAGTTCCAACATGCCGTGGAAGTCGCACTCATTCCCTAGTCTGAGCTGCACAGAGAAAAACACTAGGCTTCTCCTTCCAATCAGGACCCCCTACCTGAATTCACCCTGCCTCCAGGAGAAAGAAATCTTGCGTTCCTATTGCAACTAAAGAACAGTTTTTCCTGTAGCACTGCAGGATTTTGAAGAGGCACGGTCCCAGAGGCCTGGCTAGGGCTTTCCTTGGTGAGGCCATTCACTACATTCAGGACACCCTGCCTCGAGAAGTTGATTCAGGGAAACAACCAGTGTGTACTCTGTGTCTCTTTTGACTTGTTAGAAACCACAGAGATGTATGCTGCCTGTGCCCATGGAAATGGGGGCATGATGGTACTAGCCTTGCTTTCCGTTTGGAAACCTCCATTCTTGCTTCCGTGAAGCTCCCTGAAATTCTCTGCTGTTGACAGGACTCTGGCCACTGGTGGCATGGGTCTGGGAAGAAAAGGAGTTCTCTCTGGGTACACACGGAGCATCATTGGTCGTGGTGTGGCTCTCCTTGCCATGCTCTAGAGCTAAAGGCAATCTCAACGTGAGTCCTTGCATCGAGGTAAGGCCCTGAGTAACCCTGTAGAAAGGGAGGCATGCAGCTCTTTCCATGAGCTCTTAGTGGAGGTCTGTTTTATTTTAAAGGAAGTACCCTTTTCAGGACTGCTACGCCCTTCGGGTGAGCATCATTTTGGTTCAAAGATCACTGACTACCTCCACCCCCCTGTGGGCCTGCTGAGCAGCATTGAGTCCCATACGTCCCACGGAGGGTCTCTGTGTCTGCAGAGTCTCGGGCAACACACTGTACGTTACTTCAGGAGAGCTACATTTCCAGAGCTCTCGAACAGCATCAGAACTACATTTCTAGGCAGTCCAACATGCCCTGGAAGTCTTCGACATTGCCCTCGTCTGAGCTGCCTTGAGAAAACACTCTGCTTAGACTTTATCGAGGACCTCGTTCCTGAAGTCACTCTATTCAAGGAGAAATACAGCATCGTAACATGCTGTGTCGCTCACAGGGCCAGAAACGTGAGAACTTGCCTCGAGGTAAGGCCCTGAAATGCTATGCAGAAGCGGAGGCGTGTAGCAGTTTCCATGAGGCCGTAGTCGCTTATCTTCAGCATTTTAAAGCCAGTAGGCTTTTCAGGACACCTAGGTGCCTCGCCTGGAAACCCTATTCCCTGCAAGAACACTGAGCCCCCTCAGGCTCCCCTGGCCCTTCTAAGCAATATCCAGGCCAGGAGCTTTCCGACTCACAGTGTGTACGCCGAGTGTAGGGCAACACAGTGCACTCTTATTGGAACATCTTGATTTAGCCAGCAATCGCACAGGTTCACGAGCACTGTTAAGCAAGTTCCAACAGGCCGGGGAAGTCGCTCTCATTCCCTAGTTTGAGCTGTACAGAGAAAAACAGTAAGCTTCTCCTTTCATTCAGGACTTCCTACCTGAAGTCACCCTGCCTCCTGAAGAAAGACGACCTTGTTTCTATTGCAACTAAAGCACAGTTTTTCCTGTAGCACGGCAGGCTTTTGAAGAGGCACGGGCCCAGAGGCCTAGCTAGGGCTTTCCTTGGTGAGGCCGTTCACTAGATGCAGAACACCCTGCCTCGAGAAGTTGATTCAGGGAAGCAACAACTGTGTACTCTGTGTCTCATTTGACTTGTTAAAAACCACACAGATGTATGCTGCCTGTGCCCATGGAAATGGGCGCATGATGGGACTAGCCTTGCTTTCCGTTTGGAAACCTCCATTCTTGCTTCCGTGAAGCTCCCTGAAATTCTCTGCTGTTGACAGGCCTCTGGCCACTGTAGGCATGGGTCTGGGAAGAAAATGAGTTTTCTCTGGCTACACACGGAGCTTCATTGTCCGGGGTGGGGCGCACCTTGCCAGGCTCTAGAGCTAAAGGGAATCTCAACGTGAGTCCCTACCTCGAGGTAAGGCCCTGAGTAACCCTGTAGAAAGGGAGGCATGCAGCTCTTTCCATGAGCTCTTAGTGGAGGTCTGTTTTATTTTAAAGGAAGAAGCCTTTTCAGGACTCCTACGCCTTTCGGGTGAGCATCATTTTGGTTCCAAGGTCACTGACTACCTCCACACCACTGTGGGCCTGCTGAGCAGCATTGAGTCCCATACGTCCCACGGAGACCCTCTGTGTCTGCAGAGTCTCAGGCAACACACTGCTCGTTACCTCAGGAGAGCTACATTTCCAGAGCACTCGAACGGCATCAGAACCACATTTTTAGGTAGTCCAACGTGCCCTGGAAGTCTTCGACATTGCCCTCGTCTGAGCTGCCCTGAGAAAACACTCTGCTTCGAATTTATCGAGCACCTCGTTCCTGAAGTCACTCTATTAAAGGAGAAATACAGCATCTTAACATGCTGTGTCGCTCACAGGGCAAGAAACGTGAGAACTTGCCTCGAGGTAAGGCCCTGAAATGCTATGCAGAAGCGGAGGCGTGTAGCAGTTTCCATGAGGCCGTAGTCGCTTTTCTTCAGCATTTTAACGCCAGTAGGCTTTTCAGGACACCTAGGTGCCTCGCCTGGAAACCCTATTCCCTGCAAGAACACTGAGTACCTTCAGGCTCCCCTGGCCCTTCAAAGCAATATCCAGGCCAGGAGCTGTCCGAATCACAGTGTGTATGCCGAGGATAGGGAAACACAGTGCACTCTTATTGGGACATCTTGTGTTAGCCAGCAATCCCACAGGTTCACGAGCACCGTTCTAGCAAGTTCCAACATGCCGTGGAAGTCCCACTCATTCCCTAGTCTGAGCTGCACAGAGAAAAACACTAGGCTTCTCCTTCCAATCAGGACCCCCTACCTGAATTCACCCTGCCTCCAGGAGAAAGAAATCTTGCGTTCCTATTGCAACTAAAGAACAGTTTTTCCTGTAGCACTGCAGGATTTTGAAGAGGCACGGTCCCAGAGGCCTGGCTAGGGCTTTCCTTGGTGAGGCCATTCACTACATTCAGGACACCCTGCCTCGAGAAGTTGATTCAGGGAAACAACCAGTGTGTACTCTGTGTCTCTTTTGACTTGTTAGAAACCGCAGAGATGTATGCTGCCTGTGCCCATGGAAATGGGGGCATGATGGTACTAGCCTTGCTTTCCGTTTGGAAACCTCCATTCTTGCTTCCGTGAAGCTCCCTGAAATTCTCTGCTGTTGACAGGCCTCTGGCCACTGGTGGCATGTGTCTGGGAAGAAAAGGAGTTTTCTCTGGGTACACACGGAGCATCATTGGTCGGGGTGTGGCTCACCTTGCCATGCTCTAGAGCTAAAGGGAATCTCAACGTGAGTCCTTGCCTCGAGGTAAGGCCCTGAGTAGCCCTGCAGAATGGGAGGCATGCAGCTCTTTCCATGAGCTCTTAGTGGAGGTCTGTTTTATTTTAAAGGAAGTACCCTTTTCAGGACTGCTACGCCCTTCGGGTGAGCATCATTTTGGTTCAAAGATCACTGACTACCTCCACACCCCTGTGGGCCTGCTGAGCAGCATTGAGTCCCATACGTCCCACGGAGGGTCTCTGTGTCTGCAGAGTCTCGGGCAACACACTGTACGTTACTTCAGGAGAGCTACATTTCCAGAGCACTCGAACAGCATCAGAACTACATTTCTAGGCAGTCCAACATGCCCTGGAAGTCTTCGACATTGCCCTCGTCTGAGCTGCCCTGAGAAAACACTCTGCTTAGACTTTATCGAGGACCTCGTTCCTGAAGTCACTCTATTCAAGGAGAAATACAGCATCTTAACATGCTGTGTCGCTCACAGGGCAAGAAACGTGAGAACTTGCCTCGAGGTAAGGCCCTGAAATGCTATGCAGAAGCGGAGGCGTGTACAGGTTCTATGAGGCCATAGTCGCTTATCTTTAGCATTTTAACGCCAGTAGGCTTTTCAGGACACCTAGGTGCCTCGCCTGGAAACTCTATTCCCTGCAAGAACACTGAGTACCTTCAGGCTCCCCTGGCCCTTCTAAGCAATATCCAGGCCAGGAGCTGTCCGACTCACAGTGTGTATGCCGAGGGTAGGGCAACACAGTGCACTCTTATTGGGACCTCTTGTTTTAGCCAGCAATCCCACAGGTTCACGAGCACCGTTCTAGACAGTTCCAACATGCCGTCGAAGTCGCACTCATTCCCTAGTCTGAGCTGCACAGAGAAAAACACTAGGCTTCTCCTTCCAATCAGGACCCCCTACCTGAATTCACCCTGCCTCCAGGAGAAAGAAATCTTGGTTCCGATTGCAACTAAAGCACAGTTTTTCCTGTAGCACTGCAGGCTTTTGAAGAGGCATGGTCCCAGAGGCCTAGCTAGGGCTTTCCTTGGTGAGGCCATTCACTACATTCAGGACACCCTGCCTCGAGAAGTTGATTCAGGGAAACAACCAGTGTGTACTCTGTGTCTCTTTTGACTTGTTAGAAACCACAGAGATGTATGCTGCCTGTGCCCATGGAAATGGGGGCATGATGGTACTAGCCTTGCTTTCCGTTTGGAAACCTCCATTCTTGCTTCCGTGAAGCTCCCTGAAATTCTCTGCTGTTGACAGGCCTCTGGCCACTGGTGGCATGGGTCTGGGAAGAAAAGGAGTTTTCTCTGGGTACACATGGAGGATCATTGGTCGGGGTGTGGCTCACCTTGCCATGCTCTAGAGCTAAAGGGAATCTCAACGTGAGTCCTTGCCTCGAGGTAAGGCCCTGAGTAGCCCTGCAGAATGGGAGGCATGCAGCTCTTTCCATGAGCTCTTAGTGGAGGTCTGTTTTATTTTAAAGGAAGTACCCTTTTCAGGACTGCTACGCCCTTCGGGTGAGCATCATTTTGGTTCAAAGATCACTGACTACCTCCACACCCCTGTGTGCCTGCTGAGCAGCATTGAGTCCCATACGTCCCACGGAGGGTCTCTGTGTCTGCAGAGTCTCGGGCAACACACTGTACGTTACTTCAGGAGAGCTACATTTCCAGAGCACTCGAACAGCATCAGAACTACATTTCTAGGCAGTCCAACATGCCCTGGACGTCTTCGACATTGCCCTCGTCTGAGCTGCCCTGAGAAAACACTCTGCTTAGACTTTATCGAGGACCTCGTTCCTGAAGTCACTCTATTCAAGGAGAAATACAGGATCTTAAAATGCTGTGTCGCTCACAGGGCAAGAAACGTGAGAACTTGCCTCGAGGTAAGGCCCTGAAATGCTATGCAGAAGCGGAGGCGTGTAGCAGTTGCTATGAGGCCATAGTCGCTTATCTTTAGCATTTTAACGCCAGTAGGCTTTTCAGGACACCTAGGTGCCTCGCCTGGAAACTCTATTCCCTGCAAGAACACTGAGTACCTTCAGGCTCCCCTGACCCTTCTAAGCAATATCCAGGCCAGGAGCTTTCCGACTCACAGTGTGTATGCCGAGGGTAGGGCAACACAGTGCACTCTTATTGGGACCTCTTGTTTTATTCAGCAATCCCACAGGTTCACGAGCACCGTTCTAGCAAGTTCCAACATGCCGTGGAAGTCGCACTCACTGCCTAGTGTGAGCTGCACAGAGAAACACACTAGGCTTCTCCTTCCAATCAGGACCCCCTACCTGAATTCACCCTGCCTCCCGGAGAAAGAAATCTTGCGTTCCTATTGCAAAAAAGCACAGTTTTTCCTGTAGCACTGCAGGCTTTTGAAGAGGCACGGTCCCAGAGGCCTGGCTAGGGCTTTCCTTGGTGAGGCCATTCACTACATTCAGGACACCCTGCCTCGAGAAGTTGATTCAGAGAAACAACCAGTGTGTACTCTGTGTCTCTTTTGACTTTTTAGAAACCACAGAGGTGTATGCTGCCTGTGCCCATGGAAATGGGGGCATGAAGGTACTAGCGTTGCTTTCCGTTTGGAAACCTCCATTCTTGCTTCCGTGAAGCTCACTGAAATTCTCGGCTGTTGACAGGCCTCTGGCCACTGTAGGCATGGGTCTGGGAAGAAAAGGAGTTTTCTCTGGGTACACACACGGAGCTTCATTGGCCGGGGAGGGGCTCTCCTTGCCATGCTCTAGAGCTAAAGGGAATCTCAACGTGAGTCCTTGCCTCGAGGTAAGGCCCTGAGTAGCCCTGCAGAATGGAAGCATGCAGCTCTTTCCATGGGCTCTTAATGGAGGTCTGTTTTATTTTAAAGGAAGTACCCTTTTCAGGACTCCTACGCCCTTCGGGTGAGCATCATTTTGGTTCCAAGATCACTGACTACCTCCACACCCCTGTGGGCGTACTGAGCAGCATTGAGTCCCATACGTCCCACGGAGGGTCTCTGTGTCTGCAGAGTCTCGGGCAACACACTGTACGTTACTTCAGGAGAGCTACATTTCCAGAGCACTCGAACAGCATCAGAACCACATTTCTAGGCATTCCAACATGCCCTGGAAGTCTCCGACATTGCCCTCGTCAGAGCTGCCCTGAGAAAACACTCTGCTTAGAGTTTATCGAGGACCTCGTTCCTGAAGTCACTCTATTCAAGGAGAAATACAGCATCTTAACATGCTGTGTCGCTCACAGGGCAAGAAACGTGAGAACTTGCCTCGAGGTAAGGCCCTGAAATGCTTTGCTGAAGCGGAGGCGTGTAGCAGTTTCCATGAGGCCGTAGTCGCTTTTCTTCAGCATTTTAACGCCAGTAGGCTTTTCAGGACACCTAGGTGCCTCGCCTGGAAACCCTATTCCCTGCAGGAACACTGAGTACCTTCAGGCTCCCCTGGCCCTTCAAAGCAATATCCAGGCCAGGAGCTGTCCGACTCACAGTGTGTATGCCGAGGATAGGGAAACACAGTGCACTCTTATTGGGACATCTTGTGTTAGACAGCAATCCCACAGGTTCACGAGCACCGTTTTAGCAAGTTCCAACATGCCGGGGAAGTCGCACTCATTCCCTAGTCTGAGCTGCACAGAGAAAAACACTAGGCTTCTCCTTCCAATCAGGACCCCCTACCTGAATTCACCCTGCCTCCAGGAGAAAGAAATCTTGGTTCCGATTGCAACTAAAGCACAGTTTTTCCTGTAGCACTGCAGGCTTTTGAAGAGGCATGGTCCCAGAGGCCTAGCTAGGGCTTTCCTTGGTGAGGCCATTCACTACATTCAGGACACCCTGCCTCGAGAAGTTGATTCAGGGAAACAACCAGTGTGTACTCTGTGTCTCTTTTGACTTGTTAGAAACCACAGAGATGTATGCTGCCTGTGCCCATGGAAATGGGGGCATGATGGTACTAGCCTTGCTTTCCGTTTGGAAACCTCCATTCTTGCTTCCGTGAAGCTCCCTGAAATTCTCTGCTGTTGACAGGCCTCTGGCCACTGGTGGCATGGGTCTGGGAAGAAAAGGAGTTTTCTCTGGGTACACATGGAGGATCATTGGTCGGGGTGTGGCTCACCTTGCCATGCTCTAGAGCTAAAGGGAATCTCAACGTGAGTCCTTGCCTCGAGGTAAGGCCCTGAGTAGCCCTGCAGAATGGGAGGCATGCAGCTCTTTCCATGAGCTCTTAGTGGAGGTCTGTTTTATTTTAAAGGAAGTACCCTTTTCAGGACTGCTACGCCCTTCGGGTGAGCATCATTTTGGTTCAAAGATCACTGACTACCTCCACACCCCTGTGTGCCTGCTGAGCAGCATTGAGTCCCATACGTCCCACGGAGGGTCTCTGTGTCTGCAGAGTCTCGGGCAACACACTGTACGTTACTTCAGGAGAGCTACATTTCCAGAGCACTCGAACAGCATCAGAACTACATTTCTAGGCAGTCCAACATGCCCTGGACGTCTTCGACATTGCCCTCGTCTGAGCTGCCCTGAGAAAACACTCTGCTTAGACTTTATCGAGGACCTCGTTCCTGAAGTCACTCTATTCAAGGAGAAATACAGGATCTTAAAATGCTGTGTCGCTCACAGGGCAAGAAACGTGAGAACTTGCCTCGAGGTAAGGCCCTGAAATGCTATGCAGAAGCGGAGGCGTGTAGCAGTTGCTATGAGGCCATAGTCGCTTATCTTTAGCATTTTAACGCCAGTAGGCTTTTCAGGACACCTAGGTGCCTCGCCTGGAAACTCTATTCCCTGCAAGAACACTGAGTACCTTCAGGCTCCCCTGACCCTTCTAAGCAATATCCAGGCCAGGAGCTTTCCGACTCACAGTGTGTATGCCGAGGGTAGGGCAACACAGTGCACTCTTATTGGGACCTCTTGTTTTATTCAGCAATCCCACAGGTTCACGAGCACCGTTCTAGCAAGTTCCAACATGCCGTGGAAGTCGCACTCACTGCCTAGTGTGAGCTGCACAGAGAAACACACTAGGCTTCTCCTTCCAATCAGGACCCCCTACCTGAATTCACCCTGCCTCCCGGAGAAAGAAATCTTGCGTTCCTATTGCAAAAAAGCACAGTTTTTCCTGTAGCACTGCAGGCTTTTGAAGAGGCACGGTCCCAGAGGCCTGGCTAGGGCTTTCCTTGGTGAGGCCATTCACTACATTCAGGACACCCTGCCTCGAGAAGTTGATTCAGAGAAACAACCAGTGTGTACTCTGTGTCTCTTTTGACTTTTTAGAAACCACAGAGGTGTATGCTGCCTGTGCCCATGGAAATGGGGGCATGAAGGTACTAGCGTTGCTTTCCGTTTGGAAACCTCCATTCTTGCTTCCGTGAAGCTCACTGAAATTCTCGGCTGTTGACAGGCCTCTGGCCACTGTAGGCATGGGTCTGGGAAGAAAAGGAGTTTTCTCTGGGTACACACACGGAGCTTCATTGGCCGGGGAGGGGCTCTCCTTGCCATGCTCTAGAGCTAAAGGGAATCTCAACGTGAGTCCTTGCCTCGAGGTAAGGCCCTGAGTAGCCCTGCAGAATGGAAGCATGCAGCTCTTTCCATGGGCTCTTAATGGAGGTCTGTTTTATTTTAAAGGAAGTACCCTTTTCAGGACTCCTACGCCCTTCGGGTGAGCATCATTTTGGTTCCAAGATCACTGACTACCTCCACACCCCTGTGGGCGTACTGAGCAGCATTGAGTCCCATACGTCCCACGGAGGGTCTCTGTGTCTGCAGAGTCTCGGGCAACACACTGTACGTTACTTCAGGAGAGCTACATTTCCAGAGCACTCGAACAGCATCAGAACCACATTTCTAGGCATTCCAACATGCCCTGGAAGTCTCCGACATTGCCCTCGTCAGAGCTGCCCTGAGAAAACACTCTGCTTAGAGTTTATCGAGGACCTCGTTCCTGAAGTCACTCTATTCAAGGAGAAATACAGCATCTTAACATGCTGTGTCGCTCACAGGGCAAGAAACGTGAGAACTTGCCTCGAGGTAAGGCCCTGAAATGCTTTGCTGAAGCGGAGGCGTGTAGCAGTTTCCATGAGGCCGTAGTCGCTTTTCTTCAGCATTTTAACGCCAGTAGGCTTTTCAGGACACCTAGGTGCCTCGCCTGGAAACCCTATTCCCTGCAGGAACACTGAGTACCTTCAGGCTCCCCTGGCCCTTCAAAGCAATATCCAGGCCAGGAGCTGTCCGACTCACAGTGTGTATGCCGAGGATAGGGAAACACAGTGCACTCTTATTGGGACATCTTGTGTTAGACAGCAATCCCACAGGTTCACGAGCACCGTTTTAGCAAGTTCCAACATGCCGGGGAAGTCGCACTCATTCCCTAGTCTGAGCTGCACAGAGAAAAACACTAGGCTTCTCCTTCCAATCAGGACCCCCTACCTGAATTCACCCTGCCTCCAGGAGAAAGAAATCTTGGTTCCGATTGCAACTAAAGCACAGTTTTTCCTGTAGCACTGCAGGCTTTTGAAGAGGCATGGTCCCAGAGGCCTAGCTAGGGCTTTCCTTGGTGAGGCCATTCACTACATTCAGGACACCCTGCCTCGAGAAGTTGATTCAGGGAAACAACCAGTGTGTACTCTGTGTCTCTTTTGACTTGTTAGAAACCACAGAGATGTATGCTGCCTGTGCCCATGGAAATGGGGGCATGATGGTACTAGCCTTGCTTTCCGTTTGGAAACCTCCATTCTTGCTTCCGTGAAGCTCCCTGAAATTCTCTGCTGTTGACAGGCCTGTGGCCACTGGTGGCATGGGTCTGGGAAGAAAAGGAGTTTTCTCTGGGTACACACGGAGCATCATTGGTCGGGGTGTGGCTCACCTTGCCATGCTCTAGAGCTAAAGGCAATTTCAACGTGAGTCCTTGCCTCGAGGTAAGGCCCTGAGTAACCCTGTAGAAAGGGAGGCATGCAGCTCTTTCCATGAGCTCTTAGTGGAGGTCTGTTTTATTTTAAAGGAAGTACCCTTTTCAGGACTGCTACGCCCTTCGGGTGAGCATCATTTTGGTTCAAAGATCACTGACTACCTCCACACCCCTGTGGGCCTGCTCAGCAGCATTGAGTCCCATACGTCCCACGGAGGCCCTCTGTGTCTGCAGAGTCTCAGGCAACACACTGCTCGTTACCTCAGGAGAGCTACATTTCCAGAGCACTCGAACAGCATCAGAACCACACTTCTAGGCAGTCCAACGTGCCCTGGAAATCTTCGACATTGCCCTCGTCTGAGCTGCCCTGAGAAAACACTCTGCTTCGAATTTATCGAGGACCTCGTTCCTGAAGTCACTCTATTCAAGGAGAAATACAACATCTTAATATGCTGTGTCGCTAACAGGGCAAGAAACGTGAGAACTTGCCTCGAGGTAAGGCCCTGAAATGCTATGCAGAAGCGGAGGCATGTAGCACTTTCTATGAGGCCGTAGTCACTTATCTTCAGCATTTTAACGCCAGTAGGCATTTCAGAACACCTAGGTGCCTCGCCTGGAAACCCTATTCCCTGCAAGAACACTGAGTACCTTCAGGCTCCCCTGGCCCTTCTAAGCAATATCCAGGCCAAGAGCTGTCCGACTCACAGTGTGTATGCCGAGGGTAGGGCAACACAGTGCACTCTTATTGGGACATCTTGTTTTAGCCAGCAATCCCACAGGTTCACGAGCACCGTTCTAGCAAGTTCCAACATGCCGTGGAAGTCGCACTCATTCCCTAGTCTGAGCTGCACAGAGAAAAACACTAGGCTTTTCCTTCCAATCAGGACCCCCTACCTGAATTCACCCTGCCTCCAGGAGAAAGAAATCTTGCGTTCCTATTGCAACTAAAGCACATTTTTTCCTGTAGCACTATAGGCTTTTGAAGAGGCACGGTCCCAGAGGCCTGGCTAGGGCTTTCCTTGGTGAGGCCATTCACTACATGCAGGACACCCTGCCTCGAGAAGTTGATTCAGGGAAACAAGCAGTGTGTACTCTGTGTCTCTTTTGACTTGTTAGAAAACACAGAGATGTATGCTGCCTGTGCCCATGGAAATGGGTGCATGATGGTACTAGCGTTGCTTTCCGTTTGGAAACCTACATTCTTGCTTCCGTGAAGCTCCCTGAAATTCTCTGCTGTTGACAGGCCTGTGGCCACTGGTGGCATGGGTCTGGGAAGAAAAGGAGTTTTCTCTGGGTACACACGGAGCATCATTGGTCGGGGTGTGGCTCACCTTGCCATGCTCTAGAGCTAAAGGCAATTTCAACGTGAGTCCTTGCCTCGAGGTAAGGCCCTGAGTAGCCCTGCAGAATGGGAGGCATGCAGCTCTTTCCATGAGCTCTTAGTGGAGGTCTCTTTGAGTTTAAAGGAAGAACTCTTTTCAGGACTCCTACGCCTTTCGGGTGAGCATCATTTTGGTTCCAAGGTCACTGCCTACCTTCAGACCCCTGTGGGCCTGCTGAGCAACATTGAGTCCCATACGTCCCACGGAGGCCCTCTGTGTCTGCAGAGTCTCGGGCAACACACTGTACGTTACTTCAGGAGAGCTACATTTCCAGAGCACTCGAACAGCATCAGAACTACATTTCTAGGCAGTCCAACATGCCCTGGAAGTCTTCGACATTGCCCTCGTCTGAGCTGCCCTGAGAAAACACTCTGCTTAGACTTTATCGAGGACCTCGTTCCCGAAGTCACTCTATTCAAGGAGAAATACAGCATCTTAACATGCTGTGTCGCTCACAGGGCCAGAAACGTGAGAACTTGCCTCGAGGTAAGGCCCTGAAATGCTATGCAGAAGCGGAGGCGTGTAGCAGTTTCTATGAGGCCATAGTCGCTTATCTTTAGCATTTTAACGCCAGTAGGGTTTTCAGGACACCTAGGTGCCTCGCCTGGAAACTCTATTCCCTGCAAGATCACTGAGTACCTTCAGGCTCCCCTGGCCCTTCTAAGCAATATCCAGGCCAGGAGCTTTCCGACTCACAGTGTGTACGCCGAGTGTAGGGCAACACAGTGCACTCTTATTGGAACATCTTGATTTAGCCAGCAATCGCACAGGTTCACGAGCACTGTTAAGCAAGTTCCAACAGGCCGGGCAAGTCGCTCTCATTCCCTAGTTTGAGCTGTACAGAGAAAAACACTAGGCTTCTCCTTCCATTCAGGACTTCCTACCTGAAGTCACCCTGCCTTCTGAAGAAAGACGACCTTGTTCCTATTGCAACTAAAGCACAGTTTTCCCTGTAGCACGGCAGGCTTTTGAAGAGGCACGGGCCCAGAGGCCTAGCTAGGGCTTTCCTTGGTGAGGCCGTTCACTAGATGCAGAACACCCTGCCTCGAGAAGTTGATTCAGGGAAGCAACAATTGTGTACTCTGTGTCTCATTTGACTTGTTAAAAACCACACAGATGTATGCTGCCTGTGCCCATGGAAATGGGCCCATGATGGGACTAGTCTTGCTTTCCATTTGCAAAGCTCCATTCTTGCTTTCGTGAAGCTCCCTGAAATTCTCTGCTGTTGACAGGCCTCTGGCCACTGGTGGCATGGGTCTGGGAAGAAAATGAGTTTTCTCTGGCTACACACGGAGCTTCATTGGCCGGGGTGGGGCTCTCCTTGCCATGGTCTAGAGCTAAAGGGAATCTCAACGTGAGTCCTTGCCTCGAGGTAAGGCCCTGAGTAACCCTGTAGAAAGGGAGGCATGCAGCTCTTTCCATGAGCTCTTAGTGGAAGTCTGTTTTATTTTAAAGGAAGAACCCTTTTCAGGACTCCTACGCCTTTCGGGTGAGCATCATTTTGGTTCCAAGGTCACTGACTACCTCCACACCCCTGTGGGCCTGCTGAGCAGCATTGAGTCCCATACGTCCCACGGAGGCCCTCTGTGTCTGCAGAGTCTCAGGCAACACACTGCTCGTTACCTCAGGAGAGCTACATTTCCAGAGCACTCGAACGGCATCAGAACCACACTTCTAGACAGTCCAACGTGCCCTGGAAATCTTCGACATTGCCCTCGTCTGAGCTGCCCTGAGAAAACACTCTGCTTCGAATTTATCGAGGACCTTGTTCCTGAAGTCACTCTATTCAAGGAGAAATACAGCAGATTAATATGCTGTGTCGCTCACAGGGCAAGAAACGTGAGAACTTGCCTCGAGGTAAGGCCCTGAAATGCTATGCAGAAGCGGAGGCGTGTAGCAGTTTCTATGAGGCCGTAGTGGCTTACCTTCACCATTCTAACGCCAGTAGGCATTTCAGGACACCTAGGTGCCTCGCCTTGAAACCCTATTCCCTGCAAGAACACTAAGTACCTTCAGGCTCCCCTGGCCCTTCTAAGCAATATCCAGGCCAAGAGCTGTACGACTCACAGTGTGTATGCCGAGGGTAGGGCAACACAGTGCACTCTTATTGGAACATCTTGATTTAGCCAGCAATCGCACAGTTTCACCAGCACTCTTAAGCAAGTTCCAACAGGCCGTGGAAGTCGCTCTCATTCCCTCGTTTGAGCTGTTCAGAGAGAAACATAAGCTTCTTCTTCCATTCAGGACCTCCTACCTGAAGTCACCCTGCCTCCTGAAGAAAGACGACCTTGTTTCTATTGCAACTAAAGCACAGTTTTTCCTGTAGCACGGCAGGCTTTTGAAGAGGCACTGGCCCAGAGGCCTAGCTAGGGCTTTCCTTGGTGAGGCCATTCCCTATATGCAGAACACCCTGCCTCGAGAAGTTGATTCAGAGAAGCAACAACTGTGTACTCTGTGTCTCATTTGACTTGTTAAAAAGCACACAGATGTATGCTGCCTGTGCCCATGGAAATGGAGGCATGATGGGACTAGCCTTGCTTTCCATTTGCAAAGCTCCATTCTTGCTTTCGTGAAGCTCCCTGAAATTCTCTGCTCTTGACAGGCCTCTGGCCACTGTAGGCATGGGTCTGGGAAGAAAATGAGTTTTCTCTGGCTACACACGGAGCTTCATTGGCCGGGGTGGGGCTCTCCATGCCATGCTCTAGAGCAAAAGGGAATCTCAACGTGAGTCCTTGCCTCGAGGTAAGGCCCTGAGTAACCCTGTAGAAAGGAAGGCATGCAGCTCTTTCCATGAGTTCTTAGTGGAAGTTTGTTTTATCTTAAAGGAAGAACCCTTTTCAGGACTCCTACGCCCTTCGGGTGAGCATCATTTTGGTTCCAAGATCATTGACTCCCTCCACACCCCTGTGGGCCTGCTGAGCAGCATTGAGTCCCATACGTCCCACGGAGGCCCTCTGTGTCTGCAGAGTCTCAGGCAACACACTGCTCGTTACCTCAGGAGAGCTACATTTCCAGAGCACTCGAAAAGCATCAGAACCACATTTCTAGGCAGTCCAACATGCCCTGGAAGTCTTCGACATTGCCCTCGTCAGAGCTGCCCTGAGAAAGCACTCTGCTTAGAATTTATCGAGGACCTCGTTCCTGAAGTCACTCTATTCAAGGAGAAATACAGCATCTTAACATGCTGTGTCGCTCACAGGGCAAGAAACGTGAGAACTTGCCTCGAGGTAAGGCCATGAAATGCTATGCAGAAGCGGAGGCGTGTAGCAGATTCCATGAGGCCGTAGTCGCTTCTCTTCAGCATTTTAAACCAGTACGCTTTTCAGGACACCTAGGTGCCTCGCTTGGAAACCCTATTCCCTGCAAGAACACTGAGTACCCTCAGGCTCCCCTGGCCCTTCTAAGCAATATCCAGGTCAGGAGCTTTCCGACTCACAGTGTGTATGCCGAGTGTAGGGCAACACAGTGCACTATTATTGGGACATCTTGATGTAGCTAGCAATCGCACAGGTTCACGACCACCGTTAAGCAAGTTCCAACATGCCGTGGAAATCGCACTCATTCCCTAGTCTGAGCTGCACAGAGAAACACACTAGGCTTCTCCTTCCAACCAGGACCCCCTACCTGAATTCACCCTGCCTCCCGGAGAAAGAAATCTTGCGTTCCTATTGCAACTAAAGCACAGTTTTTCCTGTAGCACTGCAGGCTTTTGAAGAGGCACGGTCCCAGAGGCCTGGCTAGGGCTTTCCTTGGTGAGGCCATTCACTACATTCAGGACACCCTGCCTCGAGAAGTTGATTCAGAGAAACAACCAGTGTGTACTCTGTGTCTCTTTTGACTTTTTAGAAACCACAGAGGTGTATGCTGCCTGTGCCCATGGAAATGGGGGCATGAAGGTACTAGCGTTGCTTTCCGTTTGGAAACCTCCATTCTTGCTTCCGTGAAGCTCACTGAAATTCTCGGCTGTTGACAGGCCTCTGGCCACTGTAGGCATGGGTCTGGGAAGAAAAGGAGTTTTCTCTGGGTACACACACGGAGCTTCATTGGCCGGGGAGGGGCTCTCCTTGCCATGCTCTAGAGCTAAAGGGAATCTCAACGTGAGTCCTTGCCTCGAGGTAAGGCCCTGAGTAGCCCTGCAGAATGGAAGCATGCAGCTCTTTCCATGGGCTCTTAATGGAGGTCTGTTTTATTTTAAAGGAAGTACCCTTTTCAGGACTCCTACGCCCTTCGGGTGAGCATCATTTTGGTTCCAAGATCACTGACTACTTCCACACCCCTGTGGGCGTGCTGAGCAGCATTGAGTCCCATACGTCCCACGGAGGGTCTCTGTGTCTGCAGAGTCTCGGGCAACACACTGTACGTTACTTCAGGAGAGCTACATTTCCAGAGCACTCGAACAGCATCAGAACCACATTTCTAGGCAGTCCAACATGCCCTGGAAGTCTCCGACATTGCCCTCGTCTGAGCTGCCCTGAGAAAACACTCTGCTTAGAGTTTATCGAGGACCTCGTTCCTGAAGTCACTCTATTCAAGGAGAAATACAGCATCTTAACATGCTGTGTCGCTCACAGGGCAAGAAACGTGAGAACTTGCCTCGAGGTAAGGCCCTGAAATGCTTTGCTGAAGCGGAGGCGTGTAGCAGTTTCCATGAGGCAGTAGTCGCTTTTCTTCAGCATTTTAACGCCAGTAGGCTTTTCAGGACACCTAGGTGCCTCGCCTGGAAACCCTATTCCCTGCAGGAACACTGAGTACCTTCAGGCTCCCCTGGCCCTTCAAAGCAATATCCAGGCCAGGAGCTGTCCGACTCACAGTGTGTATGCCGAGGATAGGGAAACACAGTGCACTCTTATTGGGACATCTTGTGTTAGACAGCAATCCCACAGGTTCACGAGCACCGTTTTAGCAAGTTCCAACATGCCGTGGAAGTCGCACTCATTCCCTAGTCTGAGCTGCACAGAGAAAAACACTAGGCTTCTCCTTCCAATCAGGACCCCCTACCTGAATTCACCCTGCCTCCAGGAGAAAGAAATCTTGGTTCCTATTGCAACTAAAGCACAGTTTTTCCTGTAGCACTGCAGGCTTTTGAAGAGGCATGGTCCCAGAGGCCTAGCTAGGGCTTTCCTTGGTGAGGCCATTCACTACATTCAGGACACCCTGCCTCGAGAAGTTGATTCAGGGAAACAACCAGTGTGTACTCTGTGTCTCTTTTGACTTGTTAGAAACCACAGAGATGTATGCTGCCTGTGCCCATGGAAATGGGGGCATGATGGTACTAGGCTTGCTTTCCGTTTGGAAACCTCCATTCTTGCTTCCGTGAAGCTCCCTGAAATTCTCTGCTGTTGACAGGCCTGTGGCAACTGGTGGCATGGGTCTGGGAAGAAAAGGAGTTTTCTCTGGGTACACACGGAGCATCATTGGTCGGGGTGTGGCTCACCTTGCCATGCTCTAGAGCTAAAGGCAATTTCAACGTGAGTCCTTGCCTCGAGGTAAGGCCCTGAGTAACCCTGTAGAAAGGGAGGCATGCAGCTCTTTCCATGAGCTCTTAGTGGAGGTCTGTTTTATTTTAAAGAAGTACCCTTTTCAGGACTGCTACGCCCTTCGGGTGAGCATCATTTTGGTTCAAAGATCACTGACTACCTCCACACCCCTGTGGGCCTGCTCAGCAGCATTGAGTCCCATACGTCCCACGGAGGCCCTCTGTGTCTGCAGAGTCTCAGGCAACACACTGCTCGTTACCTCAGGAGAGCTACATTTCCAGAGCACTCGAACAGCATCAGAACCACACTTCTAGGCAGTCCAACGTGCCCTGGAAATCTTCGACATTGCCCTCGTCTGAGCTGCCCTGAGAAAACACTCTGCTTCGAATTTATCGAGGACCTCGTTCCTGAAGTCACTCTATTCAAGGAGAAATACAACATCTTAATATGCTGTGTCGCTCACAGGGTAAGAAACGTGAGAAGTTGCCTCGAGGTAAGGCCCTGAAATGCTATGCAGAAGCAGAGGCGTGTAGCAGTTTCTATGAGGCCATAGTCGCTTATCTTTAGCATTTTAACGCCAGTAGGGTTTTCAGGACACCTAGGTGCCTCGCCTGGAAACTCTATTCCCTGCAAGATCACTGAGTACCTTCAGGCTCCCCTGGCCCTTCTAAGCAATATCCAGGCCAGGAGCTTTCCGACTCACAGTGTGTACGCCGAGTGTAGGGCAACACAGTGCACTCTTATTGGAACATCTTGATTTAGCCAGCAATCGCACAGGTTCACGAGCACTGTTAAGCAAGTTCCAACAGGCCGGGGAAGTCGCTCTCATTCCCTAGTTTGAGCTGTACAGAGAAAAACAGTAAGCTTCTCCTTCCATTCAGGACTTCCTACCTGAAGTCACCCTGCCTCCTGAAGAAAGACGACCTTGTTTCTATTGCAACTAAAGCACAGTTTTTCCTGTAGCACGGCAGGCTTTTGAAGAGGCACGGGCCCAGAGGCCTAGCTAGGGCTTTCCTTGGTGAGGCCGTTCACTAGATGCAGAACACCCTGCCTCGAGAAGTTGATTCAGGGAAGCAACAATTGTGTACTCTGTGTCTCATTTGACTTGTTAAAAACCACACAGATGTATGCTGCCTGTGCCCATGGAAATGGGCGCATGATGGGACTAGTCTTGCTTTCCATTTGCAAAGCTCCATTCTTGCTTTCGTGAAGCTCCCTGAAATTCTCTGCTGTTGACAGGCCTCTGGCCACTCTAGGCATGGGTCTGGGAATAAAATGAGTTTTCTCTGGCTACACACGGAGCTTCATTGGCCCGGGTGGGGCTCTCCTTGCCATGCTCTAGAGCTAAAGGGAATCTGAACGTGAGTCCCTGCCTCGAGGTAAGGCCCTGAGTAACCTTGTAGAAAGGGAGGCATGCAGCTCTTTCCATGAGCTCTTAGTGGAGGTCTTTTTTATTTTAAAGGAAGAAGCCTTTTCAGGACTCCTACGCCTTTCGGGTGAGCATCATTTTGGTTCCAAGGTCACTGACTACCTCCACACCCCTGTGGGCCTGCTGAGCAGCATTGAGTCCCATACGTCCCACGGAGGCCCTCTGTGTCTGCAGAGTCTCAGGCAACACACTGCTCGTTACCTCAGGAGAGCTACATTTCCAGAGCACTCGAACGGCATCAGAACCACATTTCTAGGTAGTCCAACGTGCCCTGGAAGTCTTCGACATTGCCCTCGTCTGAGCTGCCCTGAGAAAACACTCTGCTTCGAATTTATCGAGCACCTCGTTCCTGAAGTCACTCTATTAAAGGAGAAATACAGCATCTTAACATGCTGTGTCGCTCACAGGGCAAGAAACGTGAGAACTTGCCTCGAGGTAAGGCCCTGAAATGCTATGCAGAAGCGGAGGCGTGTAGCAGTTTCCATGAGGCCGTAGTCGCTTTTCTTCAGCATTTTAACGCCAGTAGGCTTTTCAGGACACCTAGGTGCCTCGCCTGGAAACCCTATTCCCTGCAAGAACACTGAGTACCTTCAGGCTCCCCTGGCCCTTCAAAGCAATATCCAGGCCAGGAGCTGTCCGAATCACAGTGTGTATGCCGAGGATAGGGAAACACAGTGCACTCTTATTGGGACATCTTGTGTTAGCCAGCAATCCCACAGGTTCACGAGCACCGTTCTAGCAAGTTCCAACATGCGATGGAAGTCCCACTCATTCCCTAGTCTGAGCTGCACAGAGAAAAACACTAGGCTTCTCCTTCCAATCAGGACCCCCTACCTGAATTCACCCTGCCTCCAGGAGAAAGAAATGTTGCGTTCCTATTGCAACTAAAGAACAGTTTTTCCTGTAGCACTGCAGGATTTTGAAGAGGCACGGTCCCAGAGGCCTGGCTAGGGCTTTCCTTGGTGAGGCCATTCACTACATTCAGGACACCCTGCCTCGAGAAGTTGATTCAGGGAAACAACCAGTGTGTACTCTGTGTCTCTTTTGACTTGTTAGAAACCGCAGAGATGTATGCTGCCTGTGCCCATGGAAATGGGGGCATGATGGTACTAGCCTTGCTTTCCGTTTGGAAACCTCCATTCTTGCTTCCGTGAAGCTCCCTGAAATTCTCTGCTGTTGACAGGCCTCTGGCCACTGGTGGTATGTGTCTGGGAAGAAAAGGAGTTTTCTCTGGGTACACACGGAGCATCATTGGTCGGGGTGTGGCTCACCTTGCCATGCTCTAGAGCTAAAGGGAATCTCAACGTGAGTCCTTGCCTCGAGGTAAGGCCCTGAGTAGCCCTGCAGAATGGGAGGCATGCAGCTCTTTCCATGAGCTCTTAGTGGAGGTCTGTTTTATTTTAAAGGAAGTACCCTTTTCAGGACTGCTACGCCCTTCGGGTGAGCATCATTTTGGTTCAAAGATCACTGACTACCTCCATACCCCTGTGGGCCTGCTGAGCAGCATTGAGTCCCATACGTCCCACGGAGGGTCTCTGTGTCTGCAGAGTCTCGGGCAACACACTGTACGTTACTTCAGGAGAGCTACATTTCCAGAGCACTCGAACAGCATCAGAACTACATTTCTAGGCAGTCCAACATGCCCTGGAAGTCTTCGACATTGCCCTCGTCTGAGCTGCCCTGAGAAAACACTCTGCTTAGACTTTATCGAGGACCTCGTTCCTGAAGTCACTCTATTCAAGGAGAAATATAGCATCTTAACATGCTGTGTCGCTCACAGGGCAAGAAACGTGAGAACTTGCCTCGAGGTAAGGCCCTGAAATGCTATGCAGAAGCGGAGGCGTGTAGCAGGTTCTATGAGGCCATAGTCGCTTATCTTTAGCATTTTAACGCCAGTAGGCTTTTCAGGACACCTAGGTGCCTCGCCTGGAAACTCTATTCCCTGCAAGAACACTGAGTACCTTCAGGCTCCCCTGGCCCTTCTAAGCAATATCCAGGCCAGGAGCTGTCCGACTCACAGTGTGTATGCCGAGGGTAGGGCAACACAGTGCACTCTTATTGGGACCTCTTGTTTTAGCCAGCAATCGCACAGGTTCACGAGCACTGTTAAGCAAGTTCCAACAGGCCGGGCAAGTCGCTCTCATTCCCTAGTTTGAGCTGTACAGAGAAAAACACTAGGCTTCTCCTTCCATTCAGGACTTCCTACCTGAAGTCACCCTGCCTTCTGAAGAAAGACGACCTTGTTTCTATTGCAACTAAAGCACAGTTTTTCCTGTAGCATGGCAGGCTTTTGAAGAGGCACGGGCCCAGAGGCCTAGCTAGGGCTTTCCTTGGTGAGGCCGTTCACTAGATGCAGAACACCCTGCCTCGAGAAGTTGATTCAGGGAAGCAACAATTGTGTACTCTGTGTCTCATTTGACTTGTTAAAAACCACACAGATGTATGCTGCCTGTGCCCATGGAAATGGGCGCATGATGGGACTAGCCTTGCTTTCCGTTTGGAAACCTCCATTCTTGCTTCCGTGAAGCTCCCTGAAATTCTCTGCTGTTGACAGGCCTCTGGCCACTGTAGGCATGGGTCTGGGAAGAAAATGAGTTTTCTCTGGCTACACACGGAGCTTCATTGGCCGGGGTGGGGCGCACCTTGCCAGGCTCTAGAGCTAAAGGGAATCTCAACGTGAGTCCCTGCCTCGAGGTAAGGCCCTGAGTAACCCTGTAGAAAGGGAGGCATGCAGCTCTTTCCATGAGCTCTTAGTGGAGGTCTGTTTTATTTTAAAGGAAGAACCCTTTTCAGGACTCCTACGCCTTTCGGGTGAGCATCATTTTGGTTCCAAGGTCACTGACTACCTCCACACCCCTGTGGGCCTGCTGAGCAGCATTGAGTCCCATACGTCCCACGCAGACCCTCTGTGTCTGCAGAGTCTCGGGCAACACACTGCTCGTTACCTCAGGAGAGCTACATTTCCAGAGCACTCGAACGGCATCAGAACCACATTTCTAGGTAGTCCAACGTGCCCTGGAAGTCTTCGACATTGCCCTCGTCTGAGCTGCCCTGAGAAAACACTCTGCTTCGAATTTATCGAGGACCTCGTTCCTGAAGTCACTCTATTCAAGGAGAAATACAGCATCTTAACATGCTGTGTCGCTCACAGGGCAAGAAACGTGAGAACTTGCCTCGAGGTAAGGCCCTGAAATGCTATGCAGAAGCGGAGGCGTGTAGCAGTTTCCATGAGTCCGTAGTCGCTTTTCTTCAGCATTTTAACGCCAGTAGGCTTTTCAGGACACCTAGGTGCCTCGCCTGGAAACCCTATTCCCTGCAAGAACACTGAGTACCTTCAGGCTCCCCTGGCCCTTCAAAGCAATATCCAGGCCAGGAGCTGTCCGACTCACAGTGTGTATGCCGAGGATAGGGAAACACAGTGCACTCTTATTGGGACATCTTGTGTTAGCCAGCAATCCCACAGGTTCACGAGCACCGTTCTAGCAAGTTCCAACATGCCGTGGAAGTCGCACTCATTCCCTAGTCTGAGCTGCACAGAGAAAAACACTAGGCTTCTCCTTCCAATCAGGACCCCCTACCTGAATTCACCCTGCCTCCAGGAGAAAGAAATCTTGCGTTCCTATTGCAACTAAAGAACAGTTTTTCCTGTAGCACTGCAGGATTTTGAAGAGGCACGGTCCCAGAGGCCTGGCTAGGGCTTTCCTTGGTGAGGCCATTCACTACATTCAGGACACCCTGCCTCGAGAAGTTGATTCAGGGAAACAACCAGTGTGTACTCTGTGTCTCTTTTGACTTGTTAGAAACCACAGAGATGTATGCTGCCTGTGCCCATGGAAATGGGGGCATGATGGTACTAGCCTTGCTTTCCGTTTGGAAACCTCCATTCTTGCTTCCGTGAAGCTCCCTGAAATTCTCTGCTGTTGACAGGACTCTGGCCACTGGTGGCATGGGTCTGGGAAGAAAAGGAGTTTTCTCTGGGTACACACGGAGCATCATTGGTCGGGGTGTGGCTCTCCTTGCCATGCTCTAGAGCTAAAGGCAATCTCAACGTGAGTCCTTGCATCGAGGTAAGGCCCTGAGTAACCCTGTAGAAAGGGAGGCATGCAGCTCTTTCCATGAGCTCTTAGTGGAGGTCTGTTTTATTTTAAAGGAAGTACCCTTTTCAGGACTGCTACGCCCTTCGGGTGAGCATCATTTTGGTTCAAAGATCACTGACTACCTCCACACCCCTGTGGGCCTGCTGAGCAGCATTGAGTCCCATACGTCCCACGGAGGGTCTCTGTGTCTGCAGAGTCTCGGGCAACACACTGTACGTTACTTCAGGAGAGCTACATTTCCAGAGCACTCGAACAGCATCAGAACTACATTTCTAGGCAGTCCAACATGCCCTGGAAGTCTTCGACATTGCCCTCGTCTGAGCTGCCCTGAGAAAACACTCTGCTTAGACTTTGAGGACCTCGTTCCTGAAGTCACTCTATTCAAGGAGAAATACAGCATCTTAACATGCTGTGTCGCTCACAGGGCAAGAAACGTGAGAACTTGCCTCGAGGTAAGGCCCTGAAATGCTATGCAGAAGCGGAGGCGTGTAGCAGGTTCTATGAGGCCATAGTCGCTTATCTTTAGCATTTTAACGCCAGTAGGCTTTTCAGGACACCTAGGTGCCTCGCCTGGAAACTCTATTCCCTGCAAGAACACTGAGTACCTTCAGGCTCCCCTGGCCCTTCTAAGCAATATCCAGGCCAGGAGCTTTCCGACTCACAGTGTGTATGCCGAGGGTAGGGCAACACAGTGCACTATTATTGGGACCTCTTGTTTTAGTCAGCAATCCCACAGGTTCACGAGCACCGTTCTAGCAAGTTCCAACATGCCGTGGAAGTCGCACTCATTCCCTAGTCTGAGCTGCACAGAGAAAAACACTAGGCTTCTCCTTCCAATCAGGACCCCCTACCTGAATTCACCCTGCCTCCAGGAGAAAGAAATCTTGCGTTCCTATTGCAACTAAAGCACAGTTTTTCCTGTAGCACTGCAGGCTTTTGAAGAGGCATGGTCCCAGAGGCCTGGCTAGGGCTTTCCTTGGTGAGGCCATTCACTACATTCAGGACACCCTGCCTCGAGAAGTTGATTCAGGGAAACAACCAGTGTGTACTCTGTGTCTCTTTTGACTTGTTAGAAACCGCAGAGATGTATGCTGCCTGTGCCCATGGAAATGGGGGCATGATGGTACTAGCCTTGCTTTCCGTGTGGAAACCTCCATTCTTGCTTCCGTGAAGCTCCCTGAAATTCTCTGCTGTTGACAGGCCTCTGGCCACTGTAGGCATGGGTCTGGGAAGAAAATGAGTTTTCTCTGGCTACACACGGAGCTTCATTGGCCGGGGTGGGGCGCACCTTGCCAGGCTCTAGAGCTAAAGGGAATCTCAACGTGAGTCCCTGCCTCGAGGTAAGGCCCTGAGTAACCCTGTAGAAAGGGAGGCATGCAGCTCTTTCCATGAGCTCTTAGTGGAGGTCTGTTTTATTTTAAAGGAAGAAGCCTTTTCAGGACTCCTACGCCTTTCGGGTGAGCATCATTTTGGTTCCAAGGTCACTGACTACCTCCACACCCCTGTGGGCCTGCTGAGCAGCATTGAGTCCCATACGTCCCACGGAGACCCTCTGTGTCTGCAGAGTCTCAGGCAACACACTGCTCGTTACCTCAGGAGAGCTACATTTCCAGAGCACTCGAACGGCATCAGAACCACATTTCTAGGTAGTCCAACGTGCCCTGGAAGTCTTCGACATTGCCCTCGTCTGAGCTGCCCTGAGAAAACACTCTGCTTAGACTTTATCGAGGACCTCGTTCCTGAAGTCACTCTATTCAAGGAGAAATACAGCATCGTAACATGCTGTGTCGCTCACAGGGCCAGAAACGTGAGAACTTGCCTCGAGGTAAGGCCCTGAAATGCTATGCAGAAGCGGAGGCGTGTAGCAGTTTCCATGAGGCCGTAGTCGCTTATCTTCAGCATTTTAAAGCCAGTAGGCTTTTCAGGACACCTAGGTGCCTCGCCTGGAAACCCTATTCCCTGCAAGAACACTGAGTACCTTCAGGCTCCCCTGGCCCTTCTAAGCAATATCCAGGCCAGGAGCTGTCCGACTCACAGTGTGTATGCCGAGGGTAGGGCAACACAGTGCACTCTTATTGGGACCTCTTGTTTTAGCCAGCAATCGCACAGGTTCACGAGCACTGTTAAACAAGTTCCAACAGGCCGGGCAAGTCGCTCTCATTCCCTAGTTTGAGCTGTACAGAGAAAAACACTAGGCTTCTCCTTCCATTCAGGACTTCCTACCTGAAGTCACCCTGCCTTCTGAAGAAAGACGACCTTGTTTCTATTGCAACTAAAGCAAAGTTTTTCCTGTAGCACGGCAGGCTTTTGAAGAGGCACGGGCCCAGAGGCCTAGCTAGGGCTTTCCTTGGTGAGGCCGTTCACTAGATGCAGAACACCCTGCCTCGAGAAGTTGATTCAGGGAAGCAACAATTGTGTACTCTGTGTCTCATTTGACTTGTTAAAAACCACACAGATGTATGCTGCCTGTGCCCATGGAAATGGGCGCATGATGGGACTAGCCTTGCTTTCCGTTTGGAAACCTCCATTCTTGCTTCCGTGAAGCTCCCTGAAATTCTCTGCTGTTGACAGGCGTCTGGCCACTGTAGGCATGGGTCTGGGAAGAAAATGAGTTTTCTCTGGCTACACACGGAGCTTCATTGGCCGGGGTGGGGCGCACCTTGCCAGGCTCTAGAGCTAAAGGGAATCTCAACGTGAGTCCCTGCCTCGAGGTAAGGCCCTGAGTAACCCTGTAGAAAGGGAGGCATGCAGCTCTTTCCATGAGCTCTTAGTGGAGGTCTGTTTTATTTTAAAGGAAGAACCCTTTTCAGGACTCCTACGCCTTTCGGGTGAGCATCATTTTGGTTCCAAGGTCACTGACTACCTCCACACCCCTGTGGGCCTGCTGAGCAGCATTGAGTCCCATACGTCCCACGGAGACCCTCTGTGTCTGCAGAGTCTCGGGCAACACACTGCTCGTTACCTCAGGAGAGCTACATTTCCAGAGCACTCGAACGGCATCAGAACCACATTTCTAGGTAGTCCAACGTGCCCTGGAAGTCTTCGACATTGCCCTTGTCTGAGCTGCCCTGAGAAAACACTCTGCTTCGAATTTATCGAGCACCTCGTTCCTGAAGTCACTCTATTCAAGGAGAAATACAGCATCTTAACATGCTGTGTCGCTCACAGGGCAAGAAACGTGAGAACTTGCCTCGAGGTAAGGCCCTGAAATGCTATGCAGAAGCGGAGGCGTGTAGCAGTTTCCATTAGTCCGTAGTCGCTTTTCTTCAGCATTTTAACGCCAGTAGGCTTTTCAGGACACCTAGGTGCCTCGCCTGGAAACCCTATTCCCTGCAAGAAAACTGAGTACCTTCAGGCTCCCCTGGCCCTTCAAAGCAATATCCAGGCCAGGAGCTGTCCGACTCACAGTGTGTATGCCGAGGATAGGGAAACACAGTGCACTCTTATTGGGACATCTTGTGTTAGCCAGCAATCCCACAGGTTCACGAGCACCGTTCTAGCAAGTTCCAACATGCCGTGGAAGTCGCACTCATTCCCTAGTCTGAGCTGCACAGAGAAAAACACTAGGCTTCTCCTTCCAATCAGGACCCCCTACCTGAATTCACCCTGCCTCCAGGAGAAAGAAATCTTGCGTTCCTATTGCAACTAAAGAACAGTTTTTCCTGTAGCACTGCAGGATTTTGAAGAGGCACGGTCCCAGAGGCCTGGCTAGGGCTTTCCTTGGTGAGGCCATTCACTACATTCAGGACACCCTGCCTCGAGAAGTTGATTCAGGGAAACAACCAGTGTGTACTCTGTGTCTCTTTTGACTTGTTAGAAACCGCAGAGATGTATGCTGCCTGTGCCCATGGAAATGGGGGCATGATGGTACTAGCCTTGCTTTCCGTTTGGAAACCTCCATTCTTGCTTCCGTGAAGCTCCCTGAAATTCTCTGCTGTTGACAGGACTCTGGCCACTGGTGGCATGGGTCTGGGAAGAAAAGGAGTTTTCTCTGGGTACACACGGAGCATCATTGGTCGGGGTGTGGCTCTCCTTGCCATGCTCTAGAGCTAAAGGCAATCTCAACGTGAGTCCTTGCATCGAGGTAAGGCCCTGAGTAACCCTGTAGAAAGGGAGGCATGCAGCTCTTTCCATGAGCTCTTAGTGGAGGTCTGTTTTATTTTAAAGGAAGTACCCTTTTCAGGACTGCTACGCCCTTCGGGTGAGCATCATTTTGGTTCAAAGATCACTGACTACCTCCACACCCCTGTGAGCCTGCTGAGCAGCATTGAGTCCCATACGTCCCACGGAGGGTCTCTGTGTCTGCAGAGTCTCGGGCAACACACTGTACGTTACTTCAGGAGAGCTACATTTCCAGAGCTCTCGAACAGCATCAGAACTACATTTCTAGGCAGTCCAACATGCCCTGGAAGTCTTCGACATTGCCCTCGTCTGAGCTGCCTTGAGAAAACACTCTGCTTAGACTTTATCGAGGACCTCGTTCCTGAAGTCACTCTATTCAAGGAGAAATACAGCATCGTAACATGCTGTGTCGCTCACAGGGCCAGAAACGTGAGAACTTGCCTCGAGGTAAGGCCCTGAAATGCTATGCAGAAGCGGAGGCGTGTAGCAGTTTCCATGAGGCCGTAGTCGCTTATCTTCAGCATTTTAAAGCCAGTAGGCTTTTCAGGCCACCTAGGTGCCTCGCCTGGAAACCCTATTCCCTGCAAGAACACTGAGCCCCCTCAGGCTCCCCTGGCCCTTCTAAGCAATATCCAGGCCAGGAGCTTTCCGACTCACAGTGTGTACGCCGAGTGTAGGGCAACACAGTGCACTCTTATTGGAACATCTTGATTTAGCCAGCAATCGCACAGGTTCACGAGCACTGTTAAGCAAGTTCCAACAGGCCGGGGAAGTCGCTCTCATTCCCTAGTTTGAGCTGTACAGAGAAAAACAGTAAGCTTCTCCTTTCATTCAGGACTTCCTACCTGAAGTCACCCTGCCTCCTGAAGAAAGACGACCTTGTTTCTATTGCAACTAAAGCACAGTTTTTCCTGTAGCACGGCAGGCTTTTGAAGAGGCACGGGCCCAGAGGCCTAGCTAGGGCTTTCCTTGGTGAGCCCGTTCACTAGATGCAGAACACCCTGCCTCGAGAAGTTGATTCAGGGAAGCAACAACTGTGTACTCTGTGTCTCATTTGACTTGTTAAAAACCACACAGATGTATGCTGCCTGTGCCCATGGAAATGGGCGCATGATGGGACTAGCCTTGCTTTCCGTTTGGAAACCTCCATTCTTGCTTCCGTGAAGCTCCCTGAAATTCTCTGCTGTTGACAGGCCTCTGGCCACTGTAGGCATGGGTCTGGGAAGAAAATGAGTTTTCTCTGGCTACACACGGAGCTTCATTGGCCGGGGTGGGGCGCACCTTGCCAGGCTCTAGAGCTAAAGGGAATCTCAACGTGAGTCCCTACCTCGAGGTAAGGCCCTGAGTAACCCTGTAGAAAGGGAGGCATGCAGCTCTTTCCATGAGCTCTTAGTGGAGGTCTGTTTTATTTTAAAGGAAGAAGCCTTTTCAGGACTCCTACGCCTTTCGGGTGAGCATCATTTTGGTTCCAAGGTCACTGACTACCTCCACACCCCTGTGGGCCTGCTGAGCAGCATTGAGTCCCATACGTCCCACGGAGGCCCTCTGTGTCTGCAGAGTCTCAGGCAACACACTGCTCGTTACCTCAGGAGAGCTACATTTCCAGAGCACTCGAACGGCATCAGAACCACATTTCTAGGTAGTCCAACGTGCCCTGGAAGTCTTCGACATTGCCCTCGTCTGAGCTGCCCTGAGAAAACACTCTGCTTCGAATTTATCGAGCACCTCGTTCCTGAAGTCACTCTATTAAAGGAGAAATACAGCATCTTAACATGCTGTGTCGCTCACAGGGCAAGAAACGTGAGAACTTGCCTCGAGGTAAGGCCCTGAAATGCTATGCAGAAGCGGAGGCGTGTAGCAGTTTCCATGAGGCCGTAGTCGCTTATCTTAAGCATTTTAACGCCAGTAGGCTTTTCAGGACACCTAGGTGCCTCGCCTGGAAACCCTATTCCCTGCAAGAACACTGAGTACCTTCAGGCTCCCCTGGCCCTTCAAAGCAATATCCAGGCCAGGAGCTGTCTGAATCACAGTGTGTATGCCGAGGATAGGGAAACACAGTGCACTCTTATTTGGACATCTTGTGTTAGCCAGCAATCCCACAGGTTCACGAGCACCGTTCTAGCAAGTTCCAACATGCCGTGGAAGTCGCACTCATTCCCTAGTCTGAGCTGCACAGAGAAAAACACTAGGCTTCTCCTTCCAATCAGGACCCCCTACCTGAATTCACCCTGCCTCCAGGAGAAAGAAATCTTGCGTTCCTATTGCAACTAAAGAACAGTTTTTCCTGTAGCACTGCAGGATTTTGAAGAGGCACGGTCCCAGAGGCCTGGCTAGGGCTTTCCTTGGTGAGGCCATTCACTACATTCAGGACACCCTGCCTCGAGAAGTTGATTCAGGGAAACAACCAGTGTGTACTCTGTGTCTCTTTTGACTTGTTAGAAACCGCAGAGATGTATGCTGCCTGTGCCCATGGAAATGGGGGCATGATGGTACTAGCCTTGCTTTCCGTTTGGAAACCTCCATTCTTGCTTCCGTGAAGCTCCCTGAAATTCTCTGCTGTTGACAGGCCTCTGGCCACTGGTGGCATGGGTCTGGGAAGAAAAGGAGTTTTCTCTGGGTACACACGGAGCATCATTGGTCGGGGTGTGGCTCACCTTGCCATGCTCTAGAGCTAAAGGGAATCTCAACGTGAGTCCTTGCCTCGAGGTAAGGCCCTGAGTAGCCCTGCAGAATGGGAGGCATGCAGCTCTTTCCATGAGCTCTTAGTGGAGGTCTGTTTTATTTTAAAGGAAGTACCCTTTTCAGGACTGCTACGCCCTTCGGGTGAGCATCATTTTGGTTCAAAGATCACTGACTACCTCCATACCCCTGTGGGCCTGCTGAGCAGCATTGAGTCCCATACGTCCCACGGAGGGTCTCTGTGTCTGCAGAGTCTCGGGCAACACACTGTACGTTACTTCAGGAGAGCTACATTTCCAGAGCACTCGAACAGCATCAGAACTACATTTCTAGGCAGTCCAACATGCCCTGGAAGTCTTCGACATTGCCCTCCTCTGAGCTGCCCTGAGAAAACACTCTGCTTAGACTTTATCGAGGACCTCGTTCCTGAAGTCACTCTATTCAAGGAGAAATACAGCATCTTAACATGCTGTGTCGCTCACAGGGCAAGAAACGTGAGAACTTGCCTCGAGGTAAGGCCCTGAAATGCTATGCAGAAGCGGAGGCGTGTAGCAGGTTCTATGAGGCCATAGTCGCTTATCTTTAGCATTTTAACGCCAGTAGGCTTTTCAGGACACCTAGGTGCCTCGCCTGGAAACTCTATTCCCTGCAAGAACACTGAGTACCTTCAGGCTCCCCTGGCCCTTCTAAGCAATATCCAGGCCAGGAGCTGTCCGACTCACAGTGTGTATGCCGAGGGTAGGGCAACACAGTGCACTCTTATTGGGACCTCTTGTTTTAGCCAGCAATCGCACAGGTTCACGAGCACTGTTAAGCAAGTTCCAACAGGCCGGGCAAGTCGCTCTCATTCCCTAGTTTGAGCTGTACAGAGAAAAACACTAGGCTTCTCCTTCCATTCAGGACTTCCTACCTGAAGTCACCCTGCCTTCTGAAGAAAGACGACCTTGTTTCTATTGCAACTAAAGCACAGTTTTTCCTGTAGCAGGGCAGGCTTTTGAAGAGGCACGGGCCCAGAGGCCTAGCTAGGGCTTTCCTTGGTGAGGCCGTTCACTAGATGCAGAACACCCTGCCTCGAGAAGTTGATTCAGGGAAGCAACAATTGTGTACTCTGTGTCTCATTTGACTTCTTAAAAACCACACAGATGTATGCTGCCTGTGCCCATGGAAATGGGCGCATGATGGGACTAGCCTTGCTTTCCGTTTGGAAACCTCCATTCTTGCTTCCGTGAAGCTCCCTGAAATTCTCTGCTGTTGACAGGCCTCTGGCCACTGTAGGCATGGGTCTGGGAAGAAAATGAGTTTTCTCTGGCTACACACGGAGCTTCATTGGCCGGGGTGGGGCGCACCTTGCCAGGCTCTAGAGCTAAAGGGAATCTCAACGTGAGTCCCTGCCTCGAGATAAGGCCCTGAGTAACCCTGTAGAAAGGGAGGCATGCAGCTCTTTCCATGAGCTCTTAGTGGAAGTCTGTTTTATTTTAAAGGAAGAACCCTTTTCAGGACGCCTACGCCTTTCGGGTGAGCATCATTTTGGTTCCAAGGTCACTGACTACCTCCACACCCCTGTGGGCCTGCTGAGCAGCATTGAGTCCCATACGTCCCACGGAGGCCCTCTGTGTCTGCAGAGTCTCAGGCAACACACTGCTCGTTACCTCAGGAGAGCTACATTTCCAGAGCACTCGAACGGCATCAGAACCACACTTCTAGACAGTCCAACGTGCCCTGGAAATCTTCGACATTGCCCTCGTCTGAGCTGCCCTGAGAAAACACTCTGCTTCGAATTTATCGAGGACCTTGTTCCTGAAGTCACTCTATTCAAGGAGAAATACAGCAGATTAATATGCTGTGTCGCTCACAGGGCAAGAAACGTGAGAACTTGCCTCGAGGTAAGGCCCTGAAATGCTATGCAGAAGCGGAGGCGTGTAGCAGTTTCTATGAGGCCGTAGTGGCTTACCTTCACCATTCTAACGCCAGTAGGCACTTCAGGACACCTAGGTGCCTCGCCTTGAAACCCTATTCCCTGCAAGAACACTAAGTACCTTCAGGCTCCCCTGGCCCTTCTAAGCAATATCCAGGCCAAGAGCTGTACGACTCACAGTGTGTATGCCGAGGGTAGGGCAACACAGTGCACTCTTATTGGAACATCTTGATTTAGCCAGCAATCGCACAGTTTCACCAGCACTCTTAAGCAAGTTCCAACAGGCCGTGGAAGTCGCTCTCATTCCCTCGTTTGAGCTGTTCAGAGAGAAACATAAGCTTCTTCTTCCATTCAGGACCTCCTACCTGAAGTCACCCTGCCTCCTGAAGAAAGACGACCTTGTTTCTATTGCAACTAAAGCACAGTTTTTCCTGTAGCACGGCAGGCTTTTGAAGAGGCACTGGCCCAGAGGCCTAGCTAGGGCTTTCCTTGGTGAGGCCATTCCCTATATGCAGAACACCCTGCCTCGAGAAGTTGATTCAGAGAAGCAACAACTGTGTACTCTGTGTCTCATTTGACTTGTTAAAAAGCACACAGATGTATGCTGCCTGTGCCCATGGAAATGGAGGCATGATGGGACTAGCCTTGCTTTCCATTTGCAAAGCTCCATTCTTGCTTTCGTGAAGCTCCCTGAAATTCTCTGCTCTTGACAGGCCTCTGGCCACTGTAGGCATGGGTCTGGGAAGAAAATGAGTTTTCTCTGGCTACACACGGAGCTTCATTGGCCGGGGTGGGGCTCTCCATGCCATGCTCTAGAGCAAAAGGGAATCTCAACGTGAGTCCTTGCCTCGAGGTAAGGCCCTGAGTAACCCTGTAGAAAGGAAGGCATGCAGCTCTTTCCATGAGTTCTTAGTGGAAGTTTGTTTTATCTTAAAGGAAGAACCCTTTTCAGGACTCCTACGCCCTTCGGGTGAGCATCATTTTGGTTCCAAGATCATTGACTCCCTCCACACCCCTGTGGGCCTGCTGAGCAGCATTGAGTCCCATACGTCCCACGGAGGCCCTCTGTGTCTGCAGAGTCTCAGGCAACACACTGCTCGTTACCTCAGGAGAGCTACATTTCCAGAGCACTCGAACGGCATCAGAACCACACTTCTAGACAGTCCAACGTGCCCTGGAAATCTTCGACATTGCCCTCGTCTGAGCTGCCCTGAGAAAACACTCTGCTTCGAATTTATCGAGGACCTCGTTCCTGAAGTCACTCTATTCAAGGAGAAATACAGCAGATTAATATGCTGTGTCGCTCACAGGGCAAGAAACGTGAGAACTTGCCTCGAGGTAAGGCCCTGAAATGCTATGCAGAAGCGGAGGCGTGTAGCAGTTTCTATGAGGCCGTAGTGGCTTACCTTCACCATTCTAACGCCAGTAGGCATTTCAGGACACCTAGGTGCCTCGCCTTGAAACCCTATTCCCTGCAAGAACACTAAGTACCTTCAGGCTCCCCTGGCCCTTCTAAGCAATATCCAGGCCAAGAGCTGTACGACTCACAGTGTGTATGCCGAGGGTAGGGCAACACAGTGCACTCTTATTGGAACATCTTGATTTAGCCAGCAATCGCACAGTTTCACCAGCACTCTTAAGCAAGTTCCAACAGGCCGTGGAAGTCGCTCTCATTCCCTCGTTTGAGCTGTTCAGAGAGAAACATAAGCTTCTTCTTCCATTCAGGACCTCCTACCTGAAGTCACCCTGCCTCCTGAAGAAAGACGACCTTGTTTCTATTGCAACTAAAGCACAGTTTTTCCTGTAGCACGGCAGGCTTTTGAAGAGGCACTGGCCCAGAGGCCTAGCTAGGGCTTTCCTTGGTGAGGCCATTCCCTATATGCAGAACACCCTGCCTCGAGAAGTTGATTCAGAGAAGCAACAACTGTGTACTCTGTGTCTCATTTGACTTGTTAAAAAGCACACAGATGTATGCTGCCTGTGCCCATGGAAATGGAGGCATGATGGGACTAGCCTTGCTTTCCATTTGCAAAGCTCCATTCTTGCTTTCGTGAAGCTCCCTGAAATTCTCTGCTCTTGACAGGCCTCTGGCCACTGTAGGCATGGGTCTGGGAAGAAAATGAGTTTTCTCTGGCTACACACGGAGCTTCATTGGCCGGGGTGGGGCTCTCCATGCCATGCTCTAGAGCAAAAGGGAATCTCAACGTGAGTCCTTGCCTCGAGGTAAGGCCCTGAGTAACCCTGTAGAAAGGAAGGCATGCAGCTCTTTCCATGAGTTCTTAGTGGAAGTTTGTTTTATCTTAAAGGAAGAACCCTTTTCAGGACTCCTACGCCCTTCGGGTGAGCATCATTTTGGTTCCAAGATCATTGACTCCCTCCACACCCCTGTGGGCCTGCTGAGCAGCATTGAGTCCCATACGTCCTCCGGAGGCCCTCTGTGTCTGCAGAGTTTCGGGGAACACACTGTACGTTACTTCAGGAGAGCTACATTTCCAGAGCACTCGAAAAGCATCAGAACCACATTTCTAGGCAGTCCAACATGCCCTGGAAGTCTTCGACATTGCCCTCGTCAGAGCTGCCCTGAGAAAGCACTCTGCTTAGAATTTATCGAGGACCTCGTTCCTGAAGTCACTCTATTCAAGGAGAAATACAGCATCTTAACATGCTGTGTCGCTCACAGGGCAAGAAACGTGAGAACTTGCCTCGAGGTAAGGCCATGAAATGCTATGCAGAAGCGGAGGCGTGTAGCAGTTTCCATGAGGCCGTAGTCGCTTCTCTTCAGCATTTTAAACCAGTACGCTTTTCAGGACACCTAGGTGCCTCGCTTGGAAACCCTATTCCCTGCAAGAACACTGAGTACCCACAGGCTCCCCTGGCCCTTCTAAGCAATATCCAGGTCAGGAGCTTTCCGACTCACAGTGTGTATGCCGAGTGTAGGGCAACACAGTGCACTCTTATTGGGACATCTTGATGTAGCTAGCAATCGCACAGGTTCACGACCACCGTTAAGCAAGTTCCAACATGCCGTGGAAGTCGCACTCATTCCCTAGTCTGAGCTGCACAGAGAAACACACTAGGCTTCTCCTTCCAACCAGGACCCCCTACCTGAATTCACCCTGCCTCCCGGAGAAAGAAATCTTGCGTTCCTATTGCAACTAAAGCACAGTTTTTCCTGTAGCACTGCAGGCTTTTGAAGAGGCACGGTCCCAGAGGCCTGGCTAGGGCTTTCCTTGGTGAGGCCATTCACTACATTCAGGACACCCTGCCTCGAGAAGTTGATTCAGAGAAACAACCAGTGTGTACTCTGTGTCTCTTTTGACTTTTTAGAAACCACAGAGGTGTATGCTGCCTGTGCCCATGGAAATGGGGGCATGAAGGTACTAGCGTTGCTTTCCGTTTGGAAACCTCCATTCTTGCTTCCGTGAAGCTCACTGAAATTCTCGGCTGTTGACAGGCCTCTGGCCACTGTAGGCATGGGTCTGGGAAGAAAAGGAGTTTTCTCTGGGTACACACACGGAGCTTCATTGGCCGGGGAGGGGCTCTCCTTGCCATGCTCTAGAGCTAAAGGGAATCTCAACGTGAGTCCTTGCCTCGAGGTAAGGCCCTGAGTAGCCCTGCAGAATGGAAGCATGCAGCTCTTTCCATGGGCTCTTAATGGAGGTCTGTTTTATTTTAAAGGAAGTACCCTTTTCAGGACTCCTACGCCCTTCGGGTGAGCATCATTTTGGTTCCAAGATCACTGACTACTTCCACACCCCTGTGGGCGTGCTGAGCAGCATTGAGTCCCATACGTCCCACGGAGGGTCTCTGTGTCTGCAGAGTCTCGGGCAACACACTGTACGTTACTTCAGGAGAGCTACATTTCCAGAGCACTCGAACAGCATCAGAACCACATTTCTAGGCAGTCCAACATGCCCTGGAAGTCTCCGACATTGCCCTCGTCTGAGCTGCCCTGAGAAAACACTCTGCTTAGAGTTTATCGAGGACCTCGTTCCTGAAGTCACTCTATTCAAGGAGAAATACAGCATCTTAACATGCTGTGTCGCTCACAGGGCAAGAAACGTGAGAACTTGCCTCGAGGTAAGGCCCTGAAATGCTTTGCTGAAGCGGAGGCGTGTAGCAGTTTCCATGAGGCCGTAGTCGCTTTTCTTCAGCATTTTAACGCCAGTAGGCTTTTCAGGACACCTAGGTGCCTCGCCTGGAAACCCTATTCCCTGCAGGAACACTGAGTACCTTCAGGCTCCCCTGGCCCTTCAAAGCAATATCCAGGCCAGGAGCTGTCCGACTCACAGTGTGTATGCCGAGGATAGGGAAACACAGTGCACTCTTATTGGGACATCTTGTGTTAGACAGCAATCCCACAGGTTCACGAGCACCGTTTTAGCAAGTTCCAACATGCCGTGGAAGTCGCACTCATTCCCTAGTCTGAGCTGCACAGAGAAAAACACTAGGCTTCTCCTTCCAATCAGGACCCCCTACCTGAATTCACCCTGCCTCCAGGAGAAAGAAATCTTGGTTCCTATTGCAACTAAAGCACAGTTTTTCCTGTAGCACTGCAGGCTTTTGAAGAGGCATGGTCCCAGAGGCCTAGCTAGGGCTTTCCTTGGTGAGGCCATTCACTACATTCAGGACACCCTGCCTCGAGAAGTTGATTCAGGGAAACAACCAGTGTGTACTCTGTGTCTCTTTTGACTTGTTAGAAACCACAGAGATGTATGCTGCCTGTGCCCATGGAAATGGGGGCATGATGGTACTAGGCTTGCTTTCCGTTTGGAAACCTCCATTCTTGCTTCCGTGAAGCTCCCTGAAATTCTCTGCTGTTGACAGGCCTGTGGCCACTGGTGGCATTTGTCTGGGAAGAAAAGGAGTTTTCTCTGGGTACACACGGAGCATCATTGGTCGGGGTGTGGCTCACCTTGCCATGCTCTAGAGCTAAAGGCAATTTCAACGTGAGTCCTTGCCTCGAGGTAAGGCCCTGAGTAACCCTGTAGAAAGGGAGGCATGCAGCTCTTTCCATGAGCTCTTAGTGGAGGTCTGTTTTATTTTAAAGGAAGTACCCTTTTCAGGACTGCTACGCCCTTCGGGTGAGCATCATTTTGGTTCAAAGATCACTGACTACCTCCACACCCCTGTGGGCCTGCTCAGCAGCATTGAGTCCCATACGTCCCACGGAGGCCCTCTGTGTCTGCAGAGTCTCAGGCAACACACTGCTCGTTACCTCAGGAGAGCTACATTTCCAGAGCACTCGAACAGCATCAGAACCACACTTCTAGGCAGTCCAACGTGCCCTGGAAATCTTCGACATTGCCCTCGTCTGAGCTGCCCTGAGAAAACACTCTGCTTCGAATTTATCGAGGACCTCGTTCCTGAAGTCACTCTATTCAAGGAGAAATACAACATCTTAATATGCTGTGTCGCTCACAGGGTAAGAAACGTGAGAAGTTGCCTCGAGGTAAGGCCCTGAAATGCTATGCAGAAGCAGAGGCGTGTAGCAGTTTCTATGAGGCCATAGTCGCTTATCTTTAGCATTTTAACGCCAGTAGGGTTTTCAGGACACCTAGGTGCCTCGCCTGGAAACTCTATTCCCTGCAAGATCACTGAGTACCTTCAGGCTCCCCTGGCCCTTCTAAGCAATATCCAGGCCAGGAGCTTTCCGACTCACAGTGTGTACGCCGAGTGTAGGGCAACACAGTGCACTCTTAATGGAACATCTTGATTTAGCCAGCAATCGCACAGGTTCACGAGCACTGTTAAGCAAGTTCCAACAGGCCGGGCAAGTCGCTCTCATTCCCTAGTTTGAGCTGTACAGAGAAAAACACTAGGCTTCTCCTTCCTTTCAGGACTTCCTACCTGAAGTCACCCTGCCTTCTGAAGAAAGACGACCTTGTTCCTATTGCAACTAAAGCACAGTTTTTCCTGTAGCACGGCAGGCTTTTGAAGAGGCACGGGCCCAGAGGCCTAGCTAGGGCTTTCCTTGGTGAGGCCGTTCACTAGATGCAGAACACCCTGCCTCGAGAAGTTGATTCAGGGAAGCAACAATTGTGTACTCTGTGTCTCATTTGACTTGTTAAAAACCACACAGATGTATGCTGCCTGTGCCCATGGAAATGGGCGCATGATGGGACTAGTCTTGCTTTCCATTTGCAAAGCTCCATTCTTGCTTTCGTGAAGCTCCCTGAAATTCTCTGCTGTTGACAGGCCTCTGGCCACTGGTGGCATGGGTCTGGGAAGAAAATGAGTTTTCTCTGGCTACACACGGAGCTTCATTGGCCGGGGTGGGGCTCTCCTTGCCATGGTCTAGAGCTAAAGGGAATCTCAACGTGAGTCCTTGCCTCGAGGTAAGGCCCTGAGTAACCCTGTAGAAAGGGAGGCATGCAGCTCTTTCCATGAGCTCTTAGTGGAAGTCTGTTTTATTTTAAAGGAAGAACCCTTTTCAGGACTCCTACGCCTTTCGGGTGAGCATCATTTTGGTTCCAAGGTCACTGACTACCTCCACACCCCTGTGGGCCTGCTGAGCAGCATTGAGTCCCATACGTCCCACGGAGGCCCTCTGTGTCTGCAGAGTCTCAGGAAACACACTGCTCGTTACCTCAGGAGAGCTACATTTCCAGAGCACTCGAACGGCATCAGAACCACACTTCTAGACAGTCCAACGTGCCCTGGAAATCTTCGACATTGCCCTCGTCTGAGCTGCCCTGAGAAAACACTCTGCTTCGAATTTATCGAGGACCTCGTTCCTGAAGTCACTCTATTCAAGGAGAAATACAGCAGATTAATATGCTGTGTCGCTCACAGGGCAAGAAACGTGAGAACTTGCCTCGAGGTAAGGCCCTGAAATGCTATGCAGAAGCGGAGGCGTGTAGCAGTTTCTATGAGGCCGTAGTGGCTTACCTTCACCATTCTAACGCCAGTAGGCATTTCAGGACACCTAGGTGCCTCGCCTTGAAACCCTATTCCCTGCAAGAACACTAAGTACCTTCAGGCTCCCCTGGCCCTTCTAAGCAATATCCAGGCCAAGAGCTGTACGACTCACAGTGTGTATGCCGAGGGTAGGGCAACACAGTGCACTCTTATTGGAACATCTTGATTTAGCCAGCAATCGCACAGTTTCACCAGCACTCTTAAGCAAGTTCCAACAGGCCGTGGAAGTCGCTCTCATTCCCTCGTTTGAGCTGTTCAGAGAGAAACATAAGCTTCTTCTTCCATTCAGGACCTCCTACCTGAAGTCACCCTGCCTCCTGAAGAAAGACGACCTTGTTTCTATTGCAACTAAAGCACAGTTTTTCCTGTAGCACGGCAGGCTTTTGAAGAGGCACTGGCCCAGAGGCCTAGCTAGGGCTTTCCTTGGTGAGGCCATTCCCTATATGCAGAACACCCTGCCTCGAGAAGTTGATTCAGAGAAGCAACAACTGTGTACTCTGTGTCTCATTTGACTTGTTAAAAAGCACACAGATGTATGCTGCCTGTGCCCATGGAAATGGAGGCATGATGGGACTAGCCTTGCTTTCCATTTGCAAAGCTCCATTCTTGCTTTCGTGAAGCTCCCTGAAATTCTCTGCTCTTGACAGGCCTCTGGCCACTGTAGGCATGGGTCTGGGAAGAAAATGAGTTTTCTCTGGCTACACACGGAGCTTCATTGGCCGGGGTGGGGCTCTCCATGCCATGCTCTAGAGCAAAAGGGAATCTCAACGTGAGTCCTTGCCTCGAGGTAAGGCCCTGAGTAACCCTGTAGAAAGGAAGGCATGCAGCTCTTTCCATGAGTTCTTAGTGGAAGTTTGTTTTATCTTAAAGGAAGAACCCTTTTCAGGACTCCTACGCCCTTCGGGTGAGCATCATTTTGGTTCCAAGATCATTGACTCCCTCCACACCCCTGTGGGCCTGCTGAGCAGCATTGAGTCCCATACGTCCTCCGGAGGCCCTCTGTGTCTGCAGAGTTTCGGGGAACACACTGTACGTTACTTCAGGAGAGCTACATTTCCAGAGCACTCGAAAAGCATCAGAACCACATTTCTAGGCAGTCCAACATGCCCTGGAAGTCTTCGACATTGCCCTCGTCAGAGCTGCCCTGAGAAAGCACTCTGCTTAGAATTTATCGAGGACCTCGTTCCTGAAGTCACTCTATTCAAGGAGAAATACAGCATCTTAACATGCTGTGTCGCTCACAGGGCAAGAAACGTGAGAACTTGCCTCGAGGTAAGGCCATGAAATGCTATGCAGAAGCGGAGGCGTGTAGCAGTTTCCATGAGGCCGTAGTCGCTTCTCTTCAGCATTTTAAACCAGTACGCTTTTCAGGACACCTAGGTGCCTCGCTTGGAAACCCTATTCCCTGCAAGAACACTGAATACCCTCAGGCTCCCCTGGCCCTTCTAAGCAATATCCAGGTCAGGAGCTTTCCGACTCACAGTGTGTATGCCGAGTGTAGGGCAACACAGTGCACTCTTATTGGGACATCTTGATGTAGCTAGCAATCGCACAGGTTCACGACCACCGTTAAGCAAGTTCCAACATGCCGTGGAAGTCGCACTCATTCCCTAGTCTGAGCTGCACAGAGAAACACACTAGGCTTCTCCTTCCAACCAGGACCCCCTACCTGAATTCACCCTGCCTCCCTGAGAAAGAAATCTTGCGTTCCTATTGCAACTAAAGCACAGTTTTTCCTGTAGCACTGCAGGCTTTTGAAGAGGCACGGTCCCAGAGGCCTGGCTAGGGCTTTCCTTGGTGAGGCCATTCACTACATTCAGGACACCCTGCCTCGAGAAGTTGATTCAGAGAAACAACCAGTGTGTACTCTGTGTCTCTTTTGACTTTTTAGAAACCACAGAGGTGTATGCTGCCTGTGCCCATGGAAATGGGGGCATGAAGGTACTAGCGTTGCTTTCCGTTTGGAAACCTCCATTCTTGCTTCCGTGAAGCTCACTGAAATTCTCGGCTGTTGACAGGCCTCTGGCCACTGTAGGCATGGGTCTGGGAAGAAAAGGAGTTTTCTCTGGGTACACACACGGAGCTTCATTGGCCGGGGAGGGGCTCTCCTTGCCATGCTCTAGAGCTAAAGGGAATCTCAACGTGAGTCCTTGCCTCGAGGTAAGGCCCTGAGTAGCCCTGCAGAATGGAAGCATGCAGCTCTTTCCATGGGCTCTTAATGGAGGTCTGTTTTATTTTAAAGGAAGTACCCTTTTCAGGACTCCTACGCCCTTCGGGTGAGCATCATTTTGGTTCCAAGATCACTGACTACTTCCACACCCCTGTGGGCGTGCTGAGCAGCATTGAGTCCCATACGTCCCACGGAGGGTCTCTGTGTCTGCAGAGTCTCGGGCAACACACTGTACGTTACTTCAGGAGAGCTACATTTCCAGAGCACTCGAACAGCATCAGAACCACATTTCTAGGCAGTCCAACATGCCCTGGAAGTCTCCGACATTGCCCTCGTCTGAGCTGCCCTGAGAAAACACTCTGCTTAGAGTTTATCGAGGACCTCGTTCCTGAAGTCACTCTATTCAAGGAGAAATACAGCATCTTAACATGCTGTGTCGCTCACAGGGCAAGAAACGTGAGAACTTGCCTCGAGGTAAGGCCCTGAAATGCTTTGCTGAAGCGGAGGCGTGTAGCAGTTTCCATGAGGCCGTAGTCGCTTTTCTTCAGCATTTTAACGCCAGTAGGCTTTTCAGGACACCTAGGTGCCTCGCCTGGAAACCCTATTCCCTGCAGGAACACTGAGTACCTTCAGGCTCCCCTGGCCCTTCAAAGCAATATCCAGGCCAGGAGCTGTCCGACTCACAGTGTGTATGCCGAGGATAGGGAAACACAGTGCACTCTTATTGGGACATCTTGTGTTAGACAGCAATCCCACAGGTTCACGAGCACCGTTTTAGCAAGTTCCAACATGCCGTGGAAGTCGCACTCATTCCCTAGTCTGAGCTGCACAGAGAAAAACACTAGGCTTCTCCTTCCAATCAGGACCCCCTACCTGAATTCACCCTGCCTCCAGGAGAAAGAAATCTTGGTTCCTATTGCAACTAAAGCACAGTTTTTCCTGTAGCACTGCAGGCTTTTGAAGAGGCATGGTCCCAGAGGCCTAGCTAGGGCTTTCCTTGGTGAGGCCATTCACTACATTCAGGACACCCTGCCTCGAGAAGTTGATTCAGGGAAACAACCAGTGTGTACTCTGTGTCTCTTTTGACTTGTTAGAAACCACAGAGATGTATGCTGCCTGTGCCCATGGAAATGGGGGCATGATGGTACTAGGCTTGCTTTCCGTTTGGAAACCTCCATTCTTGCTTCCGTGAAGCTCCCTGAAATTCTCTGCTGTTGACAGGCCTGTGGCCACTGGTGGCATGGGTCTGGGAAGAAAAGGAGTTTTCTCTGGGTACACACGGAGCATCATTGGTCGGGGTGTGGCTCACTTTGCCATGCTCTAGAGCTAAAGGCAATTTCAACGTGAGTCCTTGCCTCGAGGTAAGGCCCTGAGTAACCCTGTAGAAAGGGAGGCATGCAGCTCTTTCCATGAGCTCTTAGTGGAGGTCTGTTTTATTTTAAAGGAAGTACCCTTTTCAGGACTGCTACGCCCTTCGGGTGAGCATCATTTTGGTTCAAAGATCACTGACTACCTCCACACCCCTGTGGGCCTGCTGAGCAGCATTGAGTCCCATACGTCCCACGGAGGCCCTCTGTGTCTGCAGAGTCTCAGGCAACACACTGCTCGTTACCTCAGGAGAGCTACATTTCCAGAGCACTCGAACAGCATCAGAACCACACTTCTAGGCAGTCCAACGTGCCCTGGAAATCTTCGACATTGCCCTCGTCTGAGCTGCCCTGAGAAAACACTCTGCTTCGAATTTATCGAGGACCTCGTTCCTGAAGTCACTCTATTCAAGGAGAAATACAACATCTTAATATGCTGTGTCGCTCACAGGGTAAGAAACGTGAGAAGTTGCCTCGAGGTAAGGCCCTGAAATGCTATGCAGAAGCAGAGGCGTGTAGCAGTTTCTATGAGGCCATAGTCGCTTATCTTTAGCATTTTAACGCCAGTAGGGTTTTCAGGACACCTAGGTGCCTCGACTGGAAACTCTATTCCCTGCAAGATCACTGAGTACCTTCAGGCTCCCCTGGCCCTTCTAAGCAATATCCAGGCCAGGAGCTTTCCGACTCACAGTGTGTACGCCGAGTGTAGGGCAACACAGTGCACTCTTAATGGAACATCTTGATTTAGCCAGCAATCGCACAGGTTCACGAGCACTGTTAAGCAAGTTCCAACAGGCCGGGCAAGTCGCTCTCATTCCCTAGTTTGAGCTGTACAGAGAAAAACGCTAGGCTTCTCCTTCCTTTCAGGACTTCCTACCTGAAGTCACCCTGCCTTCTGAAGAAAGAGGACCTTGTTCCTATTGCAACTAAAGCACAGTTTTTCCTGTAGCACGGCAGGCTTTTGAAGAGGCACGGGCCCAGAGGCCTAGCTAGGGCTTTCCTTGGTGAGGCCGTTCACTAGATGCAGAACACCCTGCCTCGAGAAGTTGATTCAGGGAAGCAACAATTGTGTACTATGTGTCTCATTTGACTTGTTAAAAACCACACAGATGTATGCTGCCTGTGCCCATGGAAATGGGCGCATGATGGGACTAGTCTTGCTTTCCATTTGCAAAGCTCCATTCTTGCTTTCGTGAAGCTCCCTGAAATTCTCTGCTGTTGACAGGCCTCTGGCCACTGGTGGCATGGGTCTGGGAAGAAAATGAGTTTTCTCTGGCTACACACGGAGCTTCATTGGCCGGGGTGGGGCTCTCCTTGCCATGGTCTAGAGCTAAAGGGAATCTCAACGTGAGTCCTTGCCTCGAGGTAAGGCCCTGAGTAACCCTGTAGAAAGGGAGGCATGCAGCTCTTTCCATGAGCTCTTAGTGGAAGTCTGTTTTATTTTAAAGGAAGAACCCTTTTCAGGACTCCTACGCCTTTCGGGTGAGCATCATTTTGGTTCCAAGGTCACTGACTACCTCCACACCCCTGTGGGCCTGCTGAGCAGCATTGAGTCCCATACGTCCCACGGAGGCCCTCTGTGTCTGCAGAGTCTCAGGAAACACACTGCTCGTTACCTCAGGAGAGCTACATTTCCAGAGCACTCGAACGGCATCAGAACCACACTTCTAGACAGTCCAACGTGCCCTGGAAATCTTCGACATTGCCCTCGTCTGAGCTGCCCTGAGAAAACACTGTGCTTCGAATTTATCGAGGACCTCGTTCCTGAAGTCACTCTATTCAAGGAGAAATACAGCAGATTAATATGCTGTGTCGCTCACAGGGCAAGAAACGTGAGAACTTGCCTCGAGGTAAGGCCCTGAAATGCTATGCAGAAGCGGAGGCGTGTAGCAGTTTCTATGAGGCCGTAGTGGCTTACCTTCACCATTCTAACGCCAGTAGGCATTTCAGGACACCTAGGTGCCTCGCCTTGAAACCCTATTCCCTGCAAGAACACTAAGTACCTTCAGGCTCCCCTGGCCCTTCTAAGCAATATCCAGGCCAAGAGCTGTACGACTCACAGTGTGTATGCCGAGGGTAGGGCAACACAGTGCACTCTTATTGGAACATCTTGATTTAGCCAGCAATCGCACAGTTTCACCAGCACTCTTAAGCAAGTTCCAACAGGCCGTGGAAGTCCCTCTCATTCCCTCGTTTGAGCTGTTCAGAGAGAAACATAAGCTTCTTCTTCCATTCAGGACCTCCTACCTGAAGTCACCCTGCCTCCTGAAGAAAGACGACCTTGTTTCTATTGCAACTAAAGCACAGTTTTTCCTGTAGCACGGCAGGCTTTTGAAGAGGCACTGGCCCAGAGGCCTAGCTAGGGCTTTCCTTGGTGAGGCCATTCACTATATGCAGAACACCCTGCCTCGAGAAGTTGATTCAGAGAAGCAACAACTGTGTACTCTGTGTCTCATTTGACTTGTTAAAAAGCACACAGATGTATGCTGCCTGTGCCCATGGAAATGGAGGCATGATGGGACTAGCCTTGCTTTCCATTTGCAAAGCTCCATTCTTGCTTTCGTGAAGCTCCCTGAAATTCTCTGCTCTTGACAGGCCTCTGGCCACTGTAGGCATGGGTCTGGGAAGAAAATGAGTTTTCTCTGGCTACACACGGAGCTTCATTGGCCGGGGTGGGGCTCTCCATGCCATGCTCTAGAGCAAAAGGGAATCTCAACGTGAGTCCTTGCCTCGAGGTAAGGCCCTGAGTAACCCTGTAGAAAGGAAGGCATGCAGCTCTTTCCATGAGTTCTTAGTGGAAATTTGTTTTATCTTAAAGGAAGAACCCTTTTCAGGACTCCTACGCCCTTCGGGTGAGCATCATTTTGGTTCCAAGATCATTGACTCCCTCCACACCCCTGTGGGCCTGCTGAGCAGCATTGAGTCCCATACGTCCTCCGGAGGCCCTCTGTGTCTGCAGAGTTTCGGGGAACAAACTGTACGTTACTTCAGGAGAGCTACATTTCCAGAGCACTCGAAAAGCATCAGAACCACATTTCTAGGCAGTCCAACATGCCCTGGAAGTCTTCGACATTGCCCTCGTCAGAGCTGCCCTGAGAAAGCACTCTGCTTAGAATTTATCGAGGACCTCGTTCCTGAAGTCACTCTATTCAAGGAGAAATACAGCATCTTAACATGCTGTGTCGCTCACAGGGCAAGAAACGTGAGAACTTGCCTCGAGGTAAGGCCATGAAATGCTATGCAGAAGCGGAGGCGTGTAGCAGTTTCCATGAGGCCGTAGTCGCTTCTCTTCAGCATTTTAAACCAGTACGCTTTTCAGGACACCTAGGTGCCTCGCTTGGAAACCCTATTCCGTGCAAGAACACTGAGTACCCTCAGGCTCCCCTGGCCCTTCTAAGCAATATCCAGGTCAGGAGATTTCCGACTCACAGTGTGTATGCCGAGTGTAGGGCAACACAGTGCACTCTTATTGGGACATCTTGATGTAGCTAGCAATCGCACAGGTTCACGACCACCGTTAAGCAAGTTCCAACATGCCGTGGAAGTCGCACTCATTCCCTAGTCTGAGCTGCACAGAGAAACACACTAGGCTTCTCCTTCCAACCAGGACCCCCTACCTGAATTCACCCTGCCTCCCGGAAAAAGAAATCTTGCGTTCCTATTGCAACTAAAGCACAGTTTTTCCTGTAGCACTGCAGGCTTTTGAAGAGGCACGGTCCCAGAGGCCTGGCTAGGGCTTTCCTTGGTGAGGCCATTCACTACATTCAGGACACCCTGCCTCGAGAAGTTGATTCAGAGAAACAACCAGTGTGTACTCTGTGTCTCTTTTGACTTTTTAGAAACCACAGAGGTGTATGCTGCCTGTGCCCATGGAAATGGGGGCATGAAGGTACTAGCGTTGCTTTCCGTTTGGAAACCTCCATTCTTGCTTCCGTGAAGCTCACTGAAATTCTCGGCTGTTGACAGGCCTCTGGCCACTGTAGGCATGGGTCAGGGAAGAAAAGGAGTTTTCTCTGGGTACACACACGGAGCTTCATTGGCCGGGGAGGGGCTCTCCTTGCCATGCTCTAGAGCTAAAGGGAATCTCAACGTGAGTCCTTGCCTCGAGGTAAGGCCCTGAGTAGCCCTGCAGAATGGAAGCATGCAGCTCTTTCCATGGGCTCTTAATGGAGGTCTGTTTTATTTTAAAGGAAGTACCCTTTTCAGGACTCCTACGCCCTTCGGGTGAGCATCATTTTGGTTCCAAGATCACTGACTACTTCCACACCCCTGTGGGCGTGCTGAGCAGCATTGAGTCCCATACGTCCCACGGAGGGTCTCTGTGTCTGCAGAATCTCGGGCAACACACTGTACGTTACTTCAGGAGAGCTACATTTCCAGAGCACTCGAACAACATCAGAACCACATTTCTAGGCAGTCCAACATGCCCTGGAAGTCTCCGACATTGCCCTCGTCTGAGCTGCCCTGAGAAAACACTCTGCTTAGAGTTTATCGAGGACCTCGTTCCTGAAGTCACTCTATTCAAGGAGAAATACAGCATCTTAACATGCTGTGTCGCTCACAGGGCCAGAAACGTGAGAACTTGCCTCGAGGTAAGGCCCTGAAATGCTTTGCTGAAGCGGAGGGGTGTAGCAGTTTCCATGAGGCCGTAGTCGCTTTTCTTCAGCATTTTAACGCCAGTAGGCTTTTCAGGACACCTAGGTGCCTCGCCTGGAAACCCTATTCCCTGCAGGAACACTGAGTACCTTCAGGCTCCCCTGGCCCTTCAAAGCAATATCCAGGCCAGGAGCTGTCCGACTCACAGTGTGTATGCCGAGGATAGGGAAACACAGTGCAGTCTTATTGGGACATCTTGTGTTAGACAGCAATCCCACAGGTTCACGAGCACCGTTTTAGCAAGTTCCAACATGCCGTGGAAGTCGCACTCATTCCCTAGTCTGAGCTGCACAGAGAAAAACACTAGGCTTCTCCTTCCAATCAGGACCCCCTACCTGAATTCACCCTGCCTCCAGGAGAAAGAAATCTTGGTTCCTATTGCAACTAAAGCACAGTTTTTCCTGTAGCACTGCAGGCTTTTGAAGAGGCATGGTCCCAGAGGCCTAGCTAGGGCTTTCCTTGGTGAGGCCATTCACTACATTCAGGACACCCTGCCTCGAGAAGTTGATTCAGGGAAACAACCAGTGTGTACTCTGTGTCTCTTTTGACTTGTTAGAAACCACAGAGATGTATGCTGCCTGTGCCCATGGAAATGGGGGCATGATGGTACTAGGCTTGCTTTCCGTTTGGAAACCTCCATTCTTGCTTCCGTGAAGCTCCCTGAAATTCTCTGCTGTTGACAGGCCTGTGGCCACTGGTGGCATGGGTCTGGGAAGAAAAGGAGTTTTCTCTGGGTACACACGGAGCATCATTGGTCGGGGTGTGGCTCTCCTTGCCATGCTCTAGAGCTAAAGGGAATCTCAACGTGAGTCCTTGCCTCGAGGTAAGGCCCTGAGTAGCCCTGCAGAATGGGAGGCATGCAGCTCTTTCCATGAGCTCTTAGTGGAGGTCTCTTTGAGTTTAAAGGAAGAACTCTTTTCAGGACTCCTACGCCTTTCGGGTGAGCATCATTTTGGTTCCAAGGTCACTGCCTACCTTCAGACCCCTGTGGGCCTGCTGAGCAACATTGAGTCCCATACGTCCCACGGAGGCCGTCTGTGTCTGCTGAGTCTCGGGCAACACACTGTACGTTACTTCAGGAGAGCTACATTTCCAGAGCACTCGAACAGCATCAGAACTACATTTCTAGGCAGTCCAACATGCCCTGGAAGTCTTCGACATTGCCCTCGTCTGAGCTGCCCTGAGAAAACACTCTGCTTCGAATTTATCGAGGACCTCGTTCCTGAAGTCACTCTATTCAAGGAGAAATACAGCATCTTAACATGCTGTGTCGCTCACAGGGCAAGAAACGTGAGAACTTGCCTCGAGGTAAGGCCCTGAAATGCTATGCAGAAGCGGAGGCGTGTAGCAGTTTCCATGAGGCCGTAGTCGCTTATCTTCAGCATTTTAAAGCCAGTACGCTTTTCAGGACACCTAGGTGCCTCGCCTGGAAACCCTATTCCCTGCAAGAACACTGAGCACCTTCAGGCTCCCCTGGCCATTCTAAGCAATATCCAGGCCAGGAGCTTTCCGACTCACAGTGTGTACGCCGAGTGTAGGGCAGCACAGTGCACTCTTATTGGGACATGTTGATTTAGCCAGCAATCGCACAGGTTCACGAGCACTGTTAAGCAAGTTCCAACAGGCCAGGGAAGTCGCTCTCATTCCCTAGTTTGAGCTGTACAGAGACAAACAGTAAGCTTCTCCTTCCATTCAGGACCTCCTACCTGAAGTCACCCTGCCTCCTGAAGAAAGACGACCTTGTTTCTATTGCAACTAAAGCACAGTTTTTCCTGTAGCACGGCAGGCTTTTGAAGAGGCACGGGCCCAGAGGCCTAGCTAGGGCTTTCCTTTGTGAGGCCGTTCACTAGATGCAGAACACCCTGCCTCGAGAAGTTGATTCAGGGAAGGAACAATTGTGTACTCTGTGTCTCATTTGACTTGTTAAAAACCACACAGATGTATGCTGCCTGTGCCCATGGAAATGGGCGCATGATGGGACTAGTCTTGCTTTCCATTTGCAAAGCTCCATTCTTGCTTTCGTGAAGCTCCCTGAAATTCTCTGCTTTTGACAGGCCTCTGGCCACTCTAGGCATGGGTCTGGGAATAAAATGAGTTTTCTCTGGCTACACACGGAGCTTCATTGGCCCGGGTGGGGCTCTCCTTGCCATGCTCTAGAGCTAAAGGGAATCTGAACGTGAGTCCCTGCCTCGAGGTAAGGCCCTGAGTAACCCTGTAGAAAGGGAGGCATGCAGCTCTTTCCATGAGCTCTTAGTGGAGGTCTGTTTTATTTTAAAGGAAGAACCCTTTTCAGGACTCCTACGCCTTTAGGGTGAGCATCATTTTGGTTCCAAGGTCACTGACTACCTCCACACCCCTGTGGGCCTGCTGAGCAGCATTGAGTCCCATACGTCCCACGGAGGCCCTCTGTGTCTGCAGAGTCTCAGGCAACACACTGCTCGTTACCTCAGGAGAGCTACATTTCCAGAGCACTCGAACAGCATCAGAACCACACTTCTAGGCAGTCCAACGTGCCCTGGAAATCTTCGACATTGCCCTCGTCTGAGCTGCCCTGAGAAAACACTCTGCTTCGAATTTATCGAGGACCTCGTTCCTGAAGTCACTCTATTCAAGGAGAAATACAGCATCTTAATATGCTGTGTCGCTCACAGGGCAAGAAACGTGAGAACTTGCCTCGAGGTAAGGCCCTGAAATGCTATGCAGAAGCGGAGGCGTGTAGCACTTTCTATGAGGCCGTAGTCGCTTATCTTCAGCATTTTAACGCCAGTAGGCATTTCAGAACACCTAGGTGCCTCGCCTGGAAACCCTATTCCCTGCAAGAACACTGAGTACCTTCAGGCTCCCCTGGCCCTTCTAAGCAATATCCAGGCCAAGAGCTATCCGACTCACAGTGTGTATGCCGAGGGTAGGGCAACACAGTGCACTCTTATTGGGACATCTTGTTTTAGCCAGCAATCCCACAGGTTCACGAGCACCGTTCTAGCAAGTTCCAACATGCCGTGGAAGTCGCACTCATTCCCTAGTCTGAGCTGCACAGAGAAAAACACTAGGCTTCTCCTTCCAATCAGGACCCCCTTCCTGAATTCACCCTGCCTCCAGGAGAAAGAAATCTTGCGTTCCTATTGCAACTAAAGCACATTTTTTCCTGTAGCACTGCAGGCTTTTGAAGAGGCACGGTCCCAGAGGCCTGGCTAGGGCTTTCCTTGGTGAGGCCATTCACTACATTCAGGACACCCTGCCTCGAGAAGTTGATTCAGGGAAACAACCAGTGTGTACTCTGTGTCTCTTTTGACTTGTTAGAAACCTCAGAGATGTATGCTGCCTGTGCCCATGGAAATGGGGGCATGATGGTACTAGCTTTGCTTTCCGTTTGGAAACCTCCATTCTTGCTTCCGTGAAGCTCCCTGAAATTCTCTGCTGTTGACAGGCCTCTGGCCACTGGTGGCATGGGTCTGGGAAGAAAAGGAGTTTTCTCTGGGTACACATGGAGGATCATTGGTCGGGGTGTGGCTCACCTTACCATGCTCTAGAGCTAAAGGGAATCTCAACGTGAGTCCTTGCCTCGAGGTAAGGCCCTGAGTAGCCCTGCAGAATGGGAGGCATGCAGCTCTTTCCATGAGCTCTTAGTGGAGGTCTGTTTTATTTTAAAGGAAGTACCCTTTTCAGGACTGCTACGCCCTTCGGGTGAGCATCATTTTGGTTCAAAGATCACTGACTACCTCCACACCCCTGTGTGCCTCCTGAGCAGCATTGAGTCCCATACGTCCCACGGAGGGTCTCTGTGTCTGCAGAGTCTCGGGCAACACACTGTACGTTACTTCAGGAGAGCTACATTTCCAGAGCACTCGAACAGCATCAGAACTACATTTCTAGGCAGTCCAACATGCCCTGGAAGTCTTCGACATTGCCCTCGTCTGAGCTGCCCTGAGAAAACACTCTGCTTAGACGTTATCGAGGACCTCGTTCCTGAAGTCACTCTATTCAAGGAGAAATACAGCATCTTAACATGCTGTGTCGCTCACAGGGCAAGAAACGTGAGAACTTGCCTCGAGGTAAGGCCCTGAAATGCTATGCAGAAGCGGAGGCGTGTAGCAGTTTCTATGAGGCCATAGTCGCTTATCTTTAGCATTTTAACGCCAGTAGGCTTTTCAGGACACCTAGGTGCCTCGCCTGGAAACTCTATTCCCTGCAAGAACACTGAGTACCTTCAGGCTCCCCTGACCCTTCTAAGCAATATCCAGGCCAGGAGCTTTCCGACTCACAGTGTGTATGCCGAGGGTAGGGCAACACAGTGCACTCTTATTGGGACCTCTTGTTTTAGTCAGCAATCCCATAGGTTCACGAGCACCGTTCTAGCAAGTTCCAACATGCCGTGGAAGTCGCACTCATTGCCTAGTGTGAGCTGCACAGAGAAAAACACTAGGCTTCTCCTTCCAATCAGGACCCCCTACCTGAATTCACCCTGCCTCCAGGAGAAAGAAATCTTGCGTTCCTATTGCAACTAAAGCACAGTTTTTCCTGTAGCACTGCAGGCTTTTGAAGAGGCATTGTCCCAGAGGCCTGGCTACGGCTTTCCTTGGTGAGGCCATTCACTACATTCAGGACACCCTGCCTCGAGAAGTTGATTCAGGGAAACAACCAGTGTGTACTCTGTGTCTCTTTTGACTTGTTAGAAACCACAGAGATGTATGCTGCCTGTGCCCATGGAAATGGGGGCATGATGGTACTAGCCTTGCTTTCCGTGTGGAAACCTCCATTCTTGCTTCCGTGAAGCTCCCTGAAATTCTCTGCTGTTGACAGGCCTCTGGCCACTGGTGGCATGGGTCTGGGAAGAAAAGGAGTTTTCTCTGGGTACACACGGAGCATCATTGGTCGGGGTGTGGCTCACCTTGCCATGCTCTAGAGCTAAAGGGAATCTCAACGTGAGTCCTTGCCTCGAGGTAAGGCCCTGAGTAGCCCTGCAGAATGGGAGGCATGCAGCTCTTTCCATGAGCTCTTAGTGGAGGTCTGTTTTATTTTAAAGGAAGTACCCTTTTCAGGACTGCTACGCCCTTCGGGTGAGCATCATTTTGGTTCAAAGATCACTGACTACCTCCATACCCCTGTGGGCCTGTTGAGCAGCATTGAGTCCCATACGTCCCACGGAGGGTCTCTGTGTCTGCAGAGTCTCGGGCAACACACTGTACGTTACTTCAGGAGAGCTACATTTCCAGAGCACTCGAACAGCATCAGAACTACATTTCTAGGCAGTCCAACATGCCCTGGAAGTCTTCGACATTGCCCTCGTCTGAGCTGCCCTGAGAAAACACTCTGCTTAGACTTTATCGAGGACCTCGTTCCCGAAGTCACTCTATTCAAGGAGAAATACAGCATCTTAACATGCTGTGTCGCTCACAGGGCCAGAAACGTGAGAACTTGCCTCGAGGTAAGGCCCTGAAATGCTATGCAGAAGCGGAGGCGTGTAGCAGTTTCTATGAGGCCATAGTCGCTTATCTTTAGCATTTTAACGCCAGTAGGGTTTTCAGGACACCTAGGTGCCTCGCCTGGAAACTCTATTCCCTGCAAGATCACTGAGTACCTTCAGGCTCCCCTGGCCCTTCTAAGCAATATCCAGGCCAGGAGCTTTCCGACTCACAGTGTGTACGCCGAGTGTAGGGCAACACAGTGCACTCTTATTGGAACATCTTGATTTAGCCAGCAATCGCACAGGTTCACGAGCACTGTTAAGCAAGTTCCAACAGGCCGGGCAAGTCGCTCTCATTCCCTAGTTTGAGCTGTACAGAGAAAAACACTAGGCTTCTCCTTCCATTCAGGACTTCCTACCTGAAGTCACCCTGCCTTCTGAAGAAAGACGACCTTGTTCCTATTGCAACTAAAGCACAGTTTTTCCTGTAGCACGGCAGGCTTTTGAAGAGGCACGGGCCCAGAGGCCTAGCTAGGGCTTTCCTTGGTGAGGCCGTTCACTAGATGCAGAACACCCTGCCTCGAGAAGTTGATTCAGGGAAGCAACAATTGTGTACTCTGTGTCTCATTTGACTTGTTAAAAACCACACAGATGTATGCTGCCTGTGCCCATGGAAATGGGCGCATGATGGGACTAGTCTTGCTTTCCATTTGCAAAGCTCCATTCTTGCTTTCGTGAAGCTCCCTGAAATTCTCTGCTGTTGACAGGCCTCTGGCCACTCTAGGCATGGGTCTGGGAAGAAAAGGAGTTTTCTCTGGGTACACACGGAGCATCATTGGTCGGTGTGTGGCTCTCCTTGCCATGCTCTAGAGCTAAAGGCAATCTCAACGTGAGTCCTTGCATCGAGGTAAGGCCCTGAGTAACCCTGTAGAAAGGGAGGCATGCAGCTCTTTCCATGAGCTCTTAGTGGAGGTCTGTTTTATTTTAAAGGGAGTACCCTTTTCAGGACTGCTACGCCCTTCGGGTGAGCATCATTTTGGTTCAAAGATCACTGACTACCTCCACACCCCTGTGGGCCTGCTGAGCAGCATTGAGTCCCATACGTCCCACGGAGGGTCTCTGTGTCTGCAGAGTCTCGGGCAACAAACTGTACGTTACTTCAAGAGAGCTACATTTCCAGAGCTCTCGAACAGCATCAGAACTACATTTCTAGGCAGTCCAACATGCCCTGGAAGTCTTCGACATTGCCGTCGTCTGAGCTGCCTTGAGAAAACACTCTGCTTAGACTTTATCGAGGACCTCGTTCCTGAAGTCACTCTATTCAAGGAGAAATACAGCATCTTAACATGCTGTGTCGCTCACAGGGCCAGAAACGTGAGAACTTGCCTCGAGGTAAGGCCCTGAAATGCTATGCAGAAGCGGAGGCGTGTAGCAGTTTCCATGAGGCCGTAGTCGCTTATCTTCAGCATTTTAAAGCCAGTAGGCTTTTCAGGACACCTAGGTGCCTCGCCTGGAAACCCTATTCCCTGCAAGAACACTGAGCCCCCTCAGGCTCCCCTGGCCCTTCTAAGCAATATCCAGGCCAGGAGCTTTCCGACTCACAGTGTGTACGCCGAGTGTAGGGCAATACAGTGCACTCTTATTGGAACATCTTGATTTAGCCAGCAATCGCACAGGTTCACGAGCACTGTTAAGCAAGTTCCAACAGGCCGGGGAAGTCGCTCTCATTCCCTAGTTTGAGCTGTACAGAGAAAAACAGTAAGCTTCTCCTTCCATTCAGGACTTCCTACCTGAAGTCACCCTGCCTCCTGAAGAAAGACGACCTTGTTTCTATTGCAACTAAAGCACAGTTTTTCCTGTAGCACGGCAGGCTTTTGAAGAGGCACGGGCCCAGAGGCCTAGCTAGGGCTTTCCTTGGTGAGGCCGTTCACTAGATGCAGAACACCCTGCCTCGAGAAGTTGATTCAGGGAAGCAACAATTGTGTACTCTGTGTCTCATTTGACTTGTTAAAAACCACACAGATGTATGCTGCCTGTGCCCATGGAAATGGGCTCATGATGGGACTAGTCTTGCTTTCCATTTGCAAAGCTCCATTCTTGCTTTCGTGAAGCTCCCTGAAATTCTCTGCTGTTGACAGGCCTCTGGCCACTGGTGGCATGGGTCTGGGAAGAAAAGGAGTTTTCTCTGGGTACACACGGAGCATCATTGGTCGGGGTGTGGCTCTCCTTGCCATGCTCTAGAGCTAAAGGCAATCTCAACGTGAGTCCTTGCCTCGAGGTAAGGCCCTGAGTAGCCCTGCAGAATGGGAGGCATGCAGCTCTTTCCATGAGCTCTTAGTGGAGGTCTCTTTGATTTTAAAGGGAGTACCCTTTTCAGGACTGCTACGCCCTTCGGGTGAGAATCATTTTGGTTCAAAGATCACTGACTACCTCCACACCCCTGTGGGCCTGCTGAGCAGCATTGAGTCCCATACGGCCCACGGAGGGTCTCTGTGTCTGCAGAGTCTCGGGCAACACACTGCTCGTTACCTCAGGAGAGCTACATTTCCAGAGCACTCGAACGGCATCAGAACCACACTTCTAGGCAGTCCAACGTGCCCTGGAAGTCTTCGACATTGCCCTCGTCTGAGCTGCCCTGAGAAAACACTCTGCTTCGAATTTGTCGAGGACCTCGTTCCTGAAGTCACTCGATTCAAGGAGAAATACAGCATCTTAATATGCTGTGTCGCTCACAGGGCAAGAAACGTGAGAACTTGCCTCGAGGTAAGGCCCTGAAATGCTATGCAGAAGCGGAGGCGTGTAGCAGTTTCTATGAGGCCGTAGTCGCTTATCTTCAGCATTTTAACGCCAGTAGGCTTTTCAGGCCACCTAGGTGCCTCGCCTGGAAACCCTATTCCCTGCAAGAATACTGAGTACCTTCAGGGTCCCCTGGCCATTCTAAGCAATATCCAGGCCAAGAGCTGTCCGACTCACAGTGTGTATGCCGAGGGTAGGGCAACACAGTGCACTCTTATTGGGACATCTTGTTTTAGCCAGCAATCCCACAGGTTCACGAGCACAGGTCTAGCAAGTTCCAACATGCCGTGGAAGTCGCACTCATTCCCTAGTCTGAGCTGCACAGAGAAAAACACTAGGCTTCTCCTTCCAATCAGGACCCCTACCTGAATTCACCCTGCCTCCACGAGAAAGAAATCTTGCGTTCCTATTGCAACTAAAGCACAGTTTTTCCTGTAGCACTGCAGGCTTTTGAAGAGGCATGGTCCCAGAGGCCTGGCTAGGGCTTTCCTTGGTGAGGCCATTCAGTACATGCAGGACACCCTGCCTCCAGAGGTTGATTCAGGGAAACAACCAGTGTGTACTCTGTGTCTCTTTTGACTTGTTAGAAACCACAGAGATGTATGCTGCCTGTGCCCATGGAAATGGGGGCATGATGGTACTAGCCTTGCTTTCTGTTTGGAAATCTCCATTCTTGCTTCCGTGAAGCTCCCTGAAATTCTCTGCTGTTGACAGGACTCTGGCCACTGTAGGCATGGGTCTGGGAAGAAAATGAGTTTTCTCTGGCTACACACGGAGCTTCATTGGCCGGGGTGGGGCTCTCCTTGCCATGGTCTAGAGCAAAAGAGAATCTCAACGTGAGTCCTTGCCTCGAGGTAAGGCCCTGAGTAACCCTGTAGAAAGGGAGGCATGCAGCTCTTTCCATGAGCTCTTAGTGGAAGTCTGTTTTATTTTAAAGGAAGAACCCTTTTCAGGACTCCTACGCCTTTCGGGTGAGCATCATTTTGGTTCCAAGGTCACTGACTACCTCCACACCCCTGTGGGCCTGCTGAGCAGCATTGAGTCCCATACGGCCCACGGAGGCCCTGTGTGTCTGCAGAGTCTCAGGCAACACACTGCTCGTTACCTCAGGAGAGCTACATTTCCAGAGCACTCGAACGGCATCAGAACCACACTTCTAGACAGTCCAACGTGCCCTGGAAATCTTCGACATTGCCCTCGTCTGAGCTGCCCTGAGAAAACACTCTGCTTCGAATTTATCGAGGACCTCGTTCCTGAAGTCACTCTATTCAAGGAGAAATACAGCAGATTAATATGCTGTGTCGCTCACAGGGCAAGAAACGTGAGAACTTGCCTCGAGGTAAGGCCCTGAAATGCTATGCAGAAGCGGAGGCGTGTAGCAGTTTCTATGAGGCCGTAGTGGCTTACCTTCACCATTCTAACGCCAGTAGGCATTTCAGGACACCTAGGTGCCTCGCCTTGAAACCCTATTCCCTGCAAGAACACTAAGTACCTTCAGGCTCCCCTGGCCCTTCTAAGCAATATCCAGGCCAAGAACTGTCCGACTCACAGTGTGTATGCCGAGGGTAGGGCAACACAGTGCACTCTTATTGGAACATCTTGATTTAGCCAGCAATCGCACAGTTTCACCAGCACTCTTAAGCAAGTTCCAACAGGCCGTGGAAGTCGCTCTCATTCCCTCGTTTGAGCTGTTCAGAGAGAAACATAAGCTTCTTCTTCCATTCAGGACCTCCTACCTGAAGTCACCCTGCCTCCTGAAGAAAGACGACCTTGTTTCTATTGCAACTAAAGCACAGTTTTTCCTGTAGCACGGCAGGCTTTTGAAGAGGCACTGGCTCAGAGGCCTAGCTAGGGCTTTCCTTGGTGAGGCCATTCACTATATGCAGAACACCCTGCCTCGAGAAGTTGATTCAGAGAAGCAACAACTGTGTACTCTGTGTCTCATTTGACTTGTTAAAAAGCACACAGATGTATGCTGCCTGTGCCCATGGAAATGGAGGCATGATGGGACTAGCCTTGCTTTCCATTTGCAAAGCTCCATTCTTGCTTTCGTGAAGCTCCCTGAAATTCTCTGCTGTTGACAGGCCTCTGGCCACTGTAGGCATGGGCCTGGGAAGAAAATGAGTTTTCTCCGGCTACACACGGAGCTTCATTGGCCGGGGTGGGGCTCTCCATGCCATGCTCTAGAGCAAAAGGGAATCTCAACGTGAGTCCTTGCCTCGAGGTAAGGCCCTGAGTAACCCTGTAGAAAGGAAGGCATGCAGCTCTTTCCATGAGCTCTTAGTGGAAGTCTGTTTTATCTTAAAGGAAGAACCCTTTTCAGGACTCCTACGCCCTTCGGGTGAGCATCATTTTGGTTCCAAGAGCATTGACTCCCTCCACACCCCTGTGGGCCTGCTGAGCAGCATTGAGTCCCATACGTCCTCCGGAGGCCCTCTGTGTCTGCAGAGTTTCGGGGAACACACTGTACGTTACTTCAGGAGAGCTACATTTCCAGAGCACTCGAAAAGCATCAGAACCACATTTCTAGGCAGTCCAACATGCCCTGGAAGTCTTCGACATTGCCCTCGTCAGAGCTGCCCTGAGAAAGCACTCTGCTTAGAATTTATCGAGGACCTCGTTCCTGAAGTCACTCTATTCAAGGAGAAATACAGCATCTTAACATGCTGTGTCGCTCACAGGGCAAGAAACGTGAGAACTTGCCTCGAGGTAAGGCCATGAAATGCTATGTAGAAGCGGAGGCGTGTCGCAGTTTCCATGAGGCCGTAGTCGCTTCTCTTCAGCATTTTAAACCAGTACGCTTTTCAGGACACCTAGGTGCCTCGCTTGGAAACCCTATTCCCTGCAAGAACACTGAGTACCCTCAGGCTCCCCTGGCCCTTCTAAGCAATATCCAGGTCAGGAGCTTTCCGACTCACAGTGTGTATGCCGAGTGTAGGGCAACACAGTGCACTCTTATTGGGACATCTTGATTTAGCTAGGAATCGCACAGGTTCACGACCACCGTTAAGCAAGTTCCAACATGCCGTGGAAGTAGCACTCATTCCCTAGTCTGAGCTGCACAGAGAAACACACTAGGCTTCTCCTTCCAATCAGGACCCCCTACCTGAATTCACCCTGCCTCCCGGAGAAAGAAATCTTGCGTTCCTATTGCAACTAAAGCACAGTTTTTCCTGTAGCACTGCAGGCTTTTGAAGAGGCACGGTCCCAGAGGCCTGGCTAGGGCTTTCCTTGGTGAGGCCATTCACTACATTCAGGACACCCTGCCTCGAGAAGTTGATTCAGAGAAACAACCAGTGTGTACTCTGTGTCTCTTTTGACTTTTTAGAAACCACAGAGGTGTATGCTGCCTGTGCAGATGGAAATGGGGGCATGATGGTACTAGCGTTGCTTTCCGTTTGGAAACCTCCATTCTTGCTTCCGTGAAGCTCACTGAAATTCTCGGCTGTTGACAGGCCTCTGGCCACTGTAGGCATGGGTCTGGGAAGAAAAGGAGTTTTCTCTGGGTACACACACGGAGCTTCATTGGCCGGGGAGGGGCTCTCCTTGCCATGCTCTAGAGCTAAAGGGAATCTCAACGTGAGTCCTTGCCTCGAGGTAAGGCCCTGAGTAGCCCTGCAGAATGGAAGCATGCAGCTCTTTCCATGGGCTCTTAATGGAGGTCTGTTTTATTTTAAAGGAAGTACCCTTTTCAGGACTCCTACGCCCTTCGGGTGAGCATCATTTTGGTTCCAAGATCACTGACTACCTCCACACCCCTGTGGGCGTGCTGAGCAGCATTGAGTCCCATACGTCCCACGGAGGGTCTCTGTGTCTGCAGAGTCTCGGGCAACACACTGTACGTTACTTCAGGAGAGCTACATTTCCAGAGCACTCGAACAGCATCAGAACCACATTTCTAGGCAGTCCAACATGCCCTGGAAGTCTCCGACATTGCCCTCGTCTGAGCTGCCCTGAGAAAACACTCTGCTTAGAGTTTATCGAGGACCTCGTTCCTGAAGTCACTCTATTCAAGGAGAAATACAGCATCTTAACATGCTGTGTCGCTCACAGGGCAAGAAACGTGAGAACTTGCCTCGAGGTAAGGCCCTGAAATGCTTTGCTGAAGCGGAGGCGTGTAGCAGTTTCCATGAGGCCGTAGTCGCTTTTCTTCAGCATTTTAACGCCAGTAGGCTTTTCAGGACACCTAGGTGCCTCGCCTGGAAACCCTATTCCCTGCAGGAACACTGAGTACCTTCAGGCTCCCCTGGCCCTTCAAAGCAATATCCAGGCCAGGAGCTGTCCGACTCACAGTGTGTATGCCGAGGATAGGGAAACACAGTGCACTCTTATTGGGACATCTTGTGTTAGACAGCAATCCCACAGGTTCACGAGCACCGTTTTAGCAAGTTCCAACATGCCGTGGAAGTCGCACTCATTCCCTAGTCTGAGCTGCACAGAGAAAAACACTAGGCTTCTCCTTCCAATCAGGACCCCCTACCTGAATTCACCCTGCCTCCAGGAGAAAGAAATCTTGGTTCCTATTGCAACTAAAGCACAGTTTTTCCTGTAGCACTGCAGGCTTTTGAAGAGGCATGGTCCCAGAGGCCTAGCTAGGGCTTTCCTTGGTGAGGCCATTCACTACATTCAGGACACCCTGCCTCGAGAAGTTGATTCAGGGAAACAATCAGTGTGTACTCTGTGTCTCTTTTGACTTGTTAGAAACCACAGAGATGTATGCTGCCTGTGCCCATGGAAATGGGGGCATGATGGTACTAGCCTTGCTTTCCGTTTGGAAACCTCCATTCTTGCTTCCGTGAAGCTCCCTGAAATTCTCTGCTGTTGATAGGCCTGTGGCCACTGGTGGCATGGGTCTGGGAACAAAAGGAGTTTTCTCTGGGTACACACGGAGCATCATTGGTCGGGGTGTGGCTCACCTTGCCATGCTCTAGAGCTAAAGGCAATTTCAACGTGAGTCCTTGCCTCGAGGTAAGGCCCTGAGTAACCCTGTAGAAAGTGAGGCATGCAGCTCTTTCCATGAGCTCTTAGTGGAGGTCTGTTTTATTTTAAAGGAAGTACCCTTTTCAGGACTGCTACGCCCTTCGGGTGAGCATCATTTTGGTTCAAAGATCACTGACTACCTCCACACCCCTGTGGGCCTGCTCAGCAGCATTGAGTCCCATACGTCCCACGGAGGCCCTCTGTGTCTGCAGAGTCTCAGGCAACACACTGCTCGTTACCTCAGGAGAGCTACATTTCCAGAGCACTCGAACAGCATCAGAACCACACTTCTAGGCAGTCCAACGTGCCCTGGAAATCTTCGATATTGCCCTCGTCTGAGCTGCCCTGAGAAAACACTCTGCTTCGAATTTATCGAGGACCTCGTTCCTGAAGTCACTCTATTCAAGGAGAAATACAACATCTTAATATGCTGTGTCGCTCACAGGGCAAGAAACGTGAGAACTTGCCTCGAGGTAAGGCCCTGAAATGCTATGCAGAAGCGGAGGCATGTAGCACTTTCTATGAGGCCGTAGTCACTTATCTTCAATATTTTAACGCCAGTAGGCCTTTCAGAACACCTAGGTGCCTCGCCTGGAAACCCTATTCCCTGCAAGAACACTGAGTACCTTCAGGCTCCCCTGGCCCTTCTAAGCAATATCCAGGCCAAGAGCTGAACGACTCACAGTGTGTATGCCGAGGGTAGGGCAACACAGTGCACTCTTATTGGGACATCTTGTTTTAGCCAGCAATCCCACAGGTTCACGAGCACCGTTCTAGCAAGTTCCAACATGCCGTGGAAGTCGCACTCATTCCCTAGTCTGAGCTGCACAGAGAAAAACACTAGGCTTTTCCTTCCAATCAGGACCCCCTACCTGAATTCACCCTGCCTCCAGGAGAAAGAAATCTTGCGTTCCTATTGCAACTAAAGCACATTTTTTCCTGTAGCACTATAGGCTTTTGAAGAGGCACGGTCCCAGAGGCCTGGCTAGGGCTTTCCTTGGTGAGGCCATTCACTACATGCAGGACACCCTGCCTCGAGAAGTTGATTCAGGGAAACAAGCAGTGTGTACTCTGTGTCTCTTTTGACTTGTTAGAAAACACAGAGATGTATGCTGCCTGTGCCCATGGAAATGGGGGCATGATGGTACTAGCGTTGCTTTCCGTTTGGAAACCTCCATTCTTGCTTCCGTGAAGCTCCCTGAAATTCTCTGCTGTTGACAGGCCTCTGGCCACTGGTGGCATGGGTCTGGGAACAAAAGGAGTTTTCTCTGGGTACACACGGAGCATCATTGGTCGGGGTGTGGCTCTCCTTGCCATGCTCTAGAGCTAAAGGGAATCTCAACGTGAGTCCTTGCCTCGAGGTAAGGCCCTGAGTAGCCCTGCAGAATGGGAGGCATGCAGCTCTTTCCATGAGCTCTTAGTGGAGGTCTCTTTGAGTTTAAAGGAAGAACTCTTTTCAGGACTCCTACGCCTTTCGGGTGAGCATCATTTTGGTTCCAAGGTCACTGCCTACCTTCAGACCCCTGTGGGCCTGCTGAGCAACATTGAGTCCCATACGTCCCACGGAGGCCCTCTGTGTCTGCAGAGTCTCGGGCAACACACTGTACGTTACTTCAGGAGAGCTACATTTCCAGAGCACTCGAACAGCATCAGAACTACATTTCTAGGCAGTCCAACATGCCCTGGAAGTCTTCGACATTGCCCTCGTCTGAGCTGCCCTGAGAAAACACTCTGCTTCGAATTTATCGAGGACCTCGTTCCTGAAGTCACTCTATTCAAGGAGAAATACAGCATCTTAACATGCTGTGTCGCTCACAGGGCAAGAAACGTGAGAACTTGCCTCGAGGTAAGGCCCTGAAATGCTATGCAGAAGCGGAGGCGTGTAGCAGTTTCCATGAGGCCGTAGTCGCTTATCTTCAGCATTTTAAAGCCAGTACGCTTTTCAGGACACCTAGGTGCCTCGCCTGGAAACTCTATTCCCTGCAAGAACACTGAGTACCTTCAGGCTCCCCTGGCCCTTCTAAGCAATATCCAGGCCAGGAGCTTTCCGACTCACAGTGTGTATGCCGAGGGTAGGGCAACACAGTGCACTCTTATTGGGACCTCTTGTTTTAGCCAGCAATCCCACAGGTTCACGAGCACCGTTCTAGCAAGTTCCAACATGCCGTGGAAGTCGCACTCATTCCCTAGTCTGAGCTGCACAGAGAAAAACACTAGGCTTCTCCTTCCAATCAGGACCCCCTACCTGAATTCACCCTGCCTCCAGGAGAAAGAAATCTTGCGTTCCTATTGCAAACAAAGCACAGTTTTTCCTGTAGCACTGCAGGCTTTTGAAGAGGCATCGTCCCAGAGCCCTGGCTAGGGCTTTCCTTGGTGAGGCCATTCACTATATGCAGGACACCCTGCCTCGAGAAGTTGATTCAGGGAAACAACCAGTGTGTACTCTGTGTCTCTTTTGACTTGTTAGAAAACACAGAGATGTATGCTGCCTGTGCCCATGGAAATGGGGGCATGATGGTACTAGGCTTGCTTTCCGTTTGGAAACCTCCATTCTTGCTTCCGTGAAGCTCCCTGAAATTCTCTGCTGTTGACAGGACTCTGGCCACTGGTGGCATGGGTCTGGGAAGAAAAGAAGTTTTCTCTGGGTACACACGGAGCATCATTGGTCGGGGTGTGGCTCTCCTTGCCATGCTCTAGAGCTAAAGGCAATCTCAACGTGAGTCCTTGCATCGAGGTAAGGCCCTGAGTAACCCTGTAGAAAGGGAGGCATGCAGCTCTTTCCATGAGCTCTTAGTGGAGGTCTGTTTTATTTTAAAGGAAGTACCCTTTTCAGGACTGCTACGCCCTTCGGGTGAGCATCATTTTGGTTCAAAGATCACTGACTACCTCCACACCCCTGTGGGCCTGCTGAGCAGCATTGAGTCCCATACGTCCCACGGAGGCCCTCTGTGTCTGCAGAGTGTCAGGCAACACACTGCTCGTTACCTCAGGAGAGCTACATTTCCAGAGCACTCGAACAGCATCAGAACCACACTTCTAGGCAGTCCAACGTGCCCTGGAAATCTTCGACATTGCCCTCGTGTGAGCTGCCCTGAGAAAACACTCTGCTTCGAATTTATCGAGGACCTCGTTCCTGAAGTCACTCTATTCAAGGAGAAATACAGCATCTTAATATGCTGTGTCGCTCACAGGGCAAGAAACCTGAGAACTTGCCTCGAGGTAAGGCCCTGAAATGCTATGCAGAAGCGGAGGCGTGTAGCACTTTCTATGAGGCCGTAGTCGCTTATCTTCAGCATTTTAACGCCAGTAGGCATTTCAGAACACCTAGGTGCCTCGCCTGGAAACCCTATTCCCTGCAAGAACACTGAGTACCTTCAGGCTCCCCTGGCCCTTCTAAGCAATATCCAGGCCAAGAGCTGTCCGACTCACAGTGTGTATGCCGAGGGTAGGGCAACACAGTGCACTCTTATTCTGACATCTTGTTTTAGCCAGCAATCCCACAGGTTCACGAGCACCGTTCTAGCAAGTTCCAACATGCCGTGGAAGTGGCACTCATTCCCTAGTCTGAGCTGCACAGAGAAAAACACTCGGCTTCTCCTTCCAATCAGGACCCCCTACCTGAATTCACCCTGCCTCCAGGAGAAAGAAATCTTGCGTTCCTATTGCAACTAAAGCACATTTTTTCCTGTAGCACTATAGGCTTTTGAAGAGGCATGGTCCCAGAGGCCTGGCTAGGGCTTTCCTTGGTGAGGCCATTCACTACATGCAAGACACCCTGCCTCGAGAAGTTGATTCAGGGAAACAAGCAGTGTGTACTCTGTGTCTCTTTTGACTTGTTAGAAACCACAGAGATGTATGCTGCCTGTGCCCATGGAAATGGGGGCATGATGGTACTAGCGTTGCTTTCCGTTTGGAAACCTCCATTCTTGCTTCCGTGAAGCTCCCTGAAATTCTCTGCTGTTGACAGGCCTGTGGCCACTGGTGGCATGGGTCTGGGAACAAAAGGAGTTTTCTCTGGGTACACACGGAGCATCATTGGTCGGGGTGTGGCTCTCCTTGCCATGCTCTAGAGCTAAAGGCAATCTCAACGTGAGTCCTTGCCTCGAGGTAAGGCCCTGAGTAGCCCTGCAGAATGGGAGGCATGCAGCTCTTTCCATGAGCTCTTAGTGGAGGTCTCTTTGAGTTTAAAGGAAGAACTCTTTTCAGGACTCCTACGCCTTTCGGGTGAGCATCATTTTGGTTCCAAGGTCACTGCCTACCTTCAGACCCCTGTGGGCCTGCTGAGCAGCATTGAGTCCCATACGTCCCACGGAGGGTCTCTGTGTCTGCAGAGTCTCGGGCAACACACTGTACGTTACTTCAGGAGAGCTACATTTCCAGAGCACTCGAACAGCATCAGAACCACATTTCTAGGCAGTCCAACATGCCCTGGAAGTCTCCGACATTGCCCTCGTCTGAGCTGCCCTGAGAAAACACTCTGCTTAGAGTTTATCGAGGACCTCGTTCCTGAAGTCACTCTATTCAAGGAGAAATACAGCATCTTAACATGCTGTGTCGCTCACAGGGCAAGAAACGTGAGAACTTGCCTCGAGGTAAGGCCCTGAAATGCTTTGCTGAAGCGGAGGCGTGTAGCAGTTTCCATGAGGCCGTAGTCGCTTTTCTTCAGCATTTTAACGCCAGTAGGCTTTTCAGGACACCTAGGTGCCTCGCCTGGAAACCCTATTCCCTGCAGGAACACTGAGTACCTTCAGGCTCCCCTGGCCCTTCAAAGCAATATCCAGGCCAGGAGCTGTCCGACTCACAGTGTGTATGCCGAGGATAGGGAAACACAGTGCACTCTTATTGAGACATCTTGTGTTAGACAGCAATCCCACAGGTTCACGAGCACCGTTTTAGCAAGTTCCAACATGCCGTGGAAGTCGCACTCATTCCCTAGTCTGAGCTGCACAGAGAAAAACACTAGGCTTCTCCTTCCAATCAGGACCCCCTACCTGAATTCACCCTGCCTCCAGGAGAAAGAAATCTTGGTTCCTATTGCAACTAAAGCACAGTTTTTCCTGTAGCACTGCAGGCTTTTGAAGAGGCATGGTCCCAGAGGCCTAGCTAGGGCTTTCCTTGGTGAGGCCATTCACTACATTCAGGACACCCTGCCTCGAGAAGTTGATTCAGGGAAACAATCAGTGTGTACTCTGTGTCTCTTTTGACTTGTTAGAAACCACAGAGATGTATGCTGCCTGTGCCCATGGAAATGGGGGCATGATGGTACTAGCCTTGCTTTCCGTTTGGAAACCTCCATTCTTGCTTCCGTGAAGCTCCCTGAAATTCTCTGCTGTTGATAGGCCTGTGGCCACTGGTGGCATGGGTCTGGGAAGAAAAGGAGTTTTCTCTGGGTACACACGGAGCATCATTGGTCGGGGTGTGGCTCACCTTGCCATGCTCTAGAGCTAAAGGCAATTTCAACGTGAGTCCTTGCCTCGAGGTAAGGCCCTGAGTAACCCTGTAGAAAGGGAGGCATGCAGCTCTTTCCATGAGCTCTTAGTGGAGGTCTGTTTTATTTTAAAGGAAGTACCCTTTTCAGGACTGCTACGCCCTTCGGGTGAGCATCATTTTGGTTCAAAGATCACTGACTACCTCCACACCCCTGTGGGCCTGCTCAGCAGCATTGAGTCCCATACGTCCCACGGAGGCCCTCTGTGTCTGCAGAGTGTCAGGCAACACACTGCTCGTTACCTCAGGAGAGCTACATTTCCAGAGCACTCGAACAGCATCAGAACCACACTTCTAGGCAGTCCAACGTGCCCTGGAAATCTTCGACATTGCCCTCGTGTGAGCTGCCCTGAGAAAACACTCTGCTTCGAATTTATCGAGGACCTCGTTCCTGAAGTCACTCTATTCAAGGAGAAATACAGCATCTTAATATGCTGTGTCGCTCACAGGGCAAGAAACCTGAGAACTTGCCTCGAGGTAAGGCCCTGAAATGCTATGCAGAAGCGGAGGCGTGTAGCACTTTCTATGAGGCCGTAGTCGCTTATCTTCAGCATTTTAACGCCAGTAGGCATTTCAGAACACCTAGGTGCCTCGCCTGGAAACCCTATTCCCTGCAAGAACACTGAGTACCTTCAGGCTCCCCTGGCCCTTCTAAGCAATATCCAGGCCAAGAGCTGTCCGACTCACAGTGTGTATGCGGAGGGTAGGGCAACACAGTGCACTCTTATTGGGACATCTTGTTTTAGCCAGCAATCCCACAGGTTCACGAGCACCGTTCTAGCAAGTTCCAACATGCCGTGGAAGTCGCACTCATTCCCTAGTCTGAGCTGCACAGAGAAAAACACTCGGCTTCTCCTTCCAATCAGGACCCCCTACCTGAATTCACCCTGCCTCCAGGAGAAAGAAATCTTGCGTTCCTATTGCAACTAAAGCACATTTTTTCCTGTAGCACTATAGGCTTTTGAAGAGGCATGGTCCCAGAGGCCTGGCTAGGGCTTTCCTTGGTGAGGCCATTCACTACATGCAAGACACCCTGCCTCGAGAAGTTGATTCAGGGAAACAAGCAGTGTGTACTCTGTGTCTCTTTTGACTTGTTAGAAAACACAGAGATGTATGCTGCCTGTGCCCATGGAAATGGGGGCATGATGGTACTAGCGTTGCTTTCCGTTTGGAAACCTCCATTCTTGCTTCCGTGAAGCTCCCTGAAATTCTCTGCTGTTGACAGGCCTGTGGCCACTGGTGGCATGGGTCTGGGAACAAAAGGAGTTTTCTCTGGGTACACACGGAGCATCATTGGTCGGGGTGTGGCTCTCCTTGCCATGCTCTAGAGCTAAAGGCAATCTCAACGTGAGTCCTTGCCTCGAGGTAAGGCCCTGAGTAGCCCTGCAGAATGGGAGGCATGCAGCTCTTTCCATGAGCTCTTAGTGGAGGTCTCTTTGAGTTTAAAGGAAGAACTCTTTTCAGGACTCCTACGCCTTTCGGGTGAGCATCATTTTGGTTCCAAGGTCACTGCCTACCTTCAGACCCCTGTGGGCCTGCTGAGCAGCATTGAGTCCCATACGTCCCACGGAGGCCCTCTGTGTCTGCAGAGTCTCGGGCAACACACTGTACGTTACTTCAGGAGAGCTACATTTCCAGAGCACTCGAACAGCATCAGAACTACATTTCTAGGCAGTCCAACATGCCCTGGAAGTCTTCGACATTGCCCTCGTCTGAGCTGCCCTGAGAAAACACTCTGCTTCGAATTTATCGAGGACCGCGTTCCTGAAGTCACTCTATTCAAGGAGAAATACAGCATCTTAACATGCTGTGTCGCTCACAGGGCAAGAAACGTGAGAACTTGCCTCGAGGTAAGGCCATGAAATGCTATGTAGAAGCGGAGGCGTGTCGCAGTTTCCATGAGGCCGTAGTCGCTTCTCTTCAGCATTTTAAACCAGTACGCTTTTCAGGACACCTAGGTGCCTCGCTTGGAAACCCTATTCCCTGCAAGAACACTGAGTACCCTCAGGCTCCCCTGGCCCTTCTAAGCAATATCCAGGTCAGGAGCTTTCCGACTCACAGTGTGTATGCCGAGTGTAGGGCAACACAGTGCACTCTTATTGGGACATCTTGATTTAGCTAGCAATCGCACAGGTTCACGACCACCGTTAAGCAAGTTCCAACATGCCGTGGAAGTAGCACTCATTCCCTAGTCTGAGCTGCACAGAGAAACACACTAGGCTTCTCCTTCCAATCAGGACCCCCTACCTGAATTCACCCTGCCTCCCGGAGAAAGAAATCTTGCGTTCCTATTGCAACTAAAGCACAGTTTTTCCTGTAGCACTGCAGGCTTTTGAAGAGGCACGGTCCCAGAGGCCTGGCTAGGGCTTTCCTTGGTGAGGCCATTCACTACATTCAGGACACCCTGCCTCGAGAAGTTGATTCAGAGAAACAACCAGTGTGTACTCTGTGTCTCTTTTGACTTTTTAGAAACCACAGAGGTGTATGCTGCCTGTGCAGATGGAAATGGGGGCATGATGGTACTAGCGTTGCTTTCCGTTTGGAAACCTCCATTCTTGCTTCCGTGAAGCTCACTGAAATTCTCGGCTGTTGACAGGCCTCTGGCCACTGTAGGCATGGGTCTGGGAAGAAAAGGAGTTTTCTCTGGGTACACACACGGAGCTTCATTGGCCGGGGAGGGGCTCTCCTTGCCATGCTCTAGAGCTAAAGGGAATCTCAACGTGAGTCCTTGCCTCGAGGTAAGGCCCTGAGTAGCCCTGCAGAATGGAAGCATGCAGCTCTTTCCATGGGCTCTTAATGGAGGTCTGTTTTATTTTAAAGGAAGTACCCTTTTCAGGACTCCTACGCCCTTCGGGTGAGCATCATTTTGGTTCCAAGATCACTGACTACCTCCACACCCCTGTGGGCGTGCTGAGCAGCATTGAGTCCCATACGTCCCACGGAGGGTCTCTGTGTCTGCAGAGTCTCGGGCAACACACTGTACGTTACTTCAGGAGAGCTACATTTCCAGAGCACTCGAACAGCATCAGAACCACATTTCTAGGCAGTCCAACATGCCCTGGAAGTCTCCGACATTGCCCTCGTCTGAGCTGCCCTGAGAAAACACTCTGCTTAGAGTTTATCGAGGACCTCGTTCCTGAAGTCACTCTATTCAAGGAGAAATACAGCATCTTAACATGCTGTGTCGCTCACAGGGCAAGAAACGTGAGAACTTGCCTCGAGGTAAGGCCCTGAAATGCTTTGCTGAAGCGGAGGCGTGTAGCAGTTTCCATGAGGCCGTAGTCGCTTTTCTTCAGCATTTTAACGCCAGTAGGCTTTTCAGGACACCTAGGTGCCTCGCCTGGAAACCCTATTCCCTGCAGGAACACTGAGTACCTTCAGGCTCCCCTGGCCCTTCAAAGCAATATCCAGGCCAGGAGCTGTCCGACTCACAGTGTGTATGCCGAGGATAGGGAAACACAGTGCACTCTTATTGGGACATCTTGTGTTAGACAGCAATCCCACAGGTTCACGAGCACCGTTTTAGCAAGTTCCAACATGCCGTGGAAGTCGCACTCATTCCCTAGTCTGAGCTGCACAGAGAAAAACACTAGGCTTCTCCTTCCAATCAGGACCCCCTACCTGAATTCACCCTGCCTCCAGGAGAAAGAAATCTTGGTTCCTATTGCAACTAAAGCACAGTTTTTCCTGTAGCACTGCAGGCTTTTGAAGAGGCATGGTCCCAGAGGCCTAGCTAGGGCTTTCCTTGGTGAGGCCATTCACTACATTCAGGACACCCTGCCTCGAGAAGTTGATTCAGGGAAACAATCAGTGTGTACTCTGTGTCTCTTTTGACTTGTTAGAAACCACAGAGATGTATGCTGCCTGTGCCCATGGAAATGGGGGCATGATGGTACTAGCCTTGCTTTCCGTTTGGAAACCTCCATTCTTGCTTCCGTGAAGCTCCCTGAAATTCTCTGCTGTTGATAGGCCTGTGGCCACTGGTGGCATGGGTCTGGGAACAAAAGGAGTTTTCTCTGGGTACACACGGAGCATCATTGGTCGGGGTGTGGCTCACCTTGCCATGCTCTAGAGCTAAAGGCAATTTCAACGTGAGTCCTTGCCTCGAGGTAAGGCCCTGAGTAACCCTGTAGAAAGTGAGGCATGCAGCTCTTTCCATGAGCTCTTAGTGGAGGTCTGTTTTATTTTAAAGGAAGTACCCTTTTCAGGACTGCTACGCCCTTCGGGTGAGCATCATTTTGGTTCAAAGATCACTGACTACCTCCACACCCCTGTGGGCCTGCTCAGCAGCATTGAGTCCCATACGTCCCACGGAGGCCCTCTGTGTCTGCAGAGTCTCAGGCAACACACTGCTCGTTACCTCAGGAGAGCTACATTTCCAGAGCACTCGAACAGCATCAGAACCACACTTCTAGGCAGTCCAACGTGCCCTGGAAATCTTCGATATTGCCCTCGTCTGAGCTGCCCTGAGAAAACACTCTGCTTCGAATTTATCGAGGACCTCGTTCCTGAAGTCACTCTATTCAAGGAGAAATACAACATCTTAATATGCTGTGTCGCTCACAGGGCAAGAAACGTGAGAACTTGCCTCGAGGTAAGGCCCTGAAATGCTATGCAGAAGCGGAGGCATGTAGCACTTTCTATGAGGCCGTAGTCACTTATCTTCAATATTTTAACGCCAGTAGGCCTTTCAGAACACCTAGGTGCCTCGCCTGGAAACCCTATTCCCTGCAAGAACACTGAGTACCTTCAGGCTCCCCTGGCCCTTCTAAGCAATATCCAGGCCAAGAGCTGAACGACTCACAGTGTGTATGCCGAGGGTAGGGCAACACAGTGCACTCTTATTGGGACATCTTGTTTTAGCCAGCAATCCCACAGGTTCACGAGCACCGTTCTAGCAAGTTCCAACATGCCGTGGAAGTCGCACTCATTCCCTAGTCTGAGCTGCACAGAGAAAAACACTAGGCTTTTCCTTCCAATCAGGACCCCCTACCTGAATTCACCCTGCCTCCAGGAGAAAGAAATCTTGCGTTCCTATTGCAACTAAAGCACATTTTTTCCTGTAGCACTATAGGCTTTTGAAGAGGCACGGTCCCAGAGGCCTGGCTAGGGCTTTCCTTGGTGAGGCCATTCACTACATGCAGGACACCCTGCCTCGAGAAGTTGATTCAGGGAAACAAGCAGTGTGTACTCTGTGTCTCTTTTGACTTGTTAGAAACCACAGAGATGTATGCTGCCTGTGCCCATGGAAATGGGGGCATGATGGTACTAGCGTTGCTTTCCGTTTGGAAACCTCCATTCTTGCTTCCGTGAAGCTCCCTGAAATTCTCTGCTGTTGACAGGCCTGTGGCCACTGGTGGCATGGGTCTGGGAACAAAAGGAGTTTTCTCTGGGTACACACGGAGCATCATTGGTCGGGGTGTGGCTCTCCTTGCCATGCTCTAGAGCTAAAGGCAATCTCAACGTGAGTCCTTGCCTCGAGGTAAGGCCCTGAGTAGCCCTGCAGAATGGGAGGCATGCAGCTCTTTCCATGAGCTCTTAGTGGAGGTCTCTTTGAGTTTAAAGGAAGAACTCTTTTCAGGACTCCTACGCCTTTCGGGTGAGCATCATTTTGGTTCCAAGGTCACTGCCTACCTTCAGACCCCTGTGGGCCTGCTGAGCAGCATTGAGTCCCATACGTCCCACGGAGGCCCTCTGTGTCTGCAGAGTCTCGGGCAACACACTGTACGTTACTTCAGGAGAGCTACATTTCCAGAGCACTCGAACAGCATCAGAACCACATTTCTAGGCAGTCCAACATGCCCTGGAAGTCTCCGACATTGCCCTCGTCTGAGCTGCCCTGAGAAAACACTCTGCTTAGAGTTTATCGAGGACCTCGTTCCTGAAGTCACTCTATTCAAGGAGAAATACAGCATCTTAACATGCTGTGTCGCTCACAGGGCAAGAAACGTGAGAACTTGCCTCGAGGTAAGGCCCTGAAATGCTTTGCTGAAGCGGAGGCGTGTAGCAGTTTCCATGAGGCCGTAGTCGCTTTTCTTCAGCATTTTAACGCCAGTAGGCTTTTCAGGACACCTAGGTGCCTCGCCTGGAAACCCTATTCCCTGCAGGAACACTGAGTACCTTCAGGCTCCCCTGGCCCTTCAAAGCAATATCCAGGCCAGGAGCTGTCCGACTCACAGTGTGTATGCCGAGGATAGGGAAACACAGTGCACTCTTATTGAGACATCTTGTGTTAGACAGCAATCCCACAGGTTCACGAGCACCGTTTTAGCAAGTTCCAACATGCCGTGGAAGTCGCACTCATTCCCTAGTCTGAGCTGCACAGAGAAAAACACTAGGCTTCTCCTTCCAATCAGGACCCCCTACCTGAATTCACCCTGTCTCCAGGAGAAAGAAATCTTGGTTCCTATTGCAACTAAAGCACAGTTTTTCCTGTAGCACTGCAGGCTTTTGAAGAGGCATGGTCCCAGAGGCCTAGCTAGGGCTTTCCTTGGTGAGGCCATTCACTACATTCAGGACACCCTGCCTCGAGAAGTTGATTCAGGGAAACAATCAGTGTGTACTCTGTGTCTCTTTTGACTTGTTAGAAACCACAGAGATGTATGCTGCCTGTGCCCATGGAAATGGGGGCATGATGGTACTAGCCTTGCTTTCCGTTTGGAAACCTCCATTCTTGCTTCCGTGAAGCTCCCTGAAATTCTCTGCTGTTGATAGGCCTGTGGCCACTGGTGGCATGGGTCTGGGAAGAAAAGGAGTTTTCTCTGGGTACACACGGAGCATCATTGGTCGGGGTGTGGCTCACCTTGCCATGCTCTAGAGCTAAAGGCAATTTCAACGTGAGTCCTTGCCTCGAGGTAAGGCCCTGAGTAACCCTGTAGAAAGGGAGGCATGCAGCTCTTTCCATGAGCTCTTAGTGGAGGTCTGTTTTATTTTAAAGGAAGTACCCTTTTCAGGACTGCTACGCCCTTCGGGTGAGCATCATTTTGGTTCAAAGATCACTGACTACCTCCACACCCCTGTGGGCCTGCTCAGCAGCATTGAGTCCCATACGTCCCACGGAGGCCCTCTGTGTCTGCAGAGTATCAGGCAACACACTGCTCGTTACCTCAGGAGAGCTACATTTCCAGAGCACTCGAACAGCATCAGAACCACACTTCTAGGCAGTCCAACGTGCCCTGGTAATCTTCGACATTGCCCTCGTCTGAGCTGCCCTGAGAAAACACTCTGCTTCGAATTTATCGAGGACCTCGTTCCTGAAGTCACTCTATTCAAGGAGAAATACAACATCTTAATATGCTGTGTCGCTCACAGGGCAAGAAACGTGAGAACTTGCCTCGAGGTAAGGCCCTGAAATGCTATGCAGAAGCGGAGGCATGTAGCACTTTCTATGAGGCCGTAGTCACTTATCTTCAATATTTTAACGCCAGTAGGCATTTCAGAACACCTAGGTGCCTCGCCTGGAAACCCTATTCCCTGCAAGAACACTGAGTACCTTCAGGCTCCCCTGGCCCTTCTAAGCAATATCCAGGCCAAGAGCTGAACGACTCACAGTGTGTATGCCGAGGGTAGGGCAACACAGTGCACTCTTATTGGGACATCTTGTTTTAGCCAGCAATCCCACAGGTTCACGAGCACCGTTCTAGCAAGTTCCAACATGCCGTGGAAGTCGCACTCATTCCCTAGTCTGAGCTGCACAGAGAAAAACACTAGGCTTTTCCTTCCAATCAGGACCCCCTACCTGAATTCACCCTGCCTCCAGGAGAAAGAAATCTTGCGTTCCTATTGCAACTAAAGCACATTTTTTCCTGTAGCACTATAGGCTTTTGAAGAGGCACGGTCCCAGAGGCCTGGCTAGGGTTTTCCTTGGTGAGGCCATTCACTACATGCAGGACACCCTGCCTCGAGAAGTTGATTCAGGGAAACAACCATTGTGCACTCTGTGTCTCTTTTGACTTGTTAGAAAACACAGAGATGTATGCTGCCTGTGCCCATGGAAATGGGGGCATGATGGTACTAGGCTTGCTTTCCGTTTGGAAACCTCCATTCTTGCTTCCGTGAAGCTCCCTGAAATTCTCTGCTGTTGACAGGACTCTGGCCACTGGTGGCATGGGTCTGGGAAGAAAAGAAGTTTTCTCTGGGTACACACGGAGCATCATTGGTCGGGGTTTGGCTCTCCTTGCCATGCTCTAGAGCTAAAGGCAATCTCAACGTGAGTCCTTGCATCGAGGTAAGGCCCTGAGTAACCCTGTAGAAAGGAAGGCATGCAGCTCTTTCCATGAGCTCTTAGTGGAGGTCTGTTTTATTTTAAAGGAAGTACCCTTTTCAGGACTGCTACGCCCTTCGGGTGAGCATCATTTTGGTTCAAAGATCACTGACTACCTCCACACCCCTGTGGGCCTGCTGAGCAGCATTGAGTCCCATACGTCCCACGGAGGCCCTCTGTGTCTGCAGAGTGTCAGGCAACACACTGCTCGTTACCTCAGGAGAGCTACATTTCCAGAGCACTCGAACAGCATCAGAACCACACTTCTGGGCAGTCCAACGTGCCCTGGAAATCTTCGACATTGCCCTCGTGTGAGCTGCCCTGAGAAAACACTCTGCTTCGAATTTATCGAGGACCTCGTTCCTGAAGTCACTCTATTCAAGGAGAAATACAGCATCTTAATATGCTGTGTCGCTCACAGGGCAAGAAACCTGAGAACTTGCCTCGAGGTAAGGCCCTGAAATGCTATGCAGAAGCGGAGGCGTGTAGCACTTTCTATGAGGCCGTAGTCGCTTATCTTCAGCATTTTAACGCCAGTAGGCATTTCAGAACACCTAGGTGCCTCGCCTGGAAACCCTATTCCCTGCAAGAACACTGAGTACCTTCAGGCTCCCCTGGCCCTTCTAAGCAATATCCAGGCCAAGAGCTGTCCGACTCACAGTGTGTATGCGGAGGGTAGGGCAACACAGTGCACTCTTATTGGGACATCTTGTTTTAGCCAGCAATCCCACAGGTTCACGAGCACCGTTCTAGCAAGTTCCAACATGCCGTGGAAGTCGCACTCATTCCCTAGTCTGAGCTGCACAGAGAAAAACACTCGGCTTCTCCTTCCAATCAGGACCCCCTACCTGAATTCACCCTGCCTCCAGGAGAAAGAAATCTTGCGTTCCTATTGCAACTAAAGCACATTTTTTCCTGTAGCACTATAGGCTTTTGAAGAGGCATGGTCCCAGAGGCCTGGCTAGGGCTTTCCTTGGTGAGGCCATTCACTACATGCAAGACACCCTGCCTCGAGAAGTTGATTCAGGGAAACAAGCAGTGTGTACTCTGTGTCTCTTTTGACTTGTTAGAAAACACAGAGATGTATGCTGCCTGTGCCCATGGAAATGGGGGCATGATGGTACTAGCGTTGCTTTCCGTTTGGAAACCTCCATTCTTGCTTCCGTGAAGCTCCCTGAAATTCTCTGCTGTTGACAGGCCTGTGGCCACTGGTGGCATGGGTCTGGGAACAAAAGGAGTTTTCTCTGGGTACACACGGAGCATCATTGGTCGGGGTGTGGCTCTCCTTGCCATGCTCTAGAGCTAAAGGCAATCTCAACGTGAGTCCTTGCCTCGAGGTAAGGCCCTGAGTAGCCCTGCAGAATGGGAGGCATGCAGCTCTTTCCATGAGCTCTTAGTGGAGGTCTCTTTGAGTTTAAAGGAAGAACTCTTTTCAGGACTCCTACGCCTTTCGGGTGAGCATCATTTTGGTTCCAAGGTCACTGCCTACCTTCAGACCCCTGTGGGCCTGCTGAGCAGCATTGAGTCCCATACGTCCCACGGAGGCCCTCTGTGTCTGCAGAGTCTCGGGCAACACACTGTACGTTACTTCAGGAGAGCTACATTTCCAGAGCACTCGAACAGCATCAGAACTACATTTCTAGGCAGTCCAACATGCCCTGGAAGTCTTCGACATTGCCCTCGTCTGAGCTGCCCTGAGAAAACACTCTGCTTCGAATTTATCGAGGACCGCGTTCCTGAAGTCACTCTATTCAAGGAGAAATACAGCATCTTAACATGCTGTGTCGCTCACAGGGCAAGAAACGTGAGAACTTGCCTCGAGGTAAGGCCCTGAAATGCTATGCAGAAGCGGAGGCGTGTAGCAGTTTCCATGAGGCCGTAGTCGCTTATCTTCAGCATTTTAAAGCCAGTACGCTTTTCAGGACACCTAGGTGCCTCGCCTGGAAACCCTATTCCCTGCAAGAACACTGAGCCCCCTCAGGCTCCCCTGGCCCTTCTAAGCACTATCCAGGGAAGGAGCTTTCCGACTCACAGTGTGTATGCCGAGTGTAGGGCAACACAGTGCACTCTTATTTGAACATCTTGATTTAGCCAGCAATCGCACAGGTTCACGAGCACTGTTAAGCAAGTTCCAACAGGCCAGGGAAGTCGCTCTCATTCCCTAGTTTGAGCTGTACAGAGAAAAAAAGTAAGCTTCTCCTTCCATTCAGGACTTCCTACCTGAAGTCACCCTGCCTCCTGAAGAAAGACGACCTTGTTTCTATGGCAACTAAAGCACAGTTTTTCCTGTAGCACGGCAGGCTTTTGAAGAGGCACGGGCCCAGAGTCCTAGCTAGGGCTTTCCTTGGTGAGGCCGTTCACTAGATGCAGAACACCCTGCCTCGAGAAGTTGATTCAGGGAAGAAACAATTGTGTACTCTGTGTCTCATTTGACTTGTTAAAAACCACACAGATGTATGCTGCCTGTGCCCATGGAAATGGGCGCATGATGGGACTAGTCTTGCTTTCCATTTGCAAAGCTCCATTCTTGCTTTCGTGAAGCTCCCTGAAATTCTCTGCTGTTGACAGGCCTCTGGCCACTGTAGGCATGGGTCTGGGAATAAAATGACTTTTCTCTTATTACACACGGAGCTTCATTGGCCCGGGTGGGGCTCTCCTTGCCATGCTCTAGAGCTAAAGGGAATCTGAACGTGAGTCCCTGCCTCGAGGTAAGGCCCTGAGTAACCCTGTAGAAAGGGAGGCATGCAGCTCTTTCCATGAGCTCTTAGTGGAGGTCTGTTTTATTTTAAAGGAAGAACCCTTTTCAGGACTCCTACGCCTTTCGGGTGAGCATCATTTTGGTTCCAAGGTCACTGACTACCTCCACACCCCTGTGGGCCTGCTCAGCAGCACTGAGTCCCATACGTCCCACGGAGGCCCTCTGTGTCTGCAGAGTCTCAGGCAACACACTGCTCGTTACCTCAGGAGAGCTACATTTCCAGAGCACTCGAACAGCATCAGAACCACACTTCTAGGCAGTCCAACATGCCCTGGAAATCTTCGACATTGCCCTCGTCTGAGCTGCCCTGAGAAAACACTCTGCTTCGAATTTATCGAGGACCTCGTTCCTGAAGTCACTCTATTCAAGGAGAAATACAGCATCTTAATATGCTGTGTCGCTCACAGGGCAAGAAACGTGAGAACTTGCCTCGAGGTAAGGCCCTGAAATGCTATGCAGAAGCGGAGGCGTGTAGCACTTTCTATGAGGCCGTAGTCGCTTATCTTCAGCATTTTAACGCCAGTAGGCATTTCAGAACACCTAGGTGCCTCGCCTGGAAACCCTATTCCCTGCAAGAACACTGAGTACCTTCAGGCTCCCCTGGCCCTTCTAAGCAATATCCAGGCCAAGAGCTGTCCGACTCACAGTGTGTATGCCGAGGGTAGGGCAACACAGTGCACTCTTATTGGGACATCTTGTTTTAGCCAGCAATTTCACAGGTTCACGAGCAAATTCTAGCAAGTTCCAACATGCCGTGGAAGTCGCACTCATTCCCTAGTCTGAGCTGCACAGAGAAAAACACTAGGCTTCTCCTTCCAATCAGGACCCCCTACCTGAATTCACCCTGCCTCCAGGAGAAAGAAATCTTGCGTTCCTATTGCAACTAAAGCACAGTTTTTCCTGTAGCACTGCAGGCTTTTGAAGAGGCACAGTCCCAGAGGCTTGGCTAGGGCTTTCCTTGGTGAGGACATTCACTACATGCAGGACACCCTGCCTCGAGAAGTTGATTCAGGGAAACAACCAGTGTGTACTCTGTGTCTCTTTTGACTTGTTAGAAAACACAGAGATGTATGCTGCCTGTGCCCATGGAAATGGGGGCATGATTGTACTAGCGTTGCTTTCCGTTTGGAAACCTCCATTCTTGCTTCCGTGAAGCTCCCTGAAATTCTCTGCTGTTGACAGGGCTCTGGCCACTGGTGGCATGGGTCTGGGAACAAAAGGAGTTTTCTCTGGGTACACACGGAGCATCATTGGTCGGGGTGTGGCTCACCTTGCCATGCTCTAGAGCTAAAGGGAATCTCAACGTGAGTCCTTGCCTCGAGGTAAGGCCCTGAGTAGCCCTGCAGAATGGGAGGCATGCAGCTCTTTCCATGAGTTCTTAGTGGAGGTCTGTTTTATTTTAAAGGAAATACCCTTTTCAGGACTGCTACGCCCTTCGGGTGAGCATCATTTTGGTTCAAAGATCACTGACTACATCCACACCCCTGTGGGCCTGCTGAGCAGCATTGAGTCCCATACGTCCCACGGAGGGTCTGTGTGTTTGCAGAGTCTCGGGCAACACACTGTACGTTACTTCAGGAGAGCTACATTTCCAGAACACTCGAACAGCATCAAAACTACATTTCTAGGCAGTCCAACATGCCCTGGAAGTCTTCGACATTGCCCTCGTCTGAGCTGCCCTGAGAAAACACTCTGCTTAGACTTTATCGAGGACCTCGTTCCTGAAGTCACTCTATTCAAGGAGAAATACAGCATCTTAACATGCTGTGTCGCTCACAGGGCCAGAAACGTGAGAACTTGCCTCGAGGTAAGGCCCTGAAATGCTATGCAGAACCGGAGGCGTGTAGCAGTTTCCATGAGGCCATAGTCGCTTATCTTCAGCATTTTAAAGCCAGTACGCTTTCAGGACACCTAGGTGCCTCGCCTGGAAACCCTATTCCCTGCAAAAACACTGAGTACCCTCAGGCTCCCCTGGCCCTTCTAAGCAATATCCAGGCCAGGAGCTTTCCAACTCACAGTGTGTACGCCGAGTGTAGGGCAACACAGTGTACTCTTATTGGAACATCTTGATTTAGCCAGCAATCGCACAGTTTCACGAGCACTCTTAAGCAAGTTCCAACAGGCCGTGGAAGTCGCTCTCATTCCCTAGTTTGAGCTGTACAGAGAGAAACAGTAAGCTTCTCCTTCCATTCAGGACCTCCTACCTGAAGTCACCCTGCCTCCTGAAGAAAGACGACCTCGTTTCTATTGCAACTAAAGCACAGTTTTTCCTGTAGCATGGCAGGCTTTTGAAGAGGCACTGGCCCAGGGGCCTAGCTAGGGCTTTCCTTTGTGAGGCCGTTCACTAGATGCAGAACACCCTGCCTCGAGAAGTTGATTCAGAGAAGCAACAACTGTGTACTCTGTGTCTCATTTGACTTGTTAAAAAGCACACAGATGTATGCTGCCTGTGCCCATGGAAATGGGCGCATGATGGGACTAGCCTTGCTTTCCATTTGCAAAGCTCCATTCTTGCTTTCGTGAAGCTCCCTGAAATTCTCTGCTGTTGACAGGCCTCTGGCCACTGTAGGCATGGGTCTGGGAAGAAAATGAGTTTTCTCTGGCTACACACGGAGCTTCATTGGCCGGGGTGGGGCGCACCTTGCCAGGCTCTAGAGCTAAAGGGAATCTCAACGTGAGTCCCTGCCTCGAGGTAAGGCCCTGAGTAACCCTGTAGAAAGGGAGGCATGCAGCTCTTTCCATGAGCTCTTAGTGGAGGTCTGTTTTATTTTAAAGGAAGAAGCCTTTTCAGGACTCCTACGCCTTTCGGGTGAGCATCATTTTGCTTCCAAGGTCACTGACTACCTCCACACCCCTGTGGGCCTGCTGAGCAGCATTGAGTCCCATACGTCCCACGGAGACCCTCTGTGTCTGCAGAGTCTCAGGCAACACACTGCTCGTTACCTCAGGAGAGCTACATTTCCAGAGCACTCGAACGGCATCAGAACCACATTTCTAGGTAGTCCAACGTGCCCTGGAAGTCTTCGACATTGCCCTCGTCTGAGCTGCCCTGAGAAAACACTCTGCTTCGAATTTATCGAGCACCTCGTTCCTGAAGTCACTCTATTCAAGGAGAAATACAGCATCTTAACATGCTGTGTCGCTCACAAGGCAAGAAACGTGAGAACTTGCCTCGAGGTAAGGCCCTGAAATGCTATGCAGAAGCGGAGGCGTGTAGCAGTTTCCATGAGGCCGTAGTCGCTTTTCTTCAGCATTTTAACGCCAGTAGGCTTTTCAGGACACCTAGGTGCCTCGCCTGGAAACCCTATTCCCTGCAAGAACACTGAGTACCTTCAGGCTCCCCTGGCCCTTCAAAGCAATATCCAGGCCAGGAGCTGTCCGACTCACAGTGTGTATGCCGAGGATAGGGAAACACAGTGCACTCTTATTGGGACATCTTGTGTTAGCCAGCAATCCCACAGGTTCACGAGCACCGTTCTAGCAAGTTCCAACATGCCGTGGAAGTCGCACTCATTCCCTAGTCTGAGCTGCACAGAGAAAAACACTAGGCTTCTCCTTCCAATCAGGACCCCCTACCTGAATTCACCCTGCCTCCAGGAGAAAGAAATCTTGCGTTCCTATTGCAACTAAAGCACAGTTTTTCCTGTAGCACTACAGGATTTTGAAGAGGCACGGTCCCAGAGGCCTGGCTAGGGCTTTCCTTGGTGAGGCCATTCACTACATGCAGGACACCCTGCCTCGAGAAGTTGATTCAGGGAAACAACCAGTGTGTACTCTGTGTCTCTTTTGACTTGTTAGAAACCACAGAGATGTATGCTGCCTGTGCCCATGGAAATGGGGGCATGATGGTACTAGCCTTGCTTTCCGTTTGGAAACCTCCATTCTTGCTTCCGTGAAGCTCCCTGAAATTCTCTGCTGTTGACAGGACTCTGGCCACTGGTGGCATGGGTCTGGGAAGAAAAGGAGTTTTCTCTGGGTACACACGGAGCATCATTGGTCGGGGTGTGGCTCTCCTTGCCATGCTCTAGAGCTAAAGGCAATCTCAACGTGAGTCCTTGCATCGAGGTAAGGCCCTGAGTAACCCTGTAGAAAGGGAGGCATGCAGCTCTTTCCATGAGCTCTTAGTGGAGGTCTGTTTTATTTTAAAGGAAGTACCCTTTTCAGGACTGCTACGCCCTTCGGGTGAGCATCATTTTGGTTCAAAGATCACTGACTACCTCCACACCCCTGTGGGCCTGCTGAGCAGCATTGAGTCCCATACGTCCCACGGAGGGTCTCTGTGTCTGCAGAGTCTCGGGTAACACACTGTACGTTACTTCAGGAGAGCTACATTTCCAGAGCTCTCGAACAGCATCAGAACTACATTTCTAGGCAGTCCAACATGCCCTGGAAGTCTTCGACATTGCCCTCGTCTGAGCTGCCTTGAGAAAACACTCTGCTTAGACTTTATCGAGGACCTCGTTCCTGAAGTCACTCTATTCAAGGAGAAATACAGCATCGTAACATGCTGTGTCGCTCACAGGGCCAGAAACGTGAGAACTTGCCTCGAGGTAAGGCCCTGAAATGCTATGCAGAAGCGGAGGCGTGTAGCAGTTTCCATGAGGCCGTAGTCGCTTATCTTCAGCATTTTAAAGCCAGTAGGCCTTTCAGGACACCTAGGTGCCTCGCCTGGAAACCCTATTCCCTGCAAGAACACTGAGCCCCCTCAGGCTCCCCTGGCCCTTCTAAGCAATATCCAGGCCAGGAGCTTTCCGACTCACAGTGTGTACGCCGAGTGTAGGGCAACACAGTGCACTCTTATTGGAACATCTTGATTTAGCCAGCAATCGCACAGGTTCACGAGCACTGTTAAGCAAGTTCCAACAGGCCGGGGAAGTCGCTCTCATTCCCTAGTTTGAGCTGTACAGAGAAAAACAGTAAGCTTCTCCTTCCATTCAGGACTTCCTACCTGAAGTCACCCTGCCTCCTGAAGAAAGACGACCTTGTTTCTATTGCAACTAAAGCACAGTTTTTCCTGTAGCACGGCAGGCTTTTGAAGAGGCATGGGCCCAGAGGCCTAGCTAGGGCTTTCCTTGGTGAGGCCGTTCACTAGATGCAGAACACCCTGCCTCGACAAGTTGATTCAGGGAAGCAACAACTGTGTACTCTGTGTCTCATTTGACTTGTTAAAAACCACACAGATGTATGCTGCCTGTGCCCATGGAAATGGGCGCATGATGGTACTAGCCTTGCTTTCCGTTTGGAAACCTCCATTCTTGCTTCCGTGAAGCTCCCTGAAATTCTCTGCTGTTGACAGGCCTCTGGCCACTGTAGGCATGGGTCTGGGAAGAAAATGAGTTTTCTCTGGCTACACACGGAGCTTCATTGTCCGGGGTGGGGCGCACCTTGCCAGGCTCTAGAGCTAAAGGGAATCTCAACGTGAGTCCCTACCTCGAGGTAAGGCCCTGAGTAACCCTGTAGAAAGGGAGGCATGCAGCTCTTTCCATGAGCTCTTAGTGGAGGTCTGTTTTATTTTAAAGGAAGTACCCTTTTCAGGACTCCTACGCCTTTCGGGTGAGCATCATTTTGGTTCCAAGGTCACTGACTACCTCCACACCCCTGTGGGCCTGCTGAGCAGCATTGAGTCCCATACGTCCCACGGAGGCCCTCTGTGTCTGCAGAGTCTCAGGCAACACACTGCTCGTTACCTCAGGAGAGCTACATTTCCAGAGCACTCGAACGGCATCAGAACCACATTTCTAGGTAGTCCAACGTGCCCTGGAAGTCTTCGACATTGCCCTCGTCTGAGCTGCCCTGAGAAAACACTCTGCTTCGAATTTATCGAGCACCTCGTTCCTGAAGTCACTCTATTCAAGGAGAAATACAGCATCTTAAAATGCACAGGGCAAGAAACTTGAGAACTTGCCTCGAGGTAAGGCCCTGAAATGCTATGCAGAAGCGGAGGCGTGTAGCAATTTCCATGAGGCCGTAGTCGCTTTTCTTCAGCATTTTAACGCCAGTAGGCTTTTCAGGACACCTAGGTGCCTCGCCTGGAAACCCTATTCCCTGCAAGAACACTGAGTACCTTCAGGCTCCCCTGGCCCTTCAAAGCAATATCCAGGCCAGGAGCTGTCCGACTCACAGTGTGTATGCCGAGGATAGGGAAACACAGTGCACTCTTATTGGGACATCTTGTGTTAGCCAGCAATCCCACAGGTTCACGAGCACCGTTCTAGCAAGTTCCAACATGCCGTGGAAGTCGCACTCATTCCCTAGTCTGAGCTGCACAGAGAAAAACACTAGGCTTCTCCTTCCAATCAGGACCCCCTACCTGAATTCACCCTGCCTCCAGGAGAAAGAAATCTTGCGTTCCTATTGCAACTAAAGAACAGTTTTTCCTGTAGCACTGCAGGATTTTGAAGAGGCACGGTCCCAGAGGCCTGGCTAGGGCTTTCCTTGGTGAGGCCATTCACTACATTCAGGACACCCTGCCTCGAGAAGTTGATTCAGGGAAACAACCAGTGTGTACTCTGTGTCTCTTTTGACTTGTTAGAAACCACAGAGATGTATGCTGCCTGTGCCCATGGAAATGGGGGCATGATGGTACTAGCCTTGCTTTCCGTTTGGAAACCTCCATTCTTGCTTCCGTGAAGCTCCCTGAAATTCTCTGCTGTTGACAGGACTCTGGCCACTGGTGGCATGGGTCTGGGAAGAAAAGGAGTTTTCTCTGGGTACACACGGAGCATCATTGGTCGGGGTGTGGCTCTCCTTGCCATGCTCTAGAGCTAAAGGCAATCTCAACGTGAGTCCTTGCATCGAGGTAAGGCCCTGAGTAACCCTGTAGAAAGGGAGGCATGCAGCTCTTTCCATGAGCTCTTAGTGGAGGTCTGTTTTATTTTAAAGGAAGTACCCTTTTCAGGACTGCTACGCCCTTCGGGTGAGCATCATTTTGGTTCAAAGATCACTGACTACCTCCACACCCCTGTGGGCCTGCTGAGCAGCATTCAGTCCCATACGTCCCACGGAGGGTCTCTGTGTCTGCAGAGTCTCGGGCAACACACTGTACGTTACTTCAGGAGAGCTACATTTCCAGAGCTCTCGAACAGCATCAGAACTACATTTCTAGGCAGTCCAACATGCCCTGGAAGTCTTCGACATTGCCCTCGTCTGAGCTTCCTTGAGAAAACACTCTGCTTAGACTTTATCGAGGACCTCGTTCCTGAAGTCACTCTATTCAAGGAGAAATACAGCATCGTAACATGCTGTGTCGCTCACAGGGCCAGAAACGTGAGAACTTGCCTCGAGGTAAGGCCCTGAAATGCTATGCAGAAGCGGAGGCGTGTAGCAGTTTCCATGAGGCCGTAGTCGCTTATCTTCTGCATTTTAAAGCCAGTAGGCCTTTCAGGACACCTAGGTGCCTCGCCTGGAAACCCTATTCCCTGCAAGAACACTGAGCCCCCTCAGGCTCCCCTGGCCCTTCTAAGCAATATCCAGGCCAGGAGCTTTCCGACTCACAGTGTGTACGCCGAGTGTAGGGCAACACAGTGCACTCTTATTGGAACATCTTGATTTAGCCAGCAATCGCACAGGTTCACCAGCACTGTTAAGCAAGTTCCAACAGGCCGGGGAAGTCGCTCTCATTCCCTAGTTTGAGCTGTACAGAGAAAAACAGTAAGCTTCTCCTTCCATTCAGGACTTCCTACCTGAAGTCACCCTGCCTCCTGAAGAAAGACGACCTTGTTTCTTTTGCAACTAAAGCACAGTTTTTCCTGTAGCACGGCAGGCTTTTGAAGAGGCACGGGCCCAGAGGCCTAGCTAGGGCTTTCCTTGGTGAGGCCGTTCACTAGATGCAGAACACCCTGCCTCGAGAAGTTGATTCAGGGAAGCAACAACTGTGTACTCTGTGTCTCATTTGACTTGTTAAAAACCACACAGATGTATGCTGCCTGTGCCCATGGAAATGGGCGCATGATGGGACTAGTCTTGCTTTCCATTTGCAAAGCTCCATTCTTGCTTTCGTGAAGCTCCCTGAAATTCTCTGCTGTTGACAGGCCTCTGGCCACTGGTGGCATGGGTCTGGGAAGAAAAGGAGTTTTCTCTGGGTACACACGGAGCATCATTGGTCGGGGTGTGGCTCTCCTTGCCATGCTCTAGAGCTAAAGGGAATCTCAACGTGAGTCCTTGCCTCGAGGTAAGGCCCTGAGTAGCCCTGCAGAATGGGAGGCATGCAGCTCTTTCCATGAGCTCTTAGTGGAAGTCTGTTTTATTTTAAAGGAAGAAACCTTTTCAGGACTCCTACGCCTTTCGGGTGAGCATCATTTTGGTTCCAAGGTCACTGACTACCTCCACACCCCTGTGGGCCTGCTGAGCAGCATTGAGTCCCATACGTCCCACGGAGGCCCTCTGTGTCTGCAGAGTCTCAGGCAACACACTGCTCGTTACCTCAGGAGAGCTACATTTCCAGAGCACTCGAACAGCATCAGAACTACATTTCTAGGCAGTCCAACATGCTCTGGAAGTCTTCGACATTGCCCTCGTCTGAGCTGCCGTGAGAAAACACTCTGCTTAGTCTTTATCGAGGACATCGTTCCTGAAGTCACTCTACTCAAGGAGAAATACAGCATCTTAACATGCTGTGTCGCTCACAGGGCAAGAAACGTGAGAACTTGCCTCGAGGTAAGGCCCTGAAATGCTATGCAGAAGCGGAGGCGTGTAGCAGTTTCCATGAGGCCGTAGTCGCTTATCTTCAGCATTTTAAAGCCAGTACGCTTTTCAGGACACCTAGGTGCCTCGCCTGGAAACCCTATTCCCTGCAAGAACACTGAGCACCTTCAGGCTCCCCTGGCCCTTCTAAGCAATATCCAGGCCAGGAGCTTTCAGACTCACAGTGTGTATGCCGAGGGTAGGGCAACACAGTGCACTCTTATTGCGACCTCTTGTTTTAGCCAGCAATTCCACAGGTTCACGAGCACCGTTCTAGCAAGTTCCAACATGACGTGGAAGTCGCACTCATTCTCTAGTTTGAGCTGCACAGAGAAAAACACTAGGCTTCTCCTTCCAATCAGGACCCCCTACCAGAATTCACCCTGCCTCCAGGAGAAAGAAATCTTGCGGTCCTATTGCAACTAAAGCACAGTTTTTCCTGTAGCACTATAGGCTTTTGAAGAGGCACGGTCCCAGAGGCCTGGCTAGGGCTTTCCTTGGTGAGGCCATTCACTACATGCAGGACACCCTGCCTCGAGAAGTTGATTCAGGGAAACAACCAGTGTGTACTCTGTGTCTCTTTTGACTTGTTAGAAACCACACAGATGTATGCTGCCTGTGCCCATGGAAATGGGGGCATGATGGTACTAGCCTTGCTTTCCGTTTGGAAACCTCCATTCTTGCTTCCGTGAAGCTCCCTGAAATTCTCTGCTGTTGACAGGCCTCTGGCCACTGTAGGCATGGGTCTGGGAAGAAAAGGAGTTTTCTCTGGCTACACACGGAGCTTCATTGGCCGGGGTGGGGCGCACCTTGCCATGCTCTAGAGCTAAAGGGAATCTCAACGTGAGTCCCTGCCTCGAGGTAAGGCCCTGAGTAGCTCTGTAGAAAGGGAGGGATGCAGCTCTTTCCATGAGCTCTTAGTGGAGGTCTGTTTTATTTTAAAGGAAGAACCCTTTGCAGGACTCCTACGCCCTTCGGGTGAGCATCATTTTGGTTCCTAGATCACTGACTCCCTCCACACCCCTGTGGGCCTGCTCAGCAGCATTGAGTCCCATACGTCCTACGGAGGCCCTCTGTGTCTGCAGAGTTTCGGGGAACACACTGTACGTTACTTCAGGAGAGCTACATTTCCAGAGCACTCGAAAAGCATCAGAACCACATTTCTACGCAGTCCAGCATGCCCTGGTAGTCTTCGACATTGCCCTCGTCTGAGCTGCCTTGATAAAACACTCTGCTTAGACTTTATCGAGGACCTCGTTCCTGAAGTCACTCTATTCAAGGAGAAATACAGCATCTTAACATGCTGTGTCGCTCACAGGGCAAGCATCGTGAGAACTTGCCTCGAGGTAAGGCCATGAAATGCTATGCAGAAGCGGAGGCGTGTAGCAGTTTCCATGAGGCCGTAGTCGCTTCTCTTCAGCATTTTAAACCAGTACGCTTTTCAGGACACCTAGGTGCCTCGCTTGGAAACCCTATTACCTGCAAGAACACTGAGTACCCTCAGGCTCCCCTGGCCCTTCTAAGCAATATCCAGGTCAGGAGCTTTCCCACTCACAGTGTGTATGCCGAGTGTAGGGCAACACAGTGCACTCTTATTGGGACATCTTGATTTAGCTAGCAATCGCACAGGTTCACGACCACCGTTAAGCAAGTTCCAACATGCCGTGGAAGTCGCACTCATTCCCTAGTCTGAGCTGCACAGAGAAACACACTAGGCTTCTCCTTCCAATCAGGACCCCCTACCTGAATTCACCCTGCCTCCCGGAGAAAGACGGCTTGCATTCCTATTGCAACTAAAACACAGTTTTACCTGTAGCACTGCAGGTTTTTGAAGAGGTAAGGTCCCGCAGGCCTGGCTAGGGCTTTCCTTGGTGATACCATTCACTACATGCAGGACACCCTGCCTCCAGAAGTTGATTCAGGGAAACAACCAGTGTGTACTCTGTGTCTCTTTTGACTTGTTAAAAACCACAGAGATGTATGTTTCCGGTGCCCATGGAAATGGGGGCATGACGGGGCTAGCCTTAATTTACATTTGGAAAATCCATTCTTGCTTTCGTGAAGCTCCCTGAAATTCTCTGCTGTAGACAGGCCCTTGGCCACTGTAGGCTTGGGTCTGGGAAGAAAATGAGTTTTCTCTGGCTACACCCGGAGCTTCATTGGCCGGGATGAGGCGCACCTTACCATGCTCTAGAGCTAAAGGGAATCTCAACGTGAGTCCTTGCCTCGAGGTAAGGCCCTGAGTAGCCCTGCAGAAAGGGAGGCATGCAGCTCTTTCCATTAGCTCTTAGTCGCTGTTCTGGTTTTCTTTAAAGGAAGTACCCTTTTCAGGACCTCTAGGCCCCTCGGTTGAGCATCATTTTTGTTCCAAGATCTCTGAGTACCTCCACACCCCTGTAGGCCTGCTGAGCAACAAAAGGCCCATTGGTCCCTCGGAGGTCCTCTGTGTCTGCTGAGTCCTGGGCAACACACTGCACTCTTTCTTGTGATATCTTGATTCACAGCACTCGCACAGGTTCAAGAGCAACGTTCAAGCAAGTTCCAACATGCCGTGGAAATCGCACTCAATCCCTAGTCTGAGCTGCACTGAGAAAAACACTAGGCTTCTCCTTCCAATCAGAACCTCCAACCTGAAGTCACCCTGCCTCCAGGAAAAAGACGGCTTGCTTTCCTTTTTACAAGTAAAGCACAGTTTTTCCTGTAGCACTGCAGGCTTTTGAAAAGGCACGGTCCCAGAGGCCTCCTAGGGCGTTCCTTGGTGAGGCCTCAGGCCCAGTGGCCTGGCTAGGGCGTTCCTTGGTGAGGCCGCTCACTAGATGCAGGACACCGTTCCTCGAGAAGTTGATTCAGGGAAGCAACCAGTGTGTACTCGGTGTCTCTTTTGACTTGTTAAAAACCACACAGATGTATGCTGCCTGTGCCCATGGAAATGGGGGCGTGATGGGACTAGCCTTGTATTCCGTTTGGAAACCTCCTTTCTTGCTGCCGTGAAGCTCCCTGAAATTCTCTGCTGTTGACAGGCCTCTGGCCACTGTAGGCATGTGTCTGGGAAGAAAATGAATTTTCTCTGGGTACACACGGAGCTTCATTGGCCGGGGTTGGGTACACCTTGCCTAGCTCTAGAGGTAAAGGGAGTCTCAACGTGATTCCTTGCCTCGAGGTAAGGCCCTGAGTAACCCTGCAGAAAGGGAGGCATTCAGCTCTTTCCATTAGCTCTTAGTCGCCGTTCTGATTTACTTTAAAGGAAGTACCCTTTTCAGGACCTCTAGGCCCCTCGGTTGAGCATCATTTTTGATCCAAGATCTCTGAGTACCTCCACAACCCTGTAGGCCTGCTGAGCAACAACGAGGCCCATTGGTTCCTCGGAAGTCCTCTGTGTCTGCTGAGTCATGGGCAACACACTGCACTCTTTCTTGTGATATCTTGATTCACAGCACTCTCACAGGTTCAAGAGCAACGTTCAAGCAAGTTCCAACATGCCGTGGAAATCGCACTCAATCCCTAGTCTGAGCTGCACAGAGAAAAACACTAGGCTTCTCCTTCCAATCAGGACCTCCTACCTGAAGTCACCCTGCATCCAGGAGAAAGACGGCTTGCTTTCCTTTTTACAAGTAAAGCACAGTTTTCCCTGTAGCACTGCAGGCTTTTGAAAAGGCACGGTCCCAGTGGCCTGGCTAGGGCGTTCCTTGGTGAGGCCGTTCACTAGATGCAGAACACCGTTCCTCGAGAAGTTGATTCAGGGAAGCAACCAGTGTGTACACGGTGTCTCTTTTGACTTGTTAAAAACCACAGAGATCTATGCTGCCTGTGCCCATGGAAATGGGGGCATGATGGGACTAGCCTTGCATTCTGCTTGGAAACCTCCTTTCTTGATGCCGTGAAGCTCCCTGAAATTCTCTGCTGTTGACAGGCCTCTGGCCACTGTAGGCATGGGTCTGGGATAAAAATGAGTTTTCTCTGGGTACACACGGAGCTTCATTGGCCGGGGTTGGGCTCACCTTGCCTAGCTCTAGAGCTAAAGGGAGTCTCAACGTGATTCCTTGCCTCGAGGTAAGGCCCTGAGTAGCCCTGCAGAAAGGGAGGCATGCAGCTCTTTCCATGAGCTCTGAGTGGAGGGCTGTTTTATTTTAAAGGAAGTACCCTTTTCAGGACTCCTACGCCCTTGTGGAGAGCATCATTTTGGTTCCAAGATCACTGACTCCCTCCACACCCCTGTGGGCCTGCTGAGCAGCATTGAGTCCCATACGTCCAACGGAGGCCCTCTCTGTCTGCAGAGTCTCAGGCAACACACTGTACGTTACTTCAGCAGAGCTACATTTCCGGAGCACTCGAACAGCATCAGAACCACATTTCTAGTCAGTTCAACATGCCCTGGATGTATTCGAGATTGCCCTCGTCTGAGTTGCCCTGAGAAAACACTCTGCTTAAAATTTAACGAGGACCTCGTTCCTGAAGTCACTCTATTCCAGGAGAAATACAGCATCTTAACATGCTGTGTCGCTCACAGGGCCAGAAACGTGAGAACTTGCCTCGAGGTAAGGCCCTGAAATGCTATGCAGAAGCGGAGGCGTGTAGCAGTTTCCATGAGGCCGTAGTCGCTTATCTTAAGCATTTTAAAGCCAGTACGCTTTTCAGGACACATAGGTGCCTCGCCTGGAAACCCTATTCCCTGCAAAAACACTGAGTACCCTCAGGCTCCCCTGGCCCTTCTAAGCAATATCCAGGCCAGGAGCTTTCCGACTCACAGTGTGTACGCCGAGTGTAGGGCAACACAGTGCACTCTTATTGGAACATCTTGATTTAGCCAGCAATCGCACAGGTTCACGAGCACTGTTAAGCAAGTTCCAACACGCCGGGGAAGTCGCTCTCATTCCCTAGTTTGAGCTGTACAGAGAAAAAAAGTAAGCTTCTCCTTCCATTCAGGACTTCCTACCTGAAGTCACCCTGCCTCCTGAAGAAAGACGACCTTGTTTCTATTGCAACTAAAGCACAGTTTTTCCTGTAGCACGGCAGGGTTTTGAAGAGGCACGGGCCCAGAGTCCTAGCTAGGGCTTTCCTTGGTGAGGCCGTTCACTAGATGCAGAACACCCTGCCTCGAGAAGTTGATTCAGGGAAGAAACAATTGTGTACTCTGTGTCTCATTTGACTTGTTAAAAACCACACAGATGTATGCTGCCTGTGCCCATGGAAATGGGCGCATGATGGGACTAGTCTTGCTTTCCATTTGCAAAGCTCCATTCTTGCTTTCGTGAAGCTCCCTGAAATTCTCTGCTGTTGACAGGCCTCTGGCCACTGTAGGCATGGGTCTGGGAATAAAATGAGTTTTCTCTGGTTACACACGGAGCTTCATTGGCCCGGGTGGGGCTCTCCTTGCCATGCTCTAGAGCTAAAGGGAATCTGAACGTGAGTCCCTGCCTCGAGGTAAGGCCCTGAGTAACCCTGTAGAAAGGGAGGCATGCAGCTCTTTCCATGAGCTCTTAGTGGAGGTCTGTTTTATTTTAAAGGAAGAACCCTTTTCAGGACTCCTACGCCTTTCGGGTGAGCATCATTTTGGTTCCAAGGTCACTGACTACCTCCACACCCCTGTGGGCCTGCTGAGCAGCATTGAGTCCCATACGTCCCACGGAGGCCCTCTGTGTCTGCAGAGTCTCAGGCAACACACTGCTCGTTACCTCAGGAGAGCTACATTTCCAGAGCACTCGAACAGCATCGGAACCACACTTCTAGGCAGTCCAACGTGCCCTGGAAATCTTCGACATTGCCCTCGTCTGAGCTGCCCTGAGAAAACACTCTGCTTCGAATTTATCGAGGACCTCGTTCCTGAAGTCACTCTATTCAAGGAGAAATACAGCATCTTAATATGCTGTGTCGCTCACAGGGCAAGAAACGTGAGAACTTGCCTCGAGGTAAGGCCCTGAAATGCTATGCAGAAGCGGAGGCGTGTAGCACTTTCTATGAGGCCGTAGTCGCTTATCTTCAGCATTTTAACGCCAGTAGGCATTTCAGAACACCTAGGTGCCTCGCCTGGAAACCCTATTCCCTGCAAGAACACTGAGTACCTTCAGGCTCCCCTGGCCCTTCTAAGCAATATCCAGGCCAAGAGCTGTCCGACTCACAGTGTGTATGCCGAGGGTAGGGCAACACAGTGCACTCTTATTGGGACATCTTGTTTTAGCCAGCAATTTCACAGGTTTACGAGCAAATTCTAGCAAGTTCCAACATGCCGTGGAAGTCGCACTCATTCCCTAGTCTGAGCTGCACAGAGAAAAACACTAGGCTTCTCCTTCCAATCAGGACCCCCTACCTGAATTCACCCTGCCTCCAGGAGAAAGAAATCTTGCGTTCCTATTGCAACTAAAGCACAGTTTTTCCTGTAGCACTGCAGGCTTTTGAAGAGGCACAGTCCCAGAGGCCTGGCTAGGGCTTTCCTTGGTGAGGACATTCACTACATGCAGGACACCCTGCCTCGAGAAGTTGATTCAGGGAAACAACCAGTGTGTACTCTGTGTCTCTTTTGACTTGTTAGAAAACACAGAGATGTATGCTGCCTGTGCCCATGGAAATGGGGGCATGATTGTACTAGCGTTGCTTTCCGTTTGGAAACCTCCATTCTTGCTTCCGTGAAGCTCCCTGAAATTCTCTGCTGTTGACAGGGCTCTGGCCACTGGTGGCATGGGTCTGGGATCAAAAGGAGTTTTCTCTGGGTACACACGGAGCATCATTGGTCGGGGTGTGGCTCACCTTGCCATGCTCTAGAGCTAAAGGGAATCTCAACGTGAGTCCTTGCCTCGAGGTAAGGCCCTGAGTAGCCCTGCAGAATGGGAGGCATGCAGCTCTTTCCATGAGTTCTTAGTGGAGGTCTGTTTTATTTTAAAGGAAGTACCCTTTTCAGGACTGCTACGCCCTTCGGGTGAGCATCATTTTGGTTCAAAGATCACTGACTACATCCACACCCCTGTGGGCCTGCTGAGCAGCATTGAGTCCCATACGTCCCACGGAGGGTCTCTGTGTCTGCAGAGTCTCGGGCAACACACTGTACGTTACTTCAGGAGAGCTACATTTCCAGAACACTCGAACAGCATCAAAACTACATTTCTAGGCAGTCCAACATGCCCTGGAAGTCTTCGACATTGCCCTCGTCTGAGCTGCCCTGAGAAAACACTCTGCTTAGACTTTATCGAGGACCTCGTTCCTGAAGTCACTCTATTCAAGGAGAAATACAGCATCTTAACATGCTGTGTCGCTCACAGGGCCAGAAACGTGACAACTTGCCTCGAGGTAAGGCCCTGAAATGTTATGCAGAACCGGAGGCGTGTAGCAGTTTCCATGAGGCCATAGTCGCTTATCTTCAGCATTTTAAAGCCAGTACGCTTTCAGGACACCTAGGTGCCTCGCCTGGAAACCCTATTCCCTGCAAGAACACTGAGTACCCTCAGGCTCCCCTGGCCCTTCTAAGCAATATCCAGGCCAGGAGCTTTCTGACTCACAGTGTGTACGCCGAGTGTAGGGCAACACAGTGTACTCTTATTGGAACATCTTGATTTAGCCAGCAATCGCACAGTTTCACGAGCACTCTTAAGCAAGTTCCAACAGGCCGTGGAAGTCGCTCTCATTCCCTAGTTTGAGCTGTACAGAGAGAAACAGTAAGCTTCTCCTTCCATTCAGGACCTCCTACCTGAAGTCACCCTGCCTCCTGAAGAAAGACGACCTTGTTTCTATTGCAACTAAAGCACAGTTTTTCCTGTAGCATGGCAGGCTTTTGAAGAGGCACTGGCCCAGAGGCCTAGCTAGGGCTTTCCTTTGTGAGGCCGTTCACTAGATGCAGAACACCCTGCCTCGAGAAGTTGATTCAGAGAAGCAACAACTGTGTACTCTGTGTCTCATTTGACTTGTTAAAAAGCACACAGATGTATGCTGCCTGTGCCCATGGAAATGGGCGCATGATGGGACTAGCCTTGCTTTCCATTTGCAAAGCTCCATTCTTGCTTTCGTGAAGCTCCCTGAAATTCTCTGCTGTTGACAGGCCTCTGGCCACTGTAGGCATGGGTCTGGGAAGAAAATGAGTTTTCTCTGGCTACACACGGAGCTTCATTGGCCGGGGTGGGGCTCTCCTTGCCATGCTCTAGAGCAAAAGGGAATCTCAAAGTGAGTCCTTGCCTCGAGGTAAGGCCCTGAGTAACCGTGTAGAAAGGAAGGCATGCAGCTCTTTCCATGAGCTCTTAGTGGAAGTCTGTTTTATTTTAAAGGAAGAACCCTTTTCAGGACTCCTACGCCTTTCGGGTGAGCATCATTTTGGTTCCAAGGTCACTGAATACCTCCACACCCCTGTGGGGCTGCTGAGCAGCATTGAGTCCCATACGTCCCACGGAGGCCCTCTGTGTCTGCAGAGTCTCAGGCAACACACTGCTCGTTACCTCAGGAGAGCTACATTTCCAGAGCACTCGAACGGCATCAGAACCACACTTCTAGGCAGTCCAACGTGCCCTGGAAGTCTTCGACATTGCCCTCGTCTGAGCTGCCCTGAGAAAACACTCTGCTTAGACTTTATCGAGGACCTCGTTCCTGAAGTCACTCTATTCAAGGAGAAATACAGCATCTTAACATGCTGTGTCGCTCACAGGGCAAGAAACGTGAGAACTTGCCTCGAGGTAAGGCCCTGAAATGCTATGCAGAAGCGGAGGCGTGTAGCAGTTTCTATGAGGCCATAGTCGCTTTTCTTCAGCATTTTAACGCCAGTAGGCTTTTCAGGACACCTAGGTGCCTCGCCTGGAAACCCTATTCCCTGCAAGAACACTGAGTACCTTCAGGCTCCCCTGGCCCTTCAAAGCAATATCCAGGCCAGGAGCTGTCCGACTCACAGTGTGTATGCCGAGGATAGAGAAACACAGTGCACTCTTATTGGGACATCTTGTGTTAGCCAGCAATCCCACAGGTTCACGAGCACCGTTCTAGCAAGTTCCAACATGCCGTGGAAGTCGCACTCATTCCCTAGTCTGAGCTGCACAGAGAAAAACACTAGGCTTCTCCTTCCAATCAGGACCCCCTTCCTGAATTCACCCTGCCTCCAGGAGAAAGAAATCTTGCGTTCCTATTGCAACTAAAGCACAGTTTTTCCTGTAGCACTGCAGGCTTTTGAAGAGGCACGGTCCCAGAGGCCTGGCTAGGGCTTTCCTTGGTGAGGCCATTCACTACATTCAGGACACCCTGCCTCGAGAAGTTGATTCAGGGAAACAACCAGTGTGTACTCTGTGTCTCTTTTGACTTGTTAGAAACCACAGAGATGTATGCTGCCTGTGCCCATGGAAATGGGGGCATGATGGTACTAGCTTTGCTTTCCGTTTGGAAACCTCCATTCTTGCTTCCGTGAAGCTCCCTGAAATTCTCTGCTGTTGACAGGCCTCTGGCCACTGGTGGCATGGGTCTGGGAAGAAAAGGAGTTTTCTCTGGGTACACATGGAGGATCATTGGTCGGGGTGTGGCTCACCTTGCCATGCTCTAGAGCTAAAGGGAATCTCAACGTGAGTCCTTGCCTCGAGGTAAGGCCCTGAGTAGCCCTGCAGAATGGGAGGCATGCAGCTCTTTCCATGAGCTCTTAGTGGAGGTCTGTTTTATTTTAAAGGAAGTACCCTTTTCAGGACTGCTACGCCCTTTGGGTGAGCATCATTTTGGTTCAGAGATCACTGACTACCTCCACACCCCTGTGTGCCTGCTGAGCAGCATTGAGTCCCATACGTCCCACGGAGGGTCTCTGTGTCTGCAGAGTCTCGGGCAACACACTGTACGTTACTTCAGGAGAGTTACATTTCCAGAGCACTCGAACAGCATCAGAACTACATTTCTAGGCAGTCCAACATGCCCTGGAAGTCTTCGACATTGCCCTCGTCTGAGCTGCCCTGAGAAAACACTCTGCTTAGACTTTATCGAGGACCTCGTTCCTGAAGTCACTCTATTCAAAGAGAAATACAGCATCTTAACATGCTGTGTCGCTCACAGGGCAAGAAACGTGAGAACTTGCCTCGAGGTAAGGCCCTGAAATGCTATGCAGAAGCGGAGGCGTGTAGCAATTTCTATGAGGCCATAGTCGCTTATCTTTAGCATTTTAACGCCAGTAGTCTTTTCAGGACACCTAGGTGCCTCGCCTGGAAACTCTATTCCCTGCAAGAACACTGAGTACCTTCAGGCTCCCCTGACCCTTCTAAGCAATATCCAGGCCAGGAGCTTTCCGACTCACAGTGTGTATGCCGAGGGTAGGGCAACACAGTGCACTCTTATTGGGACCTCTTGTTTTAGTCAGCAATCCCACAGGTTCACGAGCACCGTTCTAGCAAGTTCCAACATGCCGTGGAAGTCGCACTCATTGCCTAGTCTGAGCTGCACAGAGAAAAACACTAGGCTTCTCCTTCCAATCAGGACCCCCTACCTGAATTCACCCTGCCTCCAGGAGAAAGAAATCTTGCGTTCCTATTGCAACTAAAGCACAGTTTTTCCTGTAGCACTGCAGGCTTTTGAAGAGGCATTGTCCCAGAGGCCTGGCTAGGGCTTTCCTTGGTGAGGCCATTCACTACATTCAGGACACCCTGCCTCGAGAAGTTGATTCAGGGAAACAACCAGTGTGTACTCTGTGTCTCTTTTGACTTGTTAGAAACCACAGAGATGTATGCTGCCTGTGCCCATGGAAATGGGGGCATGATGGTACTAGCCTTGCTTTCCGTGTGGAAACCTCCATTCTTGCTTCCGTGAAGCTCCCTGAAATTCTCTGCTGTTGACAGGCCTCTGGCCACTGGTGGCATGGGTCTGGGAAGAAAAGGAGTTTTCTCTGGGTATACACGGAGCATCATTGGTCGGGGTGTGGCTCACCTTGCCATGCTCTAGAGCTAAAGGGAATCTCAACGTGAGTCCTTGCATCGAGGTAAGGCCCTGAGTAGCCCTGCAGAATGGGAGGCATGCAGCTCTTTCCATGAGCTCTTAGTGGAGGTCTGTTTTATTTTAAAGGAAGTACCCTTTTCAGGACTGCTACGCCCTTCGGGTGAGCATCATTTTTGTTCAAAGATCACTGACTACCTCCATACCCCTGTGGGCCTGCTGAGCAGCATTGAGTCCCATACGTCCCACGGAGGGTCTCTGTGTCTGCAGAGTCTCGGGCAACACACTGTACGTTACTTCAGGAGAGCTACATTTCCAGAGCACTCGAACAGCATCAGAACTACATTTCTAGGCAGTCCAACATGCCCTGAAAGTCTTCGACATTGCCCTCGTCTGAGCTGCCCTGAGAAAACACTCTGCTTAGACTTTATCGAGGACCTCGTTCCCGAAGTCACTCTATTCAAGGAGAAATACAGCATCTTAACATGCTGTGTCGCTCACAGGGCCAGAAACGTGAGAACTTGCCTCGAGGTAAGGCCCTGAAATGCTATGCAGAAGCGGAGGCGTGTAGCAGTTTCTATGAGGCCATAGTCGCTTATCTTCAGCATTTTAAAGCCAGTAGGCTTTTCAGGACACCTAGGTGCCTCGCCTGGAAACCCTATTCCCTGCAAGAACACTGAGCCCCCTCAGGCTCCCCTGGCCCTTCTAAGCAATATCCAGGCCAGGAGCTTTCCGACTCACAGTGTGTACGCCGAGTGTAGGGCAACACAGTGCACTCTTATTGGAACATCTTGATTTAGCCAGCAATCGCACAGGTTCACGAGCACTGTTAAGCAAGTTCCAACAGGCCGGGCAAGTCGCTCTCATTCCCTAGTTTGAGCTGTACAGAGAAAAACACTAGGCTTCTCCTTCCATTCAGGACTTCCTACCTGAAGTCACCCTGCCTTCTGAAGAAAGACGACCTTGTTTCTATTGCAACTAAAGCACAGTTTTTCCTGTAGCACGGCAGGCTTTTGAAGAGGCACGGGCCCAGAGGCCTAGCTAGGGCTTTCCTTGGTGAGGCCGTTCACTAGATGCAGAACACCCTGCCTCGAGAAGTTGATTCAGGGAAGCAACAATTGTGTACTCTGTGTCTCATTTGACTTGTTAAAAACCACACAGATGTATGCTGCCTGTGCACATGGAAATGGGCGCATGATGGGACTAGTCTTGCTTTCCATTTGCAAAGCTCCATTCTTGCTTTCGTGAAGCTCCCTGAAATTCTCTGCTGTTGACAGGCCTCTGGCCACTGGTGGCATGGGTCTGGGAAGAAAAGGAGTTTTCTCTGGGTACACACGGAGCATCATTGGTCGGGGTGTGGCTCTCCTTGCCATGCTCTAGAGCTAAAGGGAATCTCAACGTGAGTCCTTGCCTCGAGGTAAGGCCCTGAGTAGCCCTGCAGAATGGGAGGCATGCAGCTCTTTCCATGAGCTCTTAGTGGAAGTCTGTTTTATTTTAAAGGAAGAAACCTTTTCAGGACTCCTACGCCTTTCGGGTGAGCATCATTTTGGTTCCAAGGTCACTGACTACCTCCACACCCCTGTGGGCCTGCTGAGCAGCATTGAGTCCCATACGTCCCACGGAGGCCCTCTGTGTCTGCAGAGTCTCAGGCAACACACTGCTCGTTACCTCAGGAGAGCTACATTTCCAGAGCACTCGAACAGCATCAGAACTACATTTCTAGGCAGTCCAACATGCTCTGGAAGTCTTCGACATTGCCCTCGTCTGAGCTGCCGTGAGAAAACACTCTGCTTAGTCTTTATCGAGGACATCGTTCCTGAAGTCACTCTACTCAAGGAGAAATACAGCATCTTAACATGCTGTGTCGCTCACAGGGCAAGAAACGTGAGAACTTGCCTCGAGGTAAGGCCCTGAAATGCTATGCAGAAGCGGAGGCGTGTAGCAGTTTCCATGAGGCCGTAGTCGCTTATCTTCAGCATTTTAAAGCCAGTACGCTTTTCAGGACACCTAGGTGCCTCGCCTGGAAACCCTATTCCCTGCAAGAACACTGAGCACCTTCAGGCTCCCCTGGCCCTTCTAAGCAATATCCAGGCCAGGAGCTTTCAGACTCACAGTGTGTATGCCGAGGGTAGGGCAACACAGTGCACTCTTATTGCGACCTCTTGTTTTAGCCAGCAATTCCACAGGTTCACGAGCACCGTTCTAGCAAGTTCCAACATGACGTGGAAGTCGCACTCATTCTCTAGTTTGAGCTGCACAGAGAAAAACACTAGGCTTCTCCTTCCAATCAGGACCCCCTACCTGAATTCACCCTGCCTCCAGGAGAAAGAAATCTTGCGGTCCTATTGCAACTAAAGCACAGTTTTTCCTGTAGCACTATAGGCTTTTGAAGAGGCACGGTCCCAGAGGCCTGGCTAGGGCTTTCCTTGGTGAGGCCATTCACTACATGCAGGACACCCTGCCTCGAGAAGTTGATTCAGGGAAACAACCAGTGTGTACTCTGTGTCTCTTTTGACTTGTTAGAAACCACACAGATGTATGCTGCCTGTGCCCATGGAAATGGGGGCATGATGGTACTAGCCTTGCTTTCCGTTTGGAAACCTCCATTCTTGCTTCCGTGAAGCTCCCTGAAATTCTCTGCTGTTGACAGGCCTCTGGCCACTGTAGGCATGGGTCTGGGAAGAAAAGGAGTTTTCTCTGGCTACACACGGAGCTTCATTGGCCGGGGTGGGGCGCACCTTGCCATGCTCTAGAGCTAAAGGGAATCTCAACGTGAGTCCCTGCCTCGAGGTAAGGCCCTGAGTAGCCCTGTAGAAAGGGAGGGATGCAGCTCTTTCCATGAGCTCTTAGTGGAGGTCTGTTTTATTTTAAAGGAAGAACCCTTTGCAGGACTCCTACGCCCTTCGGGTGAGCATCATTTTGGTTCCTAGATCACTGACTCCCTCCACACCCCTGTGGGCCTGCTCAGCAGCATTGAGTCCCATACGTCCTACGGAGGCCCTCTGTGTCTGCAGAGTTTCGGGGAACACACTGTACGTTACTTCAGTAGAGCTACATTTCCAGAGCACTCGAAAAGCATCAGAACCACATTTCTACGCAGTCCAGCATGCCCTGGAAGTCTTCGACATGGCCCTCGTCAGAGCTGCCCTGAGAAAGCACTCTGCTTAGATTTTATCGAGGACCTCGTTCCTGAAGTCACTCTATTCAAGGAGAAATACAGCATCTTAACATGCTGTGTCGCTCACAGGGCAAGCATCGTGAGAACTTGCCTCGAGGTAAGGCCATGAAATGCTATGCAGAAGCGGAGGCGTGTAGCAGTTTCCATGAGGCCGTAGTCGCTTCTCTTCAGCATTTTAAACCAGTACGCTTTTCAGGACACCTAGGTGCCTCGCTTGGAAACCCTATTACCTGCAAGAACACTGAGTACCCTCAGGCTCCCCTGGCCCTTCTAAGCAATATCCAGGTCAGGAGCTTTCCCACTCACAGTGTGTATGCCGAGTGTAGGGCAACACAGTGCACTCTTATTGGGACATCTTGATTTAGCTAGCAATCGCACAGGTTCACGACCACCGTTAAGCAAGTTCCAACATGCCGTGGAAGTCGCACTCATTCCCTAGTCTGAGCTGCACAGAGAAACACACTAGGCTTCTCCTTCCAATCAGGACCCCCTACCTGAATTCACCCTGCCTCCCGGAGAAAGACGGCTTGCATTCCTATTGCAACTAAAGCACAATTTTACCTGTAGCACTGCAGGTTTTTGAAGAGGTAAGGTCCCACAGGCCTGGCTAGGGCTTTCCTTGGTGATACCATTCACTACATGCAGGACACCCTGCCTCCAGAAGTTGATTCAGGGAAACAACCAGTGTGTACTCTGTGTCTCTTTTGACTTGTTAAAAACCACAGAGATGTATGTTTCCGGTGCCCATGGAAATGGGGGCATGACGGGGCTAGCCTTAATTTACATTTGGAAAATCCATTCTTGCTTTCGTGAAGCTCCCTGAAATTCTCTGCTGTAGACAGGCCCTTGGCCACTGTAGGCTTGGGTCTGGGAAGAAAATGAGTTTTCTCTGGCTACACCCGGAGCTTCATTGGCCGGGATGAGGCGCACCTTACCATGCTCTAGAGCTAAAGGGAATCTCAACGTGAGTCCTTGCCTCGAGGTAAGGCCCTGAGTAGCCCTGCAGAAAGGGAGGCATGCAGCTCTTTCCATTAGCTCTTAGTCGCTGTTCTGGTTTTCTTTAAAGGAAGTACCCTTTTCAGGACCTCTAGGCCCCTCGGTTGAGCATCATTTTTGTTCCAAGATCTCTGAGTACCTCCACACCCCTGTAGGCCTGCTGAGCAACAAAAGGCCCATTGGTCCCTCGGAGGTCCTCTGTGTCTGCTGAGTCCTGGGCAACACACTGCACTCTTTCTTGTGATATCTTGATTCACAGCACTCGCACAGGTTCAAGAGCAACGTTCAAGCAAGTTCCAACATGCCGTGGAAATCGCACTCAATCCCTAGTCTGAGCTGCACTGAGAAAAACACTAGGCTTCTCCTTCCAATCAGAACCTCCAACCTGAAGTCACCCTGCCTCCAGGAAAAAGACGGCTTGCTTTCCTTTTTACAAGTAAAGCACAGTTTTTCCTGTAGCACTGCAGGCTTTTGAAAAGGCACGGTCCCAGAGGCCTCCTAGGGCGTTCCTTGGTGAGGCCTCAGGCCCAGTGGCCTGGCTAGGGCGTTCCTTGGTGAGGCCGCTCACTAGATGCAGGACACCGTTCCTCGAGAAGTTGATTCAGGGAAGCAACCAGTGTGTACTCGGTGTCTCTTTTGACTTGTTAAAAACAACACAGATGTATGCTGCCTGTGCCCATGGAAATGGGGGCGTGATGGGACTAGCCTTGTATTCCGTTTGGAAACCTCCTTTCTTGCTGCCGTGAAGCTCCCTGAAATTCTCTGCTGTTGACAGGCCTCTGGCCACTGTAGGCATGTGTCTGGGAAGAAAATGAGTTTTCTCTGGGTACACACGGAGCTTCATTGGCCGGGGTTGGGTACACCTTGCCTAGCTCTAGAGGTAAAGGGAGTCTCAACGTGATTCCTTGCCTCGAGGTAAGGCCCTGAGTAACCCTGCAGAAAGGGAGGCATTCAGCTCTTTCCATTAGCTCTTAGTCGCCGTTCTGATTTACTTTAAAGGAAGTACCCTTTTCAGGACCTCTAGGCCCCTCGGTTGAGCATCATTTTTGATCCAAGATCTCTGAGTACCTCCACAACCCTGTAGGCCTGCTGAGCAACAACGAGGCCCATTGGTTCCTCGGAAGTCCTCTGTGTCTGCTGAGTCATGGGCAACACACTGCACTCTTTCTTGTGATATCTTGATTCACAGCACTCTCACAGGTTCAAGAGCAACGTTCAAGCAAGTTCCAACATGCCGTGGAAATCGCACTCAATCCCTAGTCTGAGCTGCACAGAGAAAAACACTAGGCTTCTCCTTCCAATCAGGACCTCCTACCTGAAGTCACCCTGCATCCAGGAGAAAGACGGCTTGCTTTTCTTTTTACAAGTAAAGCACAGTTTTCCCTGTAGCACTGCAGGCTTTTGAAAAGGCACGGTCACAGAGGCCTGCCTAGGGCGTTCCTTGGTGAGGCCTCGGGCCCAGTGGCCTGGCTAGGGCGTTCCTTGGTGAGGCCGTTCACTAGATGCAGAACACCGTTCCTCGAGAAGTTGATTCAGGGAAGCAACCAGTGTGTACACGGTGTCTCTTTTGACTTGTTAAAAACCACAGAGATCTATGCTGCCTGTGCCCATGGAAATGGGGGCATGATGGGACTAGCCTTGCATTCCGTTTGGAAACCTCCTTTCTTGATGCCGTGAAGCTCCCTGAAATTCTCTGCTGTTGACAGGCCTCTGGCCACTGTAGGCATGGGTCTGGGATAAAAATGAGTTTTCTCTGGGTACACACGGAGCTTCATTGGCCGGGGTTGGGCTCACCTTGCCTATCTCTAGAGCTAAAGGGAGTCTCAACGTGATTCCTTGCCTCGAGGTAAGGCCCTGAGTAGCCCTGCAGAAAGGGAGGCATGCAGCTCTTTCTATGAGCTCTCAGTGGAGGGCTGTTTTATTTTAAAGGAAGTACCCTTTTCAGGACTCCTACGCCCTTGTGGAGAGCATCATTTTGGTTCCAAGATCACTGACTCCCTCCACACCCCTGTGGGCCTGCTGAGCAGCATTGAGTCCCATACGTCCAACGGAGGCCCTCTCTGTCTGCAGAGTCTCAGGCAACACAGTGTACGTTACTTCAGCAGAGCTACATTTCCGGAGCACTCGAACAGCATCAGAACCACATTTCTAGTCAGTTCAACATGCCCTGGATGTATTCGACATTGCCCTCGTCTGAGTTGCCCTGAGAAAACACTCTGCTTAAAATTTAACGAGGACCTCGTTCCTGAAGTCACTCTATTCAAGGAGAAATACAGCATCTTAACATGCTGTGTCGCTCACAAGGCAAGAAACGTGAGAACGTACCTTGAGGTAAGTCCATGAAATGCTATGCAGAAGCAGAGGCGTATAGCAGTTTCCATGAGGCCGTAGTCGCTTATCTTCAGCATTTTAGCCACTACACTTTTCAGGACACCTAGGTGCCTCGCCTGGAAACCCTATTCCCTGCAAGAACACTGAGTACCCTCAGTCTCCCCTGGCCCTTCTAAGCAATATCCAGGCCAGGAGCTTTCCGACTCACATTGTGTATGCCGAGTGTAGGGCAACACAGTGGACCCTTATTGAAACATATTGATTGAGCCAGCATCGCACAGGTTCACGAGCACCGTTAAGCAAGTTCCAACACGCCGGGGAAGTCGCTCTCATTCCCTAGTTTGAGCTGCACAGAGAAAAAAAGTAAGCTTCTCCTTCCATTCAGGACTTCCTACCTGAAGTCACCCTGCCTCCTGAAGAAAGACGACCTTGTTTCTATTGCAACTAAAGCACAGTTTTTCCTGTAGCAGGGCAGGCTTTTGAAGAGGCACGGGCCCAGAGTCCTAGCTAGGGCTTTCCTTGGTGAGGCCGTTCACTAGATGCAGAACACCCTGCCTCGAGAAGTTGATTCAGGGAAGAAACAATTGTGTACTCTGTGTCTCATTTGACTTGTTAAAAACCACACAGATGTATGCTGCCTGTGCCCATGGAAATGGGCGCATGATGGGACTAGTCTTGCTTTCCATTTGCAAAGCTCCATTCTTGCTTTCGTGAAGCTCCCTGAAATTCTCTGCTGTTGACAGGCCTCTGGCCACTGTAGGCATGGGTCTGGGAATAAAATGAGTTTTCTCTGGTTACACACGGAGCTTCATTGGCCCGGGTGGGGCTCTCCTTGCCATGCTCTAGAGCTAAAGGGAATCTGAACGTGAGTCCCTGCCTCGAGGTAAGGCCCTGAGTAACCCTGTAGAAAGGGAGGCATGCAGCTCTTTCCATGAGCTCTTAGTGGAGGTCTGTTTTATTTTAAAGGAAGAACCCTTTTCAGGACTCCTACGCCTTTCGGGTGAGCATCATTTTGGTTCCAAGGTCACTGACTACCTCCACACCCCTGTGGGCCTGCTGAGCAGCATTGAGTCCCATACGTCCCACGGAGGCCCTCTGTGTCTGCAGAGTCTCAGGCAACACACTGCTCGTTACCTCAGGAGAGCTACATTTCCAGAGCACTCGAACAGCATCAGAACCACACTTCTAGGCAGTCCAACATGCCCTGGAAATCTTCGACATTGCCCTCGTCTGAGCTGCCCTGAGAAAACACTCTGCTTCGAATTTATCGAGGACCTCGTTCCTGAAGTCACTCTATTCAAGGAGAAATACAGCATCTTAATATGCTGTGTCGCTCACAGGGCAAGAAACGTGAGAACTTGCCTCGAGGTAAGGCCCTGAAATGCTATGCAGAAGCGGAGGCGTGTAGCACTTTCTATGAGGCCGTAGTCGCTTATCTTCAGCATTTTAACGCCAGTAGGCATTTCAGAACACCTAGGTGCCTCGCCTGGAAACCCTATTCCCTGCAAGAACACTGAGTACCTTCAGGCTCCCCTGGCCCTTCTAAGCAATATCCAGGCCAAGAGCTGTCCGACTCACAGTGTGTATGCCGAGGGTAGGGCAACACAGTGCACTCTTATTGGGACATCTTGATTTAGCCAGCAATTTCACAGGTTCACGAGCAAATTCTAGCAAGTTCCAACATGCCGTGGAAGTCGCACTCATTCCCTAGTCTGAGCTGCACAGAGAAAAACACTAGGCTTCTCCTTCCAATCAGGACCCCCTACCTTAATTCACCCTGCCTCCAGGAGAAAGAAATCTTGCGTTCCTATTGCAACTAAAGCACAGTTTTTCCTGTAGCACTGCAGGCTTTTGAAGAGGCACAGTCCCAGAGGCCTGGCTAGGGCTTTCCTTGGTGAGGACATTCACTACATGCAGGACACCCTGCCTCGAGAAGTTGATTCAGGGAAACAACCAGTGTGTACTCTGTGTCTCTTTTGACTTGTTAGAAAACACAGAGATGTATGCTGCCTGTGCCCATGGAAATGGGGGCATGATTGTACTAGCGTTGCTTTCCGTTTGGAAACCTCCATTCTTGCTTCCGTGAAGCTCCCTGAAATTCTCTGCTGTTGACAGGGCTCTGGCCACTGGTGGCATGGGTCTGGGAACAAAAGGAGTTTTCTCTGGGTACACACGGAGCATCATTGGTCGGGGTGTGGCTCACCTTGCCATGCTCTAGAGCTAAAGGGAATCTCAACGTGAGTCCTTGCCTCGAGGTAAGGCCCTGAGTAGCCCTGCAGAATGGGAGGCATGCAGCTCTTTCCATGAGTTCTTAGTGGAGGTCTGTTTTATTTTAAAGGAAGTACCCTTTTCAGGACTGCTACGCCCTTCGGGTGAGCATCATTTTGGTTCAAAGATCACTGACTACATCCACACCCCTGTGGGCCTGCTGAGCAGCATTGAGTCCCATACGTCCCACGGAGGGTCTCTGTGTCTGCAGAGTCTCGGGCAACACACTGTACGTTACTTCAGGAGAGCTACATTTCCAGAACACTCGAACAGCATCAAAACTACATTTCTAGGCAGTCCAACATGCCCTGGAAGTCTTCGACATTGCCCTCGTCTGAGCTGCCCTGAGAAAACACTCTGCTTAGACTTTATCGAGGACCTCGTTCCTGAAGTCACTCTATTCAAGGAGAAATACAGCATCTTAACATGCTGTGTCGCTCACAGGGCCAGAAACGTGAGAACTTGCCTCGAGGTAAGGCCCTGAAATGCTATGCAGAACCGGAGGCGTGTAGCAGTTTCCATGAGGCCATAGTCGCTTATCTTCAGCATTTTAAAGCCAGTACGCTTTCAGGACACCTAGGTGCCTCGCCTGGAAACCCTATTCCCTGCAAGAACACTGAGTACCTTCAGGCTCCCCTGGCCCTTCTAAGCAATATCCAGGCCAGGAGCTTTCCGACTCACAGTGTGTATGTCGAGTGTAGGGCAACACAGTGTACTCTTATTGGGACATCTTGTGTTAGCCAGCAATCCCACCGGTTCACGAGCACTCTTAAGCAAGTTCCAACAGGCCGTGGAAGTCGCTCTCATTCCCTAGTTTGAGCTGTACAGAGAGAAACAGTAAGCTTCTCCTTCCATTCAGGACCTCCTACCTGAAGTCACCCTGCCTCCTGAAGAAAGACGACCTTGTTTCTATTGCAACTAAAGCACAGTTTTTCCTGTAGCATGGCAGGCTTTTGAAGAGGCACTGGCCCAGGGGCCTAGCTAGGGCTTTCCTTTGTGAGGCCGTTCACTAGATGCAGAACACCCTGCCTCGAGAAGTTGATTCAGAGAAGCAACAACTGTGTACTCTGTGTCTCATTTGACTTGTTAAAAAGCACACAGATGTATGCTGCCTGTGCCCATGGAAATGGGCGCATGATGGGACTAGCCTTGCTTTCCATTTGCAAAGCTCCATTCTTGCTTTCGTGAAGCTCCCTGAAATTCTCTGCTGTTGACAGGCCTCTGGCCACTGTAGGCATGGGTCTGGGAAGAAAAGGAGTTTTCTCTGGCTACACACGGAGCTTCATTGGCCGGGGTGGGGCTCTCCTTGCCATGCTCTAGAGCAAAAGGGAATCTCAACGTGAGTCCTTGCTTCGAGGTAAGGCCCTGAGTAACCGTGTAGAAAGGAAGGCATGCAGCTCTTTCCATGAGCTCTTAGTGGAGGTCTGTTTTATTTTAAAGGAAGAAGCCTTTTCAGGACTCCTACGCCTTTCGGGTGAGCATCATTTTGGTTCAGAGATCACTGACTACCTCCACACCCCTGTGTGCCTGCTGAGCAGCATTGAGTCCCATACGTCCCACGGAGGGTCTCTGTGTCTGCACAGTCTCGGGCAACACACTGTACGTTACTTCAGGAGAGTTACATTTCCAGAGCACTCGAACAGCATCAGAACTACATTTCTAGGCAGTCCAACATGCCCTGGAAGTCTTCGACATTGCCCTCGTCTGAGCTGCCCTGAGAAAACACTCTGCTTAGACTTTATCGAGGACCTCGTTCCTGAAGTCACTCTATTCAAGGAGAAATACAGCATCTTAACATGCTGTGTCGCTCACAGGGCAAGAAACGTGAGAACTTGCCTCGAGGTAAGGCCCTGAAATGCTATGCAGAAGCGGAGGCGTGTAGCAGTTTCTATGAGGCCATAGTCGCTTATCTTTAGCATTTTAACGCCAGTAGGCTTTTCAGGACACCTAGGTGCCTTGCCTGGAAACTCTATTCCCTGCAAGAACACTGAGTACCTTCAGGCTCCCCTGACCCTTCTAAGCAATATCCAGGCCAGGAGCTTTCCGACTCACAGTGTGTATGCCGAGGGTAGGGCAACACAGTGCACTCTTATTGGGACCTCTTGTTTTAGTCAGCAATCCCACAGGTTCACGAGCACCGTTCTAGCAAATTCCAACATGCCGTGGAAGTCGCACTCATTGCCTAGTCTGAGCTGCACAGAGAAAAACACTAGGCTTCTCCTTCCAATCAGGACCCCCTACCTGAATTCACCCTGCCTCCAGGAGAAAGAAATCTTGCGTTCCTATTGCAACTAAAGCACAGTTTTTCCTGTAGCACTGCAGGCTTTTGAAGAGGCATTGTCCCAGAGGCCTGGCTAGGGCTTTCCTTGGTGAGGCCATTCACTACATGCAGGACACCCTGCCTCGAGAAGTTGATTCAGGGAAACAACCAGTGTGTACTCTGTGTCTCTTTTGACTTGTTAGAAACCACAGAGATGTATGCTGCCTGTGCCCATGGAAATGGGGGCATGATGGTACTAGCCTTGCTTTCCGTGTGGAAACCTCCATTCTTGCTTCCGTGAAGCTCCCTGAAATTCTCTGCTGTTGACAGGCCTCTGGCCACTGGTGGCATGGGTCTGGGAAGAAAAGGAGTTTTCTCTGGGTACACACGGAGCATCATTGGTCGGGGTGTGGCTCACCTTGCCATGCTCTAGAGCTAAAGGGAATCTCAACGTGAGTCCTTGCCTCGAGGTAAGGCCCTGAGTAGCCCTGCAGAATGGGAGGCATGCAGCTCTTTCCATGAGCTCTTAGTGGAGGTCTGTTTTATTTTAAAGGAAGTACCCTTTTCAGGACTGCTACGCCCTTCGGGTGAGCATCATTTTGGTTCAAAGATCACTGACTACCTCCATACCCCTGTGGGCCTGTTGAGCAGCATTGAGTCCCATACGTCCCACGGAGGGTCTCTGTGTCTGCAGAGTCTCGGGCAACACACTGTACGTTACTTCAGGAGAGCTACATTTCCAGAGCACTCGAACAGCATCAGAACTACATTTCTAGGCAGTCCAACATGCCCTGGAAGTCTTCGACATTGCCCTCGTCTGAGCTGCCCTGAGAAAACACTCTGCTTAGAGTTTATCGAGGACCTCGTTCCTGAAGTCACTCTATTCAAGGAGAAATACAGCATCTTAAAATGCACAGGGCAAGAAACTTGAGAACTTGCCTCGAGGTAAGGCCCTGAAATGCTATGCAGAAGCGGAGGCGTGTAGCAATTTCCATGAGGCCGTAGTCGCTTTTCTTCAGCATTTTAACGCCAGTAGGCTTTTCAGGACACCTAGGTGCCTCGCCTGGAAACCCTATTCCCTGCAAGAACACTGAGTACCTTCAGGCTCCCCTGGCCCTTCAAAGCAATATCCAGGCCAGGAGCTGTCCGACTCACAGTGTGTATGCCGAGGATAGGGAAACACAGTGCACTCTTATTGGGACATCTTGTGTTAGCCAGCAATCCCACAGGTTCACGAGCACCGTTCTAGCAAGTTCCAACATGCCGTGGAAGTCGCACTCATTCCCTAGTCTGAGCTGCACAGAGAAAAACACTAGGCTTCTCCTTCCAATCAGGACCCCCTACCTGAATTCACCCTGCCTCCAGGAGAAAGAAATCTTGCGTTCCTATTGCAACTAAAGAACAGTTTTTCCTGTAGCACTGCAGGATTTTGAAGAGGCACGGTCCCAGAGGCCTGGCTAGGGCTTTCCTTGGTGAGGCCATTCACTACATTCAGGACACCCTGCCTCGAGAAGTTGATTCAGGGAAACAACCAGTGTGTACTCTGTGTCTCTTTTGACTTGTTAGAAACCACAGAGATGTATGCTGCCTGTGCCCATGGAAATGGGGGCATGATGGTACTAGCCTTGCTTTCCGTTTGGAAACCTCCATTCTTGCTTCCGTGAAGCTCCCTGAAATTCTCTGCTGTTGACAGGACTCTGGCCACTGGTGGCATGGGTCTGGGAAGAAAAGGAGTTTTCTCTGGGTACACACGGAGCATCATTGGTCGGGGTGTGGCTCTCCTTGCCATGCTCTAGAGCTAAAGGCAATCTCAACGTGAGTCCTTGCATCGAGGTAAGGCCCTGAGTAACCCTGTAGAAAGGGAGGCATGCAGCTCTTTCCATGAGCTCTTAGTGGAGGTCTGTTTTATTTTAAAGGAAGTACCCTTTTCAGGACTGCTACGCCCTTCGGGTGAGCATCATTTTGGTTCAAAGATCACTGACTACCTCCACACCCCTGTGGGCCTGCTGAGCAGCATTCAGTCCCATACGTCCCACGGAGGGTCTCTGTGTCTGCAGAGTCTCGGGCAACACACTGTACGTTACTTCAGGAGAGCTACATTTCCAGAGCTCTCGAACAGCATCAGAACTACATTTCTAGGCAGTCCAACATGCCCTGGAAGTCTTCGACATTGCCCTCGTCTGAGCTTCCTTGAGAAAACACTCTGCTTAGACTTTATCGAGGACCTCGTTCCTGAAGTCACTCTATTCAAGGAGAAATACAGCATCGTAACATGCTGTGTCGCTCACAGGGCCAGAAACGTGAGAACTTGCCTCGAGGTAAGGCCCTGAAATGCTATGCAGAAGCGGAGGCGTGTAGCAGTTTCCATGAGGCCGTAGTCGCTTATCTTCTGCATTTTAAAGCCAGTAGGCCTTTCAGGACACCTAGGTGCCTCGCCTGGAAACCCTATTCCCTGCAAGAACACTGAGCCCCCTCAGGCTCCCCTGGCCCTTCTAAGCAATATCCAGGCCAGGAGCTTTCCGACTCACAGTGTGTACGCCGAGTGTAGGGCAACACAGTGCACTCTTATTGGAACATCTTGATTTAGCCAGCAATCGCACAGGTTCACCAGCACTGTTAAGCAAGTTCCAACAGGCCGGGGAAGTCGCTCTCATTCCCTAGTTTGAGCTGTACAGAGAAAAACAGTAAGCTTCTCCTTCCATTCAGGACTTCCTACCTGAAGTCACCCTGCCTCCTGAAGAAAGACGACCTTGTTTCTTTTGCAACTAAAGCACAGTTTTTCCTGTAGCACGGCAGGCTTTTGAAGAGGCACGGGCCCAGAGGCCTAGCTAGGGCTTTCCTTGGTGAGGCCGTTCACTAGATGCAGAACACCCTGCCTCGAGAAGTTGATTCAGGGAAGCAACAACTGTGTACTCTGTGTCTCATTTGACTTGTTAAAAACCACACAGATGTATGCTGCCTGTGCCCATGGAAATGGGCGCATGATGGGACTAGTCTTGCTTTCCATTTGCAAAGCTCCATTCTTGCTTTCGTGAAGCTCCCTGAAATTCTCTGCTGTTGACAGGCCTCTGGCCACTGGTGGCATGGGTCTGGGAAGAAAAGGAGTTTTCTCTGGGTACACACGGAGCATCATTGGTCGGGGTGTGGCTCTCCTTGCCATGCTCTAGAGCTAAAGGGAATCTCAACGTGAGTCCTTGCCTCGAGGTAAGGCCCTGAGTAGCCCTGCAGAATGGGAGGCATGCAGCTCTTTCCATGAGCTCTTAGTGGAAGTCTGTTTTATTTTAAAGGAAGAAACCTTTTCAGGACTCCTACGCCTTTCGGGTGAGCATCATTTTGGTTCCAAGGTCACTGACTACCTCCACACCCCTGTGGGCCTGCTGAGCAGCATTGAGTCCCATACGTCCCACGGAGGCCCTCTGTGTCTGCAGAGTCTCAGGCAACACACTGCTCGTTACCTCAGGAGAGCTACATTTCCAGAGCACTCGAACAGCATCAGAACTACATTTCTAGGCAGTCCAACATGCTCTGGAAGTCTTCGACATTGCCCTCGTCTGAGCTGCCGTGAGAAAACACTCTGCTTAGTCTTTATCGAGGACATCGTTCCTGAAGTCACTCTACTCAAGGAGAAATACAGCATCTTAACATGCTGTGTCGCTCACAGGGCAAGAAACGTGAGAACTTGCCTCGAGGTAAGGCCCTGAAATGCTATGCAGAAGCGGAGGCGTGTAGCAGTTTCCATGAGGCCGTAGTCGCTTATCTTCAGCATTTTAAAGCCAGTACGCTTTTCAGGACACCTAGGTGCCTCGCCTGGAAACCCTATTCCCTGCAAGAACACTGAGCACCTTCAGGCTCCCCTGGCCCTTCTAAGCAATATCCAGGCCAGGAGCTTTCAGACTCACAGTGTGTATGCCGAGGGTAGGGCAACACAGTGCACTCTTATTGCGACCTCTTGTTTTAGCCAGCAATTCCACAGGTTCACGAGCACCGTTCTAGCAAGTTCCAACATGACGTGGAAGTCGCACTCATTCTCTAGTTTGAGCTGCACAGAGAAAAACACTAGGCTTCTCCTTCCAATCAGGACCCCCTACCTGAATTCACCCTGCCTCCAGGAGAAAGAAATCTTGCGGTCCTATTGCAACTAAAGCACAGTTTTTCCTGTAGCACTATAGGCTTTTGAAGAGGCACGGTCCCAGAGGCCTGGCTAGGGCTTTCCTTGGTGAGGCCATTCACTACATGCAGGACACCCTGCCTCGAGAAGTTGATTCAGGGAAACAACCAGTGTGTACTCTGTGTCTCTTTTGACTTGTTAGAAACCACACAGATGTATGCTGCCTGTGCCCATGGAAATGGGGGCATGATGGTACTAGCCTTGCTTTCCGTTTGGAAACCTCCATTCTTGCTTCCGTGAAGCTCCCTGAAATTCTCTGCTGTTGACAGGCCTCTGGCCACTGTAGGCATGGGTCTGGGAAGAAAAGGAGTTTTCTCTGGCTACACACGGAGCTTCATTGGCCGGGGTGGGGCGCACCTTGCCATGCTCTAGAGCTAAAGGGAATCTCAACGTGAGTCCCTGCCTCGAGGTAAGGCCCTGAGTAGCTCTGTAGAAAGGGAGGGACGCAGCTCTTTCCATGAGCTCTTAGTGGAGGTCTGTTTTATTTTAAAGGAAGAACCCTTTGCAGGACTCCTACGCCCTTCGGGTGAGCATCATTTTGGTTCCTAGATCACTGACTCCCTCCACACCCCTGTGGGCCTGCTCAGCAGCATTGAGTCCCATACGTCCTACGGAGGCCCTCTGTGTCTGCAGAGTTTCGGGGAACACACTGTACGTTACTTCAGGAGAGCTACATTTCCAGAGCACTCGAAAAGCATCAGAACCACATTTCTACGCAGTCCAGCATGCCCTGGTAGTCTTCGACATTGCCCTCGTCTGAGCTGCCTTGAGAAAACACTCTGCTTAGACTTTATCGAGGACCTCGTTCCTGAAGTCACTCTATTCAAGGAGAAATACAGCATCTTAACATGCTGTGTCGCTCACAGGGCAAGCATCGTGAGAACTTGCCTCGAGGTAAGGCCATGAAATGCTATGCAGAAGCGGAGGCGTGTAGCAGTTTCCATGAGGCCGTAGTCGCTTCTCTTCAGCATTTTAAACCAGTACGCTTTTCAGGACACCTAGGTGCCTCGCTTGGAAACCCTATTACCTGCAAGAACACTGAGTACCCTCAGGCTCCCCTGGCCCTTCTAAGCAATATCCAGGTCAGGAGCTTTCCCACTCACAGTGTGTATGCCGAGTGTAGGGCAACACAGTGCACTCTTATTGGGACATCTTGATTTAGCTAGCAATCGCACAGGTTCACGACCACCGTTAAGCAAGTTCCAACATGCCGTGGAAGTCGCACTCATTCCCTAGTCTGAGCTGCACAGAGAAACACACTAGGCTTCTCCTTCCAATCAGGACCCCCTACCTGAATTCACCCTGCCTCCCGGAGAAAGACGGCTTGCATTCCTATTGCAACTAAAACACAGTTTTACCTGTAGCACTGCAGGTTTTTGAAGAGGTAAGGTCCCGCAGGCCTGGCTAGGGCTTTCCTTGGTGATACCATTCACTACATGCAGGACACCCTGCCTCCAGAAGTTGATTCAGGGAAACAACCAGTGTGTACTCTGTGTCTCTTTTGACTTGTTAAAAACCACAGAGATGTATGTTTCCGGTGCCCATGGAAATGGGGGCATGACGGGGCTAGCCTTAATTTACATTTGGAAAATCCATTCTTGCTTTCGTGAAGCTCCCTGAAATTCTCTGCTGTAGACAGGCCCTTGGCCACTGTAGGCTTGGGTCTGGGAAGAAAATGAGTTTTCTCTGGCTACACCCGGAGCTTCATTGGCCGGGATGAGGCGCACCTTACCATGCTCTAGAGCTAAAGGGAATCTCAACGTGAGTCCTTGCCTCGAGGTAAGGCCCTGAGTAGCCCTGCAGAAAGGGAGGCATGCAGCTCTTTCCATTAGCTCTTAGTCGCTGTTCTGGTTTTCTTTAAAGGAAGTACCCTTTTCAGGACCTCTAGGCCCCTCGGTTGAGCATCATTTTTGTTCCAAGATCTCTGAGTACCTCCACACCCCTGTAGGCCTGCTGAGCAACAAAAGGCCCATTGGTCCCTCGGAGGTCCTCTGTGTCTGCTGAGTCCTGGGCAACACACTGCACTCTTTCTTGTGATATCTTGATTCACAGCACTCGCACAGGTTCAAGAGCAACGTTCAAGCAAGTTCCAACATGCCGTGGAAATCGCACTCAATCCCTAGTCTGAGCTGCACTGAGAAAAACACTAGGCTTCTCCTTCCAATCAGAACCTCCAACCTGAAGTCACCCTGCCTCCAGGAAAAAGACGGCTTGCTTTCCTTTTTACAAGTAAAGCACAGTTTTTCCTGTAGCACTGCAGGCTTTTGAAAAGGCACGGTCCCAGAGGCCTCCTAGGGCGTTCCTTGGTGAGGCCTCAGGCCCAGTGGCCTGGCTAGGGCGTTCCTTGGTGAGGCCGCTCACTAGATGCAGGACACCGTTCCTCGAGAAGTTGATTCAGGGAAGCAACCAGTGTGTACTCGGTGTCTCTTTTGACTTGTTAAAAACCACACAGATGTATGCTGCCTGTGCCCATGGAAATGGGGGCGTGATGGGACTAGCCTTGTATTCCGTTTGGAAACCTCCTTTCTTGCTGCCGTGAAGCTCCCTGAAATTCTCTGCTGTTGACAGGCCTCTGGCCACTGTAGGCATGTGTCTGGGAAGAAAATGAATTTTCTCTGGGTACACACGGAGCTTCATTGGCCGGGGTTGGGTACACCTTGCCTAGCTCTAGAGGTAAAGGGAGTCTCAACGTGATTCCTTGCCTCGAGGTAAGGCCCTGAGTAACCCTGCAGAAAGGGAGGCATTCAGCTCTTTCCATTAGCTCTTAGTCGCCGTTCTGATTTACTTTAAAGGAAGTACCCTTTTCAGGACCTCTAGGCCCCTCGGTTGAGCATCATTTTTGATCCAAGATCTCTGAGTACCTCCACAACCCTGTAGGCCTGCTGAGCAACAACGAGGCCCATTGGTTCCTCGGAAGTCCTCTGTGTCTGCTGAGTCATGGGCAACACACTGCACTCTTTCTTGTGATATCTTGATTCACAGCACTCTCACAGGTTCAAGAGCAACGTTCAAGCAAGTTCCAACATGCCGTGGAAATCGCACTCAATCCCTAGTCTGAGCTGCACAGAGAAAAACACTAGGCTTCTCCTTCCAATCAGGACCTCCTACCTGAAGTCACCCTGCATCCAGGAGAAAGACGGCTTGCTTTCCTTTTTACAAGTAAAGCACAGTTTTCCCTGTAGCACTGCAGGCTTTTGAAAAGGCACGGTCCCAGTGGCCTGGCTAGGGCGTTCCTTGGTGAGGCCGTTCACTAGATGCAGAACACCGTTCCTCGAGAAGTTGATTCAGGGAAGCAACCAGTGTGTACACGGTGTCTCTTTTGACTTGTTAAAAACCACAGAGATCTATGCTGCCTGTGCCCATGGAAATGGGGGCATGATGGGACTAGCCTTGCATTCCGCTTGGAAACCTCCTTTCTTGATGCCGTGAAGCTCCCTGAAATTCTCTGCTGTTGACAGGCCTCTGGCCACTGTAGGCATGGGTCTGGGATAAAAATGAGTTTTCTCTGGGTACACACGGAGCTTCATTGGCCGGGGTTGGGCTCACCTTGCCTAGCTCTAGAGCTAAAGGGAGTCTCAACGTGATTCCTTGCCTCGAGGTAAGGCCCTGAGTAGCCCTGCAGAAAGGGAGGCATGCAGCTCTTTCCATGAGCTCTGAGTGGAGGGCTGTTTTATTTTAAAGGAAGTACCCTTTTCAGGACTCCTACGCCCTTGTGGAGAGCATCATTTTGGTTCCAAGATCACTGACTCCCTCCACACCCCTGTGGGCCTGCTGAGCAGCATTGAGTCCCATACGTCCAACGGAGGCCCTCTCTGTCTGCAGAGTCTCAGGCAACACACTGTACGTTACTTCAGCAGAGCTACATTTCCGGAGCACTCGAACAGCATCAGAACCACATTTCTAGTCAGTTCAACATGCCCTGGATGTATTCGAGATTGCCCTCGTCTGAGTTGCCCTGAGAAAACACTCTGCTTAAAATTTAACGAGGACCTCGTTCCTGAAGTCACTCTATTCCAGGAGAAATACAGCATCTTAACATGCTGTGTCGCTCACAGGGCCAGAAACGTGAGAACTTGCCTCGAGGTAAGGCCCTGAAATGCTATGCAGAAGCGGAGGCGTGTAGCAGTTTCCATGAGGCCGTAGTCGCTTATCTTAAGCATTTTAAAGCCAGTACGCTTTTCAGGACACATAGGTGCCTCGCCTGGAAACCCTATTCCCTGCAAAAACACTGAGTACCCTCAGGCTCCCCTGGCCCTTCTAAGCAATATCCAGGCCAGGAGCTTTCCGACTCACAGTGTGTACGCCGAGTGTAGGGCAACACAGTGCACTCTTATTGGAACATCTTGATTTAGCCAGCAATCGCACAGGTTCACGAGCACTGTTAAGCAAGTTCCAACACGCCGGGGAAGTCGCTCTCATTCCCTAGTTTGAGCTGTACAGAGAAAAAAAGTAAGCTTCTCCTTCCATTCAGGACTTCCTACCTGAAGTCACCCTGCCTCCTGAAGAAAGACGACCTTGTTTCTATTGCAACTAAAGCACAGTTTTTCCTGTAGCACGGCAGGGTTTTGAAGAGGCACGGGCCCAGAGTCCTAGCTAGGGCTTTCCTTGGTGAGGCCGTTCACTAGATGCAGAACACCCTGCCTCGAGAAGTTGATTCAGGGAAGAAACAATTGTGTACTCTGTGTCTCATTTGACTTGTTAAAAACCACACAGATGTATGCTGCCTGTGCCCATGGAAATGGGCGCATGATGGGACTAGTCTTGCTTTCCATTTGCAAAGCTCCATTCTTGCTTTCGTGAAGCTCCCTGAAATTCTCTGCTGTTGACAGGCCTCTGGCCACTGTAGGCATGGGTCTGGGAATAAAATGAGTTTTCTCTGGTTACACACGGAGCTTCATTGGCCCGGGTGGGGCTCTCCTTGCCATGCTCTAGAGCTAAAGGGAATCTGAACGTGAGTCCCTGCCTCGAGGTAAGGCCCTGAGTAACCCTGTAGAAAGGGAGGCATGCAGCTCTTTCCATGAGCTCTTAGTGGAGGTCTGTTTTATTTTAAAGGAAGAACCCTTTTCAGGACTCCTACGCCTTTCGGGTGAGCATCATTTTGGTTCCAAGGTCACTGACTACCTCCACACCCCTGTGGGCCTGCTGAGCAGCATTGAGTCCCATACGTCCCACGGAGGCCCTCTGTGTCTGCAGAGTCTCAGGCAACACACTGCTCGTTACCTCAGGAGAGCTACATTTCCAGAGCACTCGAACAGCATCGGAACCACACTTCTAGGCAGTCCAACGTGCCCTGGAAATCTTCGACATTGCCCTCGTCTGAGCTGCCCTGAGAAAACACTCTGCTTCGAATTTATCGAGGACCTCGTTCCTGAAGTCACTCTATTCAAGGAGAAATACAGCAGATTAATATGCTGTGTCGCTCACAGGGCAAGAAACGTGAGAACTTGCCTCGAGGTAAGGCCCTGAAATGCTATGCAGAAGCGGAGGCGTGTAGCACTTTCTATGAGGCCGTAGTCGCTTATCTTCAGCATTTTAACGCCAGTAGGCATTTCAGAACACCTAGGTGCCTCGCCTGGAAACCCTATTCCCTGCAAGAACACTGAGTACCTTCAGGCTCCCCTGGCCCTTCTAAGCAATATCCAGGCCAAGAGCTGTCCGACTCACAGTGTGTATGCCGAGGGTAGGGCAACACAGTGCACTCTTATTGGGACATCTTGTTTTAGCCAGCAATTTCACAGGTTTACGAGCAAATTCTAGCAAGTTCCAACATGCCGTGGAAGTCGCACTCATTCCCTAGTCTGAGCTGCACAGAGAAAAACACTAGGCTTCTCCTTCCAATCAGGACCCCCTACCTGAATTCACCCTGCCTCCAGGAGAAAGAAATCTTGCGTTCCTATTGCAACTAAAGCACAGTTTTTCCTGTAGCACTGCAGGCTTTTGAAGAGGCACAGTCCCAGAGGCCTGGCTAGGGCTTTCCTTGGTGAGGACATTCACTACATGCAGGACACCCTGCCTCGAGAAGTTGATTCAGGGAAACAACCAGTGTGTACTCTGTGTCTCTTTTGACTTGTTAGAAAACACAGAGATGTATGCTGCCTGTGCCCATGGAAATGGGGGCATGATTGTACTAGCGTTGCTTTCCGTTTGGAAACCTCCATTCTTGCTTCCGTGAAGCTCCCTGAAATTCTCTGCTGTTGACAGGGCTCTGGCCACTGGTGGCATGGGTCTGGGATCAAAAGGAGTTTTCTCTGGGTACACACGGAGCATCATTGGTCGGGGTGTGGCTCACCTTGCCATGCTCTAGAGCTAAAGGGAATCTCAACGTGAGTCCTTGCCTCGAGGTAAGGCCCTGAGTAGCCCTGCAGAATGGGAGGCATGCAGCTCTTTCCATGAGTTCTTAGTGGAGGTCTGTTTTATTTTAAAGGAAGTACCCTTTTCAGGACTGCTACGCCCTTCGGGTGAGCATCATTTTGGTTCAAAGATCACTGACTACATCCACACCCCTGTGGGCCTGCTGAGCAGCATTGAGTCCCATACGTCCCACGGAGGGTCTCTGTGTCTGCAGAGTCTCGGGCAACACACTGTACGTTACTTCAGGAGAGCTACATTTCCAGAACACTCGAACAGCATCAAAACTACATTTCTAGGCAGTCCAACATGCCCTGGAAGTCTTCGACATTGCCCTCGTCTGAGCTGCCCTGAGAAAACACTCTGCTTAGACTTTATCGAGGACCTCGTTCCTGAAGTCACTCTATTCAAGGAGAAATACAGCATCTTAACATGCTGTGTCGCTCACAGGGCCAGAAACGTGACAACTTGCCTCGAGGTAAGGCCCTGAAATGTTATGCAGAACCGGAGGCGTGTAGCAGTTTCCATGAGGCCATAGTCGCTTATCTTCAGCATTTTAAAGCCAGTACGCTTTCAGGACACCTAGGTGCCTCGCCTGGAAACCCTATTCCCTGCAAGAACACTGAGTACCCTCAGGCTCCCCTGGACCTTCTAAGCAATATCCAGGCCAGGAGCTTTCTGACTCACAGTGTGTACGCCGAGTGTAGGGCAACACAGTGTACTCTTATTGGAACATCTTGATTTAGCCAGCAATCGCACAGTTTCACGAGCACTCTTAAGCAAGTTCCAACAGGCCGTGGAAGTCGCTCTCATTCCCTAGTTTGAGCTGTACAGAGAGAAACAGTAAGCTTCTCCTTCCATTCAGGACCTCCTACCTGAAGTCACCCTGCCTCCTGAAGAAAGACGACCTTGTTTCTATTGCAACTAAAGCACAGTTTTTCCTGTAGCATGGCAGGCTTTTGAAGAGGCACTGGCCCAGAGGCCTAGCTAGGGCTTTCCTTTGTGAGGCCGTTCACTAGATGCAGAACACCCTGCCTCGAGAAGTTGATTCAGAGAAGCAACAACTGTGTACTCTGTGTCTCATTTGACTTGTTAAAAAGCACACAGATGTATGCTGCCTGTGCCCATGGAAATGGGCGCATGATGGGACTAGCCTTGCTTTCCATTTGCAAAGCTCCATTCTTGCTTTCGTGAAGCTCCCTGAAATTCTCTGCTGTTGACAGGCCTCTGGCCACTGTAGGCATGGGTCTGGGAAGAAAATGAGTTTTCTCTGGCTACACACGGAGCTTCATTGGCCGGGGTGGGGCTCTCCTTGCCATGCTCTAGAGCAAAAGGGAATCTCAACGTGAGTCCTTGCCTCGAGGTAAGGCCCTGAGTAACCGTGTAGAAAGGAAGGCATGCAGCTCTTTCCATGAGCTCTTAGTGGAAGTCTGTTTTATTTTAAAGGAAGAAGCCTTTTCAGGACTCCTACGCCTTTCGGGTGAGCATCATTTTGGTTCCAAGGTCACTGAATACCTCCACACCCCTGTGGGGCTGCTGAGCAGCATTGAGTCCCATACGTCCCACGGAGGCCCTCTGTGTCTGCAGAGTCTCAGGCAACACACTGCTCGTTACCTCAGGAGAGCTACATTTCCAGAGCACTCGAACGGCATCAGAACCACACTTCTAGGCAGTCCAACGTGCCCTGGAAGTCTTCGACATTGCCCTCGTCTGAGCTGCCCTGAGAAAACACTCTGCTTAGACTTTATCGAGGACCTCGTTCCTGAAGTCACTCTATTCAAGGAGAAATACAGCATCTTAACATGCTGTGTCGCTCACAGGGCAAGAAACGTGAGAACTTGCCTCGAGGTAAGGCCCTGAAATGCTATGCAGAAGCGGAGGCGTGTAGCAGTTTCTATGAGGCCATAGTCGCTTTTCTTCAGCATTTTAACGCCAGTAGGCTTTTCAGGACACCTAGGTGCCTCGCCTGGAAACCCTATTCCCTGCAAGAACACTGAGTACCTTCAGGCTCCCCTGGCCCTTCAAAGCAATATCCAGGCCAGGAGCTGTCCGACTCACAGTGTGTATGCCGAGGATAGAGAAACACAGTGCACTCTTATTGGGACATCTTGTGTTAGCCAGCAATCCCACAGGTTCACGAGCACCGTTCTAGCAAGTTCCAACATGCCGTGGAAGTCGCACTCATTCCCTAGTCTGAGCTGCACAGAGAAAAACACTAGGCTTCTCCTTCCAATCAGGACCCCCTTCCTGAATTCACCCTGCCTCCAGGAGAAAGAAATCTTGCGTTCCTATTGCAACTAAAGCACAGTTTTTCCTGTAGCACTGCAGGCTTTTGAAGAGGCACGGTCCCAGAGGCCTGGCTAGGGCTTTCCTTGGTGAGGCCATTCACTACATTCAGGACACCCTGCCTCGAGAAGTTGATTCAGGGAAACAACCAGTGTGTACTCTGTGTCTCTTTTGACTTGTTAGAAACCACAGAGATGTATGCTGCCTGTGCCCATGGAAATGGGGGCATGATGGTACTAGCTTTTCTTTCCGTTTGGAAACCTCCATTCTTGCTTCCGTGAAGCTCCCTGAAATTCTCTGCTGTTGACAGGCCTCTGGCCACTGGTGGCATGGGTCTGGGAAGAAAAGGAGTTTTCTCTGGGTACACATGGAGGATCATTGGTCGGGGTGTGGCTCACCTTGCCATGCTCTAGAGCTAAAGGGAATCTCAACGTGAGTCCTTGCCTCGAGGTAAGGCCCTGAGTAGCCCTGCAGAATGGGAGGCATGCAGCTCTTTCCATGAGCTCTTAGTGGAGGTCTGTTTTATTTTAAAGGAAGTACCCTTTTCAGGACTGCTACGCCCTTTGGGTGAGCATCATTTTGGTTCAGAGATCACTGACTACCTCCACACCCCTGTGTGCCTGCTGAGCAGCATTGAGTCCCATACGTCCCACGGAGGGTCTCTGTGTCTGCAGAGTCTCGGGCAACACACTGTACGTTACTTCAGGAGAGTTACATTTCCAGAGCACTCGAACAGCATCAGAACTACATTTCTAGGCAGTCCAACATGCCCTGGAAGTCTTCGACATTGCCCTCGTCTGAGCTGCCCTGAGAAAACACTCTGCTTAGACTTTATCGAGGACCTCGTTCCTGAAGTCACTCTATTCAAAGAGAAATACAGCATCTTAACATGCTGTGTCGCTCACAGGGCAAGAAACGTGAGAACTTGCCTCGAGGTAAGGCCCTGAAATGCTATGCAGAAGCGGAGGCGTGTAGCAATTTCTATGAGGCCATAGTCGCTTATCTTTAGCATTTTAACGCCAGTAGTCTTTTCAGGACACCTAGGTGCCTCGCCTGGAAACTCTATTCCCTGCAAGAACACTGAGTACCTTCAGGCTCCCCTGACCCTTCTAAGCAATATCCAGGCCAGGAGCTTTCCGACTCACAGTGTGTATGCCGAGGGTAGGGCAACACAGTGCACTCTTATTGGGACCTCTTGTTTTAGTCAGCAATCCCACAGGTTCACGAGCACCGTTCTAGCAAGTTCCAACATGCCGTGGAAGTCGCACTCATTGCCTAGTCTGAGCTGCACAGAGAAAAACACTAGGCTTCTCCTTCCAATCAGGACCCCCTACCTGAATTCACCCTGCCTCCAGGAGAAAGAAATCTTGCGTTCCTATTGCAACTAAAGCACAGTTTTTCCTGTAGCACTGCAGGCTTTTGAAGAGGCATTGTCCCAGAGGCCTGGCTAGGGCTTTCCTTGGTGAGGCCATTCACTACATTCAGGACACCCTGCCTCGAGAAGTTGATTCAGGGAAACAACCAGTGTGTACTCTGTGTCTCTTTTGACTTGTTAGAAACCACAGAGATGTATGCTGCCTGTGCCCATGGAAATGGGGGCATGATGGTACTAGCCTTGCTTTCCGTGTGGAAACCTCCATTCTTGCTTCCGTGAAGCTCCCTGAAATTCTCTGCTGTTGACAGGCCTCTGGCCACTGGTGGCATGGGTCTGGGAAGAAAAGGAGTTTTCTCTGGGTATACACGGAGCATCATTGGTCGGGGTGTGGCTCACCTTGCCATGCTCTAGAGCTAAAGGGAATCTCAACGTGAGTCCTTGCATCGAGGTAAGGCCCTGAGTAGCCCTGCAGAATGGGAGGCATGCAGCTCTTTCCATGAGCTCTTAGTGGAGGTCTGTTTTATTTTAAAGGAAGTACCCTTTTCAGGACTGCTACGCCCTTCGGGTGAGCATCATTTTTGTTCAAAGATCACTGACTACCTCCATACCCCTGTGGGCCTGCTGAGCAGCATTGAGTCCCATACGTCCCACGGAGGGTCTCTGTGTCTGCAGAGTCTCGGGCAACACACTGTACGTTACTTCAGGAGAGCTACATTTCCAGAGCACTCGAACAGCATCAGAACTACATTTCTAGGCAGTCCAACATGCCCTGAAAGTCTTCGACATTGCCCTCGTCTGAGCTGCCCTGAGAAAACACTCTGCTTAGACTTTATCGAGGACCTCGTTCCCGAAGTCACTCTATTCAAGGAGAAATACAGCATCTTAACATGCTGTGTCGCTCACAGGGCCAGAAACGTGAGAACTTGCCTCGAGGTAAGGCCCTGAAATGCTATGCAGAAGCGGAGGCGTGTAGCAGTTTCTATGAGGCCATAGTCGCTTATCTTCAGCATTTTAAAGCCAGTAGGCTTTTCAGGACACCTAGGTGCCTCGCCTGGAAACCCTATTCCCTGCAAGAACACTGAGCCCCCTCAGGCTCCCCTGGCCCTTCTAAGCAATATCCAGGCCAGGAGCTTTCCGACTCACAGTGTGTACGCCGAGTGTAGGGCAACACAGTGCACTCTTATTGGAACATCTTGATTTAGCCAGCAATCGCACAGGTTCACGAGCACTGTTAAGCAAGTTCCAACAGGCCGGGCAAGTCGCTCTCATTCCCTAGTTTGAGCTGTACAGAGAAAAACACTAGGCTTCTCCTTCCATTCAGGACTTCCTACCTGAAGTCACCCTGCCTTCTGAAGAAAGACGACCTTGTTTCTATTGCAACTAAAGCACAGTTTTTCCTGTAGCACGGCAGGCTTTTGAAGAGGCACGGGCCCAGAGGCCTAGCTAGGGCTTTCCTTGGTGAGGCCGTTCACTAGATGCAGAACACCCTGCCTCGAGAAGTTGATTCAGGGAAGCAACAATTGTGTACTCTGTGTCTCATTTGACTTGTTAAAAACCACACAGATGTATGCTGCCTGTGCCCATGGAAATGGGCGCATGATGGGACTAGTCTTGCTTTCCATTTGCAAAGCTCCATTCTTGCTTTCGTGAAGCTCCCTGAAATTCTCTGCTGTTGACAGGCCTCTGGCCACTGGTGGCATGGGTCTGGGAAGAAAAGGAGTTTTCTCTGGGTACACACGGAGCATCATTGGTCGGGGTGTGGCTCTCCTTGCCATGCTCTAGAGCTAAAGGGAATCTCAACGTGAGTCCTTGCCTCGAGGTAAGGCCCTGAGTAGCCCTGCAGAATGGGAGGCATGCAGCTCTTTCCATGAGCTCTTAGTGGAAGTCTGTTTTATTTTAAAGGAAGAAACCTTTTCAGGACTCCTACGCCTTTCGGGTGAGCATCATTTTGGTTCCAAGGTCACTGACTACCTCCACACCCCTGTGGGCCTGCTGAGCAGCATTGAGTCCCATACGTCCCACGGAGGCCCTCTGTGTCTGCAGAGTCTCAGGCAACACACTGCTCGTTACCTCAGGAGAGCTACATTTCCAGAGCACTCGAACAGCATCAGAACTACATTTCTAGGCAGTCCAACATGCTCTGGAAGTCTTCGACATTGCCCTCGTCTGAGCTGCCGTGAGAAAACACTCTGCTTAGTCTTTATCGAGGACATCGTTCCTGAAGTCACTCTACTCAAGGAGAAATACAGCATCTTAACATGCTGTGTCGCTCACAGGGCAAGAAACGTGAGAACTTGCCTCGAGGTAAGGCCCTGAAATGCTATGCAGAAGCGGAGGCGTGTAGCAGTTTCCATGAGGCCGTAGTCGCTTATCTTCAGCATTTTAAAGCCAGTACGCTTTTCAGGACACCTAGGTGCCTCGCCTGGAAACCCTATTCCCTGCAAGAACACTGAGCACCTTCAGGCTCCCCTGGCCCTTCTAAGCAATATCCAGGCCAGGAGCTTTCAGACTCACAGTGTGTATGCCGAGGGTAGGGCAACACAGTGCACTCTTATTGCGACCTCTTGTTTTAGCCAGCAATTCCACAGGTTCACGAGCACCGTTCTAGCAAGTTCCAACATGACGTGGAAGTCGCACTCATTCTCTAGTTTGAGCTGCACAGAGAAAAACACTAGGCTTCTCCTTCCAATCAGGACCCCCTACCTGAATTCACCCTGCCTCCAGGAGAAAGAAATCTTGCGGTCCTATTGCAACTAAAGCACAGTTTTTCCTGTAGCACTATAGGCTTTTGAAGAGGCACGGTCCCAGAGGCCTGGCTAGGGCTTTCCTTGGTGAGGCCATTCACTACATGCAGGACACCCTGCCTCGAGAAGTTGATTCAGGGAAACAACCAGTGTGTACTCTGTGTCTCTTTTGACTTGTTAGAAACCACACAGATGTATGCTGCCTGTGCCCATGGAAATGGGGGCATGATGGTACTAGCCTTGCTTTCCGTTTGGAAACCTCCATTCTTGCTTCCGTGAAGCTCCCTGAAATTCTCTGCTGTTGACAGGCCTCTGGCCACTGTAGGCATGGGTCTGGGAAGAAAAGGAGTTTTCTCTGGCTACACACGGAGCTTCATTGGCCGGGGTGGGGCGCACCTTGCCATGCTCTAGAGCTAAAGGGAATCTCAACGTGAGTCCCTGCCTCGAGGTAAGGCCCTGAGTAGCCCTGTAGAAAGGGAGGGATGCAGCTCTTTCCATGAGCTCTTAGTGGAGGTCTGTTTTATTTTAAAGGAAGAACCCTTTGCAGGACTCCTACGCCCTTCGGGTGAGCATCATTTTGGTTCCTAGATCACTGACTCCCTCCACACCCCTGTGGGCCTGCTCAGCAGCATTGAGTCCCATACGTCCTACGGAGGCCCTCTGTGTCTGCAGAGTTTCGGGGAACACACTGTACGTTACTTCAGGAGAGCTACATTTCCAGAGCACTCGAAAAGCATCAGAACCACATTTCTACGCAGTCCAGCATGCCCTGGAAGTCTTCGACATGGCCCTCGTCAGAGCTGCCCTGAGAAAGCACTCTGCTTAGATTTTATCGAGGACCTCGTTCCTGAAGTCACTCTATTCAAGGAGAAATACAGCATCTTAACATGCTGTGTCGCTCACAGGGCAAGCATCGTGAGAACTTGCCTCGAGGTAAGGCCATGAAATGCTATGCAGAAGCGGAGGCGTGTAGCAGTTTCCATGAGGCCGTAGTCGCTTCTCTTCAGCATTTTAAACCAGTACGCTTTTCAGGACACCTAGGTGCCTCGCTTGGAAACCCTATTACCTGCAAGAACACTGAGTACCCTCAGGCTCCCCTGGCCCTTCTAAGCAATATCCAGGTCAGGAGCTTTCCCACTCACAGTGTGTATGCCGAGTGTAGGGCAACACAGTGCACTCTTATTGGGACATCTTGATTTAGCTAGCAATCGCACAGGTTCACGACCACCGTTAAGCAAGTTCCAACATGCCGTGGAAGTCGCACTCATTCCCTAGTCTGAGCTGCACAGAGAAACACACTAGGCTTCTCCTTCCAATCAGGACCCCCTACCTGAATTCACCCTGCCTCCCGGAGAAAGACGGCTTGCATTCCTATTGCAACTAAAGCACAATTTTACCTGTAGCACTGCAGGTTTTTGAAGAGGTAAGGTCCCACAGGCCTGGCTAGGGCTTTCCTTGGTGATACCATTCACTACATGCAGGACACCCTGCCTCCAGAAGTTGATTCAGGGAAACAACCAGTGTGTACTCTGTGTCTCTTTTGACTTGTTAAAAACCACAGAGATGTATGTTTCCGGTGCCCATGGAAATGGGGGCATGACGGGGCTAGCCTTAATTTACATTTGGAAAATCCATTCTTGCTTTCGTGAAGCTCCCTGAAATTCTCTGCTGTAGACAGGCCCTTGGCCACTGTAGGCTTGGGTCTGGGAAGAAAATGAGTTTTCTCTGGCTACACCCGGAGCTTCATTGGCCGGGATGAGGCGCACCTTACCATGCTCTAGAGCTAAAGGGAATCTCAACGTGAGTCCTTGCCTCGAGGTAAGGCCCTGAGTAGCCCTGCAGAAAGGGAGGCATGCAGCTCTTTCCATTAGCTCTTAGTCGCTGTTCTGGTTTTCTTTAAAGGAAGTACCCTTTTCAGGACCTCTAGGCCCCTCGGTTGAGCATCATTTTTGTTCCAAGATCTCTGAGTACCTCCACACCCCTGTAGGCCTGCTGAGCAACAAAAGGCCCATTGGTCCCTCGGAGGTCCTCTGTGTCTGCTGAGTCCTGGGCAACACACTGCACTCTTTCTTGTGATATCTTGATTCACAGCACTCGCACAGGTTCAAGAGCAACGTTCAAGCAAGTTCCAACATGCCGTGGAAATCGCACTCAATCCCTAGTCTGAGCTGCACTGAGAAAAACACTAGGCTTCTCCTTCCAATCAGAACCTCCAACCTGAAGTCACCCTGCCTCCAGGAAAAAGACGGCTTGCTTTCCTTTTTACAAGTAAAGCACAGTTTTTCCTGTAGCACTGCAGGCTTTTGAAAAGGCACGGTCCCAGAGGCCTCCTAGGGCGTTCCTTGGTGAGGCCTCAGGCCCAGTGGCCTGGCTAGGGCGTTCCTTGGTGAGGCCGCTCACTAGATGCAGGACACCGTTCCTCGAGAAGTTGATTCAGGGAAGCAACCAGTGTGTACTCGGTGTCTCTTTTGACTTGTTAAAAACAACACAGATGTATGCTGCCTGTGCCCATGGAAATGGGGGCGTGATGGGACTAGCCTTGTATTCCGTTTGGAAACCTCCTTTCTTGCTGCCGTGAAGCTCCCTGAAATTCTCTGCTGTTGACAGGCCTCTGGCCACTGTAGGCATGTGTCTGGGAAGAAAATGAGTTTTCTCTGGGTACACACGGAGCTTCATTGGCCGGGGTTGGGTACACCTTGCCTAGCTCTAGAGGTAAAGGGAGTCTCAACGTGATTCCTTGCCTCGAGGTAAGGCCCTGAGTAACCCTGCAGAAAGGGAGGCATTCAGCTCTTTCCATTAGCTCTTAGTCGCCGTTCTGATTTACTTTAAAGGAAGTACCCTTTTCAGGACCTCTAGGCCCCTCGGTTGAGCATCATTTTTGATCCAAGATCTCTGAGTACCTCCACAACCCTGTAGGCCTGCTGAGCAACAACGAGGCCCATTGGTTCCTCGGAAGTCCTCTGTGTCTGCTGAGTCATGGGCAACACACTGCACTCTTTCTTGTGATATCTTGATTCACAGCACTCTCACAGGTTCAAGAGCAACGTTCAAGCAAGTTCCAACATGCCGTGGAAATCGCACTCAATCCCTAGTCTGAGCTGCACAGAGAAAAACACTAGGCTTCTCCTTCCAATCAGGACCTCCTACCTGAAGTCACCCTGCATCCAGGAGAAAGACGGCTTGCTTTTCTTTTTACAAGTAAAGCACAGTTTTCCCTGTAGCACTGCAGGCTTTTGAAAAGGCACGGTCCCAGAGGCCTGCCTAGGGCGTTCCTTGGTGAGGCCTCGGGCCCAGTGGCCTGGCTAGGGCGTTCCTTGGTGAGGCCGTTCACTAGATGCAGAACACCGTTCCTCGAGAAGTTGATTCAGGGAAGCAACCAGTGTGTACACGGTGTCTCTTTTGACTTGTTAAAAACCACAGAGATCTATGCTGCCTGTGCCCATGGAAATGGGGGCATGATGGGACTAGCCTTGCATTCCGTTTGGAAACCTCCTTTCTTGATGCCGTGAAGCTCCCTGAAATTCTCTGCTGTTGACAGGCCTCTGGCCACTGTAGGCATGGGTCTGGGATAAAAATGAGTTTTCTCTGGGTACACACGGAGCTTCATTGGCCGGGGTTGGGCTCACCTTGCCTATCTCTAGAGCTAAAGGGAGTCTCAACGTGATTCCTTGCCTCGAGGTAAGGCCCTGAGTAGCCCTGCAGAAAGGGAGGCATGCAGCTCTTTCTATGAGCTCTCAGTGGAGGGCTGTTTTATTTTAAAGGAAGTACCCTTTTCAGGACTCCTACGCCCTTGTGGAGAGCATCATTTTGGTTCCAAGATCACTGACTCCTTCCACACCCCTGTGGGCCTGCTGAGCAGCATTGAGTCCCATACGTCCAACGGAGGCCCTCTCTGTCTGCAGAGTCTCAGGCAACACAGTGTACGTTACTTCAGCAGAGCTACATTTCCGGAGCACTCGAACAGCATCAGAACCACATTTCTAGTCAGTTCAACATGCCCTGGATGTATTCGACATTGCCCTCGTCTGAGTTGCCCTGAGAAAACACTCTGCTTAAAATTTAACGAGGACCTCGTTCCTGAAGTCACTCTATTCAAGGAGAAATACAGCATCTTAACATGCTGTGTCGCTCACAAGGCAAGAAACGTGAGAACGTACCTTGAGGTAAGTCCATGAAATGCTATGCAGAAGCAGAGGCGTATAGCAGTTTCCATGAGGCCGTAGTCGCTTATCTTCAGCATTTTAGCCACTACACTTTTCAGGACACCTAGGTGCCTCGCCTGGAAACCCTATTCCCTGCAAGAACACTGAGTACCCTCAGTCTCCCCTGGCCCTTCTAAGCAATATCCAGGCCAGGAGCTTTCCGACTCACATTGTGTATGCCGAGTGTAGGGCAACACAGTGGACCCTTATTGAAACATATTGATTGAGCCAGCATCGCACAGGTTCACGAGCACCGTTAAGCAAGTTCCAACACGCCGGGGAAGTCGCTCTCATTCCCTAGTTTGAGCTGCACAGAGAAAAAAAGTAAGCTTCTCCTTCCATTCAGGACTTCCTACCTGAAGTCACCCTGCCTCCTGAAGAAAGACGACCTTGTTTCTATTGCAACTAAAGCACAGTTTTTCCTGTAGCACGGCAGGCTTTTGAAGAGGCACGGGCCCAGAGGCCTAGCTAGGGCTTTCCTTGGTGAGGCCGTTCACTAGATGCAGAACACCCTGCCTCGAGAAGTTGATTCAGGGAAGCAACAACTGTGTACTCTGTGTCTCATTTGACTTGTTAAAAACCACACAGATGTATGCTGCCTGTGCCCATGGAAATGGGCGCATGATGGGACTAGTCTTGCTTTCCATTTGCAAAGCTCCATTCTTGCTTTCGTGAAGCTCCCTGAAATTCTCTGCTGTTGACAGGCCTCTGGCCACTGGTGGCATGGGTCTGGGAAGAAAAGGAGTTTTCTCTGGGTACACACGGAGCATCATTGGTCGGGGTGTGGCTCTCCTTGCCATGCTCTAGAGCTAAAGGGAATCTCAACGTGAGTCCTTGCCTCGAGGTAAGGCCCTGAGTAGCCCTGCAGAATGGGAGGCATGCAGCTCTTTCCATGAGCTCTTAGTGGAAGTCTGTTTTATTTTAAAGGAAGAAACCTTTTCAGGACTCCTACGCCTTTCGGGTGAGCATCATTTTGGTTCCAAGGTCACTGACTACCTCCACACCCCTGTGGGCCTGCTGAGCAGCATTGAGTCCCATACGTCCCACGGAGGCCCTCTGTGTCTGCAGAGTCTCAGGCAACACACTGCTCGTTACCTCAGGAGAGCTACATTTCCAGAGCACTCGAACAGCATCAGAACTACATTTCTAGGCAGTCCAACATGCTCTGGAAGTCTTCGACATTGCCCTCGTCTGAGCTGCCGTGAGAAAACACTCTGCTTAGTCTTTATCGAGGACATCGTTCCTGAAGTCACTCTACTCAAGGAGAAATACAGCATCTTAACATGCTGTGTCGCTCACAGGGCAAGAAACGTGAGAACTTGCCTCGAGGTAAGGCCCTGAAATGCTATGCAGAAGCGGAGGCGTGTAGCAGTTTCCATGAGGCCGTAGTCGCTTATCTTCAGCATTTTAAAGCCAGTACGCTTTTCAGGACACCTAGGTGCCTCGCCTGGAAACCCTATTCCCTGCAAGAACACTGAGCACCTTCAGGCTCCCCTGGCCCTTCTAAGCAATATCCAGGCCAGGAGCTTTCAGACTCACAGTGTGTATGCCGAGGGTAGGGCAACACAGTGCACTCTTATTGCGACCTCTTGTTTTAGCCAGCAATTCCACAGGTTCACGAGCACCGTTCTAGCAAGTTCCAACATGACGTGGAAGTCGCACTCATTCTCTAGTTTGAGCTGCACAGAGAAAAACACTAGGCTTCTCCTTCCAATCAGGACCCCCTACCTGAATTCACCCTGCCTCCAGGAGAAAGAAATCTTGCGGTCCTATTGCAACTAAAGCACAGTTTTTCCTGTAGCACTATAGGCTTTTGAAGAGGCACGGTCCCAGAGGCCTGGCTAGGGCTTTCCTTGGTGAGGCCATTCACTACATGCAGGACACCCTGCCTCGAGAAGTTGATTCAGGGAAACAACCAGTGTGTACTCTGTGTCTCTTTTGACTTGTTAGAAACCACACAGATGTATGCTGCCTCTGCCCATGGAAATGGGGGCATGATGGTACTAGCCTTGCTTTCCGTTTGGAAACCTCCATTCTTGCTTCCGTGAAGCTCCCTGAAATTCTCTGCTGTTGACAGGCCTCTGGCCACTGTAGGCATGGGTCTGGGAAGAAAAGGAGTTTTCTCTGGCTACACACGGAGCTTCATTGGCCGGGGTGGGGCGCACCTTGCCATGCTCTAGAGCTAAAGGGAATCTCAACGTGAGTCCCTGCCTCGAGGTAAGGCCCTGAGTAGCTCTGTAGAAAGGGAGGGATGCAGCTCTTTCCATGAGCTCTTAGTGGAGGTCTGTTTTATTTTAAAGGAAGAACCCTTTGCAGGACTCCTACGCCCTTCGGGTGAGCATCATTTTGGTTCCTAGATCACTGACTCCCTCCACACCCCTGTGGGCCTGCTCAGCAGCATTGAGTCCCATACGTCCTACGGAGGCCCTCTGTGTCTGCAGAGTTTCGGGGAACACACTGTACGTTACTTCAGGAGAGCTACATTTCCAGAGCACTCGAAAAGCATCAGAACCACATTTCTACGCAGTCCAGCATGCCCTGGTAGTCTTCGACATTGCCCTCGTCTGAGCTGCCTTGAGAAAACACTCTGCTTAGACTTTATCGAGGACCTCGTTCCTGAAGTCACTCTATTCAAGGAGAAATACAGCATCTTAACATGCTGTGTCGCTCACAGGGCAAGCATCGTGAGAACTTGCCTCGAGGTAAGGCCATGAAATGCTATGCAGAAGCGGAGGCGTGTAGCAGTTTCCATGAGGCCGTAGTCGCTTCTCTTCAGCATTTTAAACCAGTACGCTTTTCAGAACACCTAGGTGCCTCGCTTGGAAACCCTATTACCTGCAAGAACACTGAGTACCCTCAGGCTCCCCTGGCCCTTCTAAGCAATATCCAGGTCAGGAGCTTTCCCACTCACAGTGTGTATGCCGAGTGTAGGGCAACACAGTGCACTCTTATTGGGACATCTTGATTTAGCTAGCAATCGCACAGGTTCACGACCACCGTTAAGCAAGTTCCAACATGCCGTGGAAGTCGCACTCATTCCCTAGTCTGAGCTGCACAGAGAAACACACTAGGCTTCTCCTTCCAATCAGGACCCCCTACCTGAATTCACCCTGCCTCCCGGAGAAAGACGGCTTGCATTCCTATTGCAACTAAAACACAGTTTTACCTGTAGCACTGCAGGTTTTTGAAGAGGTAAGGTCCCGCAGGCCTGGCTAGGGCTTTCCTTGGTGATACCATTCACTACATGCAGGACACCCTGCCTCCAGAAGTTGATTCAGGGAAACAACCAGTGTGTACTCTGTGTCTCTTTTGACTTGTTAAAAACCACAGAGATGTATGTTTCCGGTGCCCATGGAAATGGGGGCATGACGGGGCTAGCCTTAATTTACATTTGGAAAATCCATTCTTGCTTTCGTGAAGCTCCCTGAAATTCTCTGCTGTAGACAGGCCCTTGGCCACTGTAGGCTTGGGTCTGGGAAGAAAATGAGTTTTCTCTGGCTACACCCGGAGCTTCATTGGCCGGGATGAGGCGCACCTTACCATGCTCTAGAGCTAAAGGGAATCTCAACGTGAGTCCTTGCCTCGAGGTAAGGCCCTGAGTAGCCCTGCAGAAAGGGAGGCATGCAGCTCTTTCCATTAGCTCTTAGTCGCTGTTCTGGTTTTCTTTAAAGGAAGTACCCTTTTCAGGACCTCTAGGCCCCTCGGTTGAGCATCATTTTTGTTCCAAGATCTCTGAGTACCTCCACACCCCTGTAGGCCTGCTGAGCAACAAAAGGCCCATTGGTCCCTCGGAGGTCCTCTGTGTCTGCTGAGTCCTGGGCAACACACTGCACTCTTTCTTGTGATATCTTGATTCACAGCACTCGCACAGGTTCAAGAGCAACGTTCAAGCAAGTTCCAACATGCCGTGGAAATCGCACTCAATCCCTAGTCTGAGCTGCACTGAGAAAAACACTAGGCTTCTCCTTCCAATCAGAACCTCCAACCTGAAGTCACCCTGCCTCCAGGAAAAAGACGGCTTGCTTTCCTTTTTACAAGTAAAGCACAGTTTTTCCTGTAGCACTGCAGGCTTTTGAAAAGGCACGGTCCCAGAGGCCTCCTAGGGCGTTCCTTGGTGAGGCCTCAGGCCCAGTGGCCTGGCTAGGGCGTTCCTTGGTGAGGCCGCTCACTAGATGCAGGACACCGTTCCTCGAGAAGTTGATTCAGGGAAGCAACCAGTGTGTACTCGGTGTCTCTTTTGACTTGTTAAAAACCACACAGATGTATGCTGCCTGTGCCAATGGAAATGGGGGCGTGATGGGACTAGCCTTGTATTCCGTTTGGAAACCTCCTTTCTTGCTGCCGTGAAGCTCCCTGAAATTCTCTGCTGTTGACAGGCCTCTGGCCACTGTAGGCATGTGTCTGGGAAGAAAATGAGTTTTCTCTGGGTACACACGGAGCTTCATTGGCCGGGGTTGGGTACACCTTGCCTAGCTCTAGAGGTAAAGGGAGTCTCAACGTGATTCCTTGCCTCGAGGTAAGGCCCTGAGTAACCCTGCAGAAAGGGAGGCATTCAGCTCTTTCCATTAGCTCTTAGTCGCCGTTCTGATTTACTTTAAAGGAAGTACCCTTTTCAGGACCTCTAGGCCCCTCGGTTGAGCATCATTTTTGATCCAAGATCTCTGAGTACCTCCACAACCCTGTAGGCCTGCTGAGCAACAACGAGGCCCATTGGTTCCTCGGAAGTCCTCTGTGTCTGCTGAGTCATGGGCAACACACTGCACTCTTTCTTGTGATATCTTGATTCACAGCACTCTCACAGGTTCAAGAGCAACGTTCAAGCAAGTTCCAACATGCCGTGGAAATCGCACTCAATCCCTAGTCTGAGCTGCACAGAGAAAAACACTAGGCTTCTCCTTCCAATCAGGACCTCCTACCTGAAGTCACCCTGCATCCAGGAGAAAGACGGCTTGCTTTCCTTTTTACAAGTAAAGCACAGTTTTCCCTGTAGCACTGCAGGCTTTTGAAAAGGCACGGTCCCAGTGGCCTGGCTAGGGCGTTCCTTGGTGAGGCCGTTCACTAGATGCAGAACACCGTTCCTCGAGAAGTTGATTCAGGGAAGCAACCAGTGTGTACACGGTGTCTCTTTTGACTTGTTAAAAACCACAGAGATCTATGCTGCCTGTGCCCATGGAAATGGGGGCATGATGGGACTAGCCTTGCATTCCGCTTGGAAACCTCCTTTCTTGATGCCGTGAAGCTCCCTGAAATTCTCTGCTGTTGACAGGCCTCTGGCCACTGTAGGCATGGGTCTGGGATAAAAATGAGTTTTCTCTGGGTACACACGGAGCTTCATTGGCCGGGGTTGGGCTCACCTTGCCTAGCTCTAGAGCTAAAGGGAGTCTCAACGTGATTCCTTGCCTCGAGGTAAGGCCCTGAGTAGCCCTGCAGAAAGGGAGGCATGCAGCTCTTTCTATGAGCTCTGAGTGGAGGGCTGTTTTATTTTAAAGGAAGTACCCTTTTCAGGACTCCTACGCCCTTGTGGAGAGCATCATTTTGGTTCCAAGATCACTGACTCCCTCCACACCCCTGTGGGCCTGCTGAGCAGCATTGAGTCCCATACGTCCAACGGAGGCCCTCTCTGTCTGCAGAGTCTCAGGCAACACAGTGTACGTTACTTCAGCAGAGCTACATTTCCGGAGCACTCGAACAGCATCAGAACCACATTTCTAGTCAGTCCAACATGCCCTGGAAGTCTTCGACATTGCCCTCGTCTGAGCTGCCCTGAGAAAACACTCTGCTTAGACTTTATCGAGGACCTCGTTCCTGAAGTCACTCTATTCAAGGAGAAATACAGCATCTTAACATGCTGTGTCGCTCACAGGGCCAGAAACGTGAGAACTTGCCTCGAGGTAAGGCCCTGAAATGCTATGCAGAAGCGGAGGCGTGTAGCAGTTTCTATGAGGACATAGTCGCTTATCTTCAGCATTTTAAAGCCAGTAGGCTTTTCAGGACACCTAGGTGCCTCGCCTGGAAACCCTATTCCCTGCAAGAACACTGAGCCCCCTCAGGCTCCCCTGGCCCTTCTAAGCAATATCCAGGCCAGGAGCTTTCCGACTCACAGTGTGTACGCCGAGTGTAGGGCAACACAGTGCACTCTTATTGGAACATCTTGATTTAGCCAGCAATCGCACAGGTTCACGAGCACTGTTAAGCAAGTTCCAACAGGCCGGGCAAGTCGCTCTCATTCCCTAGTTTGAGCTGTACAGAGAAAAACACTAGGCTTCTCCTTCCATTCAGGACTTCCTACCTGAAGTCACCCTGCCTTCTGAAGAAAGACGACCTTGTTTCTATTGCAACTAAAGCACAGTTTTTCCTGTAGCACGGCAGGCTTTTGAAGAGGCACGGGCCCAGAGGCCTAGCTAGGGCTTTCCTTGGTGAGGCCGTTCACTAGATGCAGAACACCCTGCCTCGAGAAGTTGATTCAGGGAAGCAACAATTGTGTACTCTGTGTCTCATTTGACTTGTTAAAAACCACACAGATGTATGCTGCCTGTGCCCATGGAAATGGGCGCATGATGGGACTAGTCTTGCTTTCCATTTGCAAAGCTCCATTCTTGCTTTCGTGAAGCTCCCTGAAATTCTCTGCTGTTGACAGGCCTCTGGCCACTCTAGGCATGGGTCTGGGAAGAAAAGGAGTTTTCTCTGGGTACACACGGAGCATCATTGGTCGGGGTGTGGCTCTCCTTGCCATGCTCTAGAGCTAAAGGCAATCTCAACGTGAGTCCTTGCATCGAGGTAAGGCCCTGAGTAACCCTGTAGAAAGGGAGGCATGCAGCTCTTTCCATGAGCTCTTAGTGGAGGTCTGTTTTATTTTAAAGGGAGTACCCTTTTCAGGACTGCTACGCCCTTCGGGTGAGCATCATTTTGGTTCAAAGATCACTGACTACCTCCACACCCCTGTGGGCCTGCTGAGCAGCATTGAGTCCCATACGTCCCACGGAGGGTCTCTGTGTCTGCAGAGTCTCGGGCAACAAACTGTACGTTACTTCAGGAGAGCTACATTTCCAGAGCTCTCGAACAGCATCAGAACTACATTTCTAGGCAGTCCAACATGCCCTGGAAGTCTTCGACATTGCCGTCGTCTGAGCTGCCTTGAGAAAACACTCTGCTTAGACTTTATCGAGGACCTCGTTCCTGAAGTCACTCTATTCAAGGAGAAATACAGCATCTTAACATGCTGTGTTGCTCACAGGGCCAGAAACGTGAGAACTTGCCTCGAGGTAAGGCCCTGAAATGCTATGCAGAAGCGGAGGCGTGTAGCAGTTTCCATGAGGCCATAGTCGCTTATCTTCAGCATTTTAAAGCCAGTAGGCTTTTCAGGACACCTAGGTGCCTCGCCTGGAAACCCTATTCCCTGCAAGAACACTGAGCCCCCTCAGGCTCCCCTGGCCCTTCTAAGCAATATCCAGGCCAGGAGCTTTCCGACTCACAGTGTGTACGCCGAGTGTAGGGCAACACAGTGCACTCTTATTGGAACATCTTGATTTAGCCAGCAATCGCACAGGTTCACGAGCACTGTTAAGCAAGTTCCAACAGGCCGGGCAAGTCGCTCTCATTCCCTAGTTTGAGCTGTACAGAGAAAAACACTAGGCTTCTCCTTCCATTCAGGACTTCCTACCTGAAGTCACCCTGCCTTCTGAAGAAAGACGACCTTGTTTCTATTGCAACTAAAGCACAGTTTTTCCTGTAGCACGGCAGGCTTTTGAAGAGGCACGGGCCCAGAGGCCTAGCTAGGGCTTTCCTTGGTGAGGCCGTTCACTAGATGCAGAACACCCTGCCTCGAGAAGTTGATTCAGGGAAGCAACAATTGTGTACTCTGTGTCTCATTTGACTTGTTAAAAACCACACAGATGTATGCTGCCTGTGCCCATGGAAATGGGCGCATGATGGGACTAGTCTTGCTTTCCATTTGCAAAGCTCCATTCTTGCTTTCGTGAAGCTCCCTGAAATTCTCTGCTGTTGACAGGCCTCTGGCCACTCTAGGCATGGGTCTGGGAAGAAAAGGAGTTTTCTCTGGGTACACACGGAGCATCATTGGTCGGGGTGTGGCTCTCCTTGCCATGCTCTAGAGCTAAAGGCAATCTCAACGTGAGTCCTTGCATCGAGGTAAGGCCCTGAGTAACCCTGTAGAAAGGGAGGCATGCAGCTCTTTCCATGAGCTCTTAGTGGAGGTCTGTTTTATTTTAAAGGGAGTACCCTTTTCAGGACTGCTACGCCCTTTGGGTGAGCATCATTTTGGTTCAAAGATCACTGACTACCTCCACACCCCTGTGGGCCTGCTGAGCAGCATTGAGTCCCATACGTCCCACGGAGGGTCTCTGTGTCTGCAGAGTCTCGGGCAACAAACTGTACGTTACTTCAGGAGAGCTACATTTCCAGAGCTCTCGAACAGCATCAGAACTACATTTCTAGGCAGTCCAACATGCCCTGGAAGTCTTCGACATTGCCCTCGTCTGAGCTGCCTTGAGAAAACACTCTGCTTAGACTTTATCGAGGACCTCGTTCCTGAAGTCACTCTATTCAAGGAGAAATACAGCATCTTAACATGCTGTGTCGCTCACAGGGCCAGAAACGTGAGAACTTGCCTCGAGGTAAGGCCCTGAAATGCTATGCAGAAGCGGAGGCGTGTAGCAGTTTCCATGAGGCCGTAGTCGCTTATCTTCAGCATTTTAAAGCCAGTAGGCTTTTCAGGACACCTAGGTGCCTCGCCTGGAAACCCTATTCCCTGCAAGAACACTGAGCCCCCTCAGGCTCCCCTGGCCCTTCTAAGCAATATCCAGGCCAGGAGCTTTCCGACTCACAGTGTGTATGCCGAGGGTAGGGCAACACAGTGCACTCTTATTGCGACCTCTTGTTTTAGCCAGCAATTCCACAGGTTCACGAGCACCGCTCTAGCAAGTTCCAACATGACGTGGAAGTCGCACTCATTCTCTAGTTTGAGCTGCACAGAGAAAAACACTAGGCTTCTCCTTCCAATCAGGACCCCCTACCTGAATTCACCCTGCCTCCAGGAGAAAGAAATCTTGCGTTCCTATTGCAACTAAAGCACAGTTTTTCCTATAGCACTATAGGCTTTTGAAGAGGCACGGTCCCAGAGGCCTGGCTAGGGCTTTCCTTGGTGAGGCCATTCACTACATGCAGGACACCCTGCCTCGAGAAGTTGATTCAGGGAAACAACCAGTGTGTACTCTGTGTCTCTTTAGACTTGTTAGAAACCACACAGATGTATGCTGCCTGTGCCCATGGAAATGGGGGCATGATGGTACTAGCCTTGCTTTCCGTTTGGAAACCTCCATTCTTGCTTCCGTGAAGCTCCCTGAAATTCTCTGCTGTTGACAGGCCTCTGGCCACTGTAGGCATGGGTCTGGGAAGAAAAGGAGTTTTCTCTGGCTACACACGGAGCTTCATTGGCCGGGGTGGGGCGCACCTTGCCATGCTCTAGAGCTAAAGGGAATCTCAACGTGAGTCCCTGCCTCGAGGTAAGGCCCTGAGTAGCCCTGTAGAAAGGGAGGGATGCAGCTCTTTCCATGAGCTCTTAGTGGAGGTCTGTTTTATTTTAAAGGAAGAACCCTTTGCAGGACTCCTACGCCCTTCGGGTGAGCATCATTTTGGTTCCTAGATCACTGACTCCCTCCACACCCCTGTGGGCCTGCTCAGCAGCATTGAGTCCCATACGTCCTACGGAGGCCCTCTGTGTCTGCAGAGTTTCGGGGAACACACTGTACGTTACTTCAGGAGAGCTAAATTTCCAGAGCACTCGAAAAGCATCAGAACCACATTTCTACGCAGTCCAGCATGCCCTGGAAGTCTTCGACATTGCCCTCGTCTGAGCTGCCTTGAGAAAACACTCTGCTTAGACTTTATCGAGGACCTCGTTCCTGAAGTCACTCTATTCAAGGAGAAATACAGCATCTTAACATGCTGTGTCGCTCACAGGGCAAGCATCGTGAGAACTTGCCTCGAGGTAAGGCCATGAAATGCTATGCAGAAGCGGAGGCGTGTAGCAGTTTCCATGAGGCCGTAGTCGCTTCTCTTCAGCATTTTAAACCAGTACGCTTTTCAGGACACCTAGGTGCCTCGCTTGGAAACCCTATTACCTGCAAGAACACTGAGTACCCTCAGGCTCCCCTGGCCCTTCTAAGCAATATCCAGGTCAGGAGCTTTCCCACTCACAGTGTGTATGCCGAGTGTAGGGCAACACAGTGCACTCTTATTGGGACATCTTGATTTAGCTAGCAATCGCACAGGTTCACGACCACCGTTAAGCAAGTTCCAACATGCCGTGGAAGTCGCACTCATTCCCTAGTCTGAGCTGCACAGAGAAACACACTAGGCTTCTCCTTCCAATCAGGACCCCCTACCTGAATTCACCCTGCCTCCCGGAGAAAGACGGCTTGCATTCCTATTGCAACTAAAGCACAATTTTACCTGTAGCACTGCAGGTTTTTGAAGAGGTAAGGTCCCGCAGGCCTGGCTAGGGCTTTCCTTGGTGATACCATTCACTACATGCAGGACACCCTGCCTCCAGAAGTTGATTCAGGGAAACAACCAGTGTGTACTCTGTGTCTCTTTTGACTTGTTAAAAACCACAGAGATGTATGTTTCCGGTGCCCATGGAAATGGGGGCATGACGGGGCTAGCCTTAATTTACATTTGGAAAATCCATTCTTGCTTTCGTGAAGCTCCCTGAAATTCTCTGCTGTAGACAGGCCCTTGGCCACTGTAGGCTTGGGTCTGGGAAGAAAATGAGTTTTCTCTGGCTACACCCGGAGCTTCATTGGCCGGGATGAGGCGCACCTTACCATGCTCTAGAGCTAAAGGGAATCTCAACGTGAGTCCTTGCCTCGAGGTAAGGCCCTGAGTAGCCCTGCAGAAAGGGAGGCATGCAGCTCTTTCCATTAGCTCTTAGTCGCTGTTCTGGTTTTCTTTAAAGGAAGTACCCTTTTCAGGACCTCTAGGCCCCTCGGTTGAGCATCATTTTTGTTCCAAGATCTCTGAGTACCTCCACACCCCTGTAGGCCTGCTGAGCAACAAAAGGCCCATTGGTCCCTCGGAGGTCCTCTGTGTCTGCTGAGTCCTGGGCAACACACTGCACTCTTTCTTGTGATATCTTGATTCACAGCACTCGCACAGGTTCAAGAGCAACGTTCAAGCAAGTTCCAACATGCCGTGGAAATCGCACTCAATCCCTAGTCTGAGCTGCACTGAGAAAAACACTAGGCTTCTCCTTCCAATCAGAACCTCCAACCTGAAGTCACCCTGCCTCCAGGAAAAAGACGGCTTGCTTTCCTTTTTACAAGTAAAGCACAGTTTTTCCTGTAGCACTGCAGGCTTTTGAAAAGGCACGGTCCCAGAGGCCTCCTAGGGCGTTCCTTGGTGAGGCCTCAGGCCCAGTGGCCTGGCTAGGGCGTTCCTTGGTGAGGCCGCTCACTAGATGCAGGACACCGTTCCTCGAGAAGTTGATTCAGGGAAGCAACCAGTGTGTACTCGGTGTCTCTTTTGACTTGTTAAAAACAACACAGATGTATGCTGCCTGTGCCCATGGAAATGGGGGCGTGATGGGACTAGCCTTGTATTCCGTTTGGAAACCTCCTTTCTTGCTGCCGTGAAGCTCCCTGAAATTCTCTGCTGTTGACAGGCCTCTGGCCACTGTAGGCATGTGTCTGGGAAGAAAATGAGTTTTCTCTGGGTACACACGGAGCTTCATTGGCCGGGGTTGGGTACACCTTGCCTAGCTCTAGAGGTAAAGGGAGTCTCAACGTGATTCCTTGCCTCGAGGTAAGGCCCTGAGTAACCCTGCAGAAAGGGAGGCATTCAGCTCTTTCCATTAGCTCTTAGTCGCCGTTCTGATTTACTTTAAAGGAAGTACCCTTTTCAGGACCTCTAGGCCCCTCGGTTGAGCATCATTTTTGATCCAAGATCTCTGAGTACCTCCACAACCCTGTAGGCCTGCTGAGCAACAACGAGGCCCATTGGTTCCTCGGAAGTCCTCTGTGTCTGCTGAGTCATGGGCAACACACTGCACTCTTTCTTGTGATATCTTGATTCACAGCACTCTCACAGGTTCAAGAGCAACGTTCAAGCAAGTTCCAACATGCCGTGGAAATCGCACTCAATCCCTAGTCTGAGCTGCACAGAGAAAAACACTAGGCTTCTCCTTCCAATCAGGACCTCCTACCTGAAGTCACCCTGCATCCAGGAGAAAGACGGCTTGCTTTCCTTTTTACAAGTAAAGCACAGTTTTCCCTGTAGCACTGCAGGCTTTTGAAAAGGCACGGTCCCAGAGGCCTGCCTAGGGCGTTCCTTGGTGAGGCCTCGGGCCCAGTGGCCTGGCTAGGGCGTTCCTTGGTGAGGCCGTTCACTAGATGCAGAACACCGTTCCTCGAGAAGTTGATTCAGGGAAGCAACCAGTGTGTACACGGTGTCTCTTTTGACTTGTTAAAAACCACAGAGATCTATGCTGCCTGTGCCCATGGAAATGGGGGCATGATGGGACTAGCCTTGCATTCCGTTTGGAAACCTCCTTTCTTGATGCCGTGAAGCTCCCTGAAATTCTCTGCTGTTGACAGGCCTCTGGCCACTGTAGGCATGGCTCTGGGATAAAAATGAGTTTTCTCTGGGTACACACGGAGCTTCATTGGCCGGGGTTGGGCTCACCTTGCCTAGCTCTAGAGCTAAAGGGAGTCTCAACGTGATTCCTTGCCTCGAGGTAAGGCCCTGAGTAGCCCTGCAGAAAGGGAGGCATGCAGCTCTTTCCATGAGCTCTGAGTGGAGGGCTGTTTTATTTTAAAGGAAGTACCCTTTTCAGGACTCCTACGCCCTTGTGGAGAGCATCATTTTGGTTCCAAGATCACTGACTCCTTCCACACCCCTGTGGGCCTGCTGAGCAGCATTGAGTCCCATACGTCCAACGGAGGCCCTCTCTGTCTGCAGAGTCTCAGGCAACACACTGTACGTTACTTCAGCAGAGCTACATTTCCGGAGCACTCGAACAGCATCAGAACCACATTTCTAGTCAGTTCAACATGCCCTGGATGTATTCGACATTGCCCTCGTCTGAGTTGCCCTGAGAAAACACTCTGCTTAAAATTTAACGAGGACCTCGTTCCTGAAGTCACTCTATTCAAGGAGAAATACAGCATCTTAACATGCTGTGTCGCTCACAAGGCAAGAAACGTGAGAACGTACCTCGAGGTAAGTCCATGAAATGCTATGCAGAAGCAGAGGCGTATAGCAGTTTCCATGAGGCCGTAGTCGCTTATCTTCAGCATTTTAGCCACTACACTTTTCAGGACACCTAGGTGCCTCGCCTGGAAACCCTATTCCCTGCAAGAACACTGAGTACCCTCAGTCTCCCCTGGCCCTTCTAAGCAATATCCAGGCCAGGAGCTTTCCGACTCACATTGTGTATGCCGAGTGTAGGGCAACACAGTGGACCCTTATTGAAACATATTGATTGAGCCAGCATCGCACACGTTCACGAGCACCGTTAAGCAAGTTCCAACAGGCCGTGGAAGTCGCTCTCATTCCCTAGTTTGAGCTGTACAGAGAGAAACAGTAAGCTTCTCCTTCCATTAAGGACCTCCTACATGAAGTCACCCTGCCTCCTGAAGAAAGACGACCTCGTTTCTATTGCAACTAAAGCACAGTTTCTCCTGTAGCACGGCAGGCTTTTGAAGAGGCACGGGCCCAGAGGCCTAGCTAGGGCTTAGCTTGGTGAGGCCGTTCACTAGAAGCAGAACACCCTGCCTCGAGAAGTTGATTCAGGGAAGCAACAACTGTGTACTCTGTGTCTCATTTGACTTGTTAAAAACCACACAGATGTATGCTGCCTGTGCCCATGGAAATGGGCGCATGATGGGACTAGCCTTGCTTTCCGTTTGGAAACCTCCATTCTTGCTTCCGTGAAGCTCCCTGAAATTCTCTGCTGTTGACAGGCCTCTGGCCACTGTAGGCATGGGTCTGGGAAGAAAATGAGTTTTCTCTGGCTACACACGGAGCTTCATTGGCCGGGGTGGGGCGCACCTTGCCAGGCTCTAGAGCTAAAGGGAATCTCAACGTGAGTCCCTGCCTCGAGGTAAGGCCCTGAGTAGCCCTGCAGAACGGGAGGCATGCAGCTCTTTCCATGAGCTCTTAGTGGAAGTCTCTTTTATTTTAAAGGAAGTACCCTTTTCAGGACTGCTACGCCCTTCGGGTGAGCATCATTTTGGTTCAAAGATCACTGACTACATCCACACCCCTGTGGGCCTGCTGAGCAGCATTGAGTCCCATACGTCCCACGGAGGGTCCCTGTGTCTGCAGAGTCTCGGGCAACACACTGTACGTTACTTCAGGAGAGCTACATTTCCAGAGCACTCGAACAGCATCAGAACTACATTTCTAGGCAGTCCAACATGCCCTGGAAGTCTTCGACATTGCCCTCGTCTGAGCTGCCCTGAGAAAACACTCTGCTTAGACTTTATCGAGGACCTCGTTCCTGAAGTCACTCGATTCAAGGAGAAATACAGCATCTTAACATGCTGTGTCGCTCACAGGGCAAGAAACGTGAGAACTTGCCTCGAGGTAAGGCCCTGAAATGCTATGCAGAAGCGGAGGCGTGTAGCAGATTCTATGAGGCCATAGTCGCTTATCTTTAGCATTTTAACGCCAGTAGGCTTTTCAGGACACCTAGGTGCCTCGCCTGGAAACTCTATTCCCTGCAAGAACACTGAGTACCTTCAGGCTCCCCTGGCCCTTCTAAGCAATATCCAGGCCAGGAGCTTTCCGACTCACAGTGTGTATGCCGAGGGTAGGGCTACACAGTGCACTCTTATTGGGACATCTTGTTTTAGCCAGCAATCCCACAGGTTCACGAGCACCATTCTAGCAAGTTCCAACATGCCGTGGAAGTCGCACTCATTCCCTAGTCTGAGCTGCACAGAGAAAAACACTAGGCTTCTCCTTCCAATCAGGACCCCCTACCTGAATTCACCCTGCCTCCAGGAGAAAGAAATCTTGCGTTCCTATTGCAACTAAAGCACAGTTTTTCCTGTAGCACTGCAGGCTTTTGAAGAGGCATGGTCCCAGAGGCCTGGCTAGGGCTTTCCTTGGTGAGGCCATTCACTACATTCAGGACACCATGCCTCGAGAAGTTGATTCAGGGAGACAACCAGTGTGTACTCTGTGTCTCTTTTGACTTGTTAGAAACCACAGAGATGTATGCTGCCTGTGCCCATGGAAATGGGGGCATGATGGTACTAGCCTTGCTTTCCGTTTGGAAACCTCCATTCTTGCTTCCGTGAAGCTCCCTGAAATTCTCTGCTGTTGACAGGCCTCTGGCCACTGGTGGCATGGGTCTGGGAAGAAAAGGAGATTTCTCTGTGTACACACGGAGCATCATTGGTCGGGGTGTGGCTCACCTTGCCATGCTCTAGAGCTAAAGGGAATCTCAACGTGAGTCCTTGCCGCGAGGTAAGGCCCTGAGTAGCCCTGCAGAATGGGAGGCATGCAGCTCTTTCCATGAGCTCTTAGTGGAGGTCTGTTTTATTTTAAAGGAAGTACCCTTTTCAGGACTGCTACGCCCTTCGGGTGAGCATCATTTTGGTTCAAAGATCACTGACTACCTCCACACCCCTGTGGGCCTGCTGAGCAGCATTGAGTCCCATACGTCCCACGGAGGGTCTCTGTGTCTGCAGAGTCTCGGGCAACACACTGTACGTTACTTCAGGAGAGCTACATTTCCAGAGCACTCGAACAGCATCAGAACTACATTTCTAGGCAGTCCAACATGCCCTGGAAGTCTTCGACATTGCCCTCGTCTGAGCTGCCCTGAGAAAACACTCTGCTTAGACTTTCTCGAGGACCTCGTTCCTGAAGTCACTCTATTCAAGGAGAAATAAAGCATCTTAACGTGCTGTGTCGCTCATAGGGCAAGAAACGTGAGAGCTTGCCTCGAGGTAAGGCCCTGAAATGCTATGCAGAAGCGGAGGCGTGTAGCAGTTTCTATGAGGCCATAGTCGCTTATCTTTAGCATTTTAACGCCAGTACGCTTTTCAGGACACCTAGGTGCTTCGCCTGGAAACTCTATTCCCTGCAAGAACACTGAGTACCTTCAGGCTCCCCTGGCCCTTTTAAGCAATATCCAGGCCAGGAGCTTTCCGACTCACAGTGTGTATGCCGAGGGTAGGGCAACACAGTGCACTCTTATTGGGACCTCTTGGTTTAGCCAGCAATCCCACAGGTTCACGAGCACCGTTCTAGCAAGTTCCAACATGCCGTGGAAGTCGCACTCATTCCCTAGTCTGAGCTGCACAGAGAAAAACACTAGGCTTCTCCTTCCAATCAGGACCCCCTACCTGAATTCACCCTGCCTCCAGGAGAAAGAAATCTTGCGTTCCTATTGCAACTAAAGCACAGTTTTTCCTGTAGCACTGCAGGCTTTTGAAGAGGCATGGTCCCAGAGGCCTGGCTAGGGCTTTCCTTGGTGAGGCCATTCACTACATGCAGGACACCCTGCCTCGAGAAGTTGATTCAGGGAAACAACCAGTGTGTACTCTGTGTCTCTTTTGACTTGTTAGAAAACACAGAGATGTATGCTGCCTGTGCCCATGGAAATGGGGGCATGATGGTACTAGCCTTGCTTTCCGTTTGGAAACCTCCATTCTTGCTTCCGTGAAGCTCCCTGAAATTCTCTGCTGTTGACAGGACTCCGGCCACTGGTGGCATGGGTCTGGGAAGAAAAGGAGTTTTCTCTGGGTACACACGGAGCATCATTGGTCGGGGTGTGGCTCTCCTTGCCATGCTCTAGAGCTAAAGGCAATCTCAACGTGAGTCCTTGCATCGAGGTAAGGCCCTGAGTAACCCTGTAGAAAGGGAGGCATGCAGCTCTTTCCATGAGCTCTTAGTGGAGGTCTGTTTTATTTTAAAGGAAGTACCCTTTTCAGGACTGCTACGCCCTTCGGGTGAGCATCATTTTGGTTCAAAGATCACTGACTACCTCCACACCCCTGTGGGCCTGCTGAGCAGCATTCAGTCCCATACGTCCCACGGAGGGTCTCTGTGTCTGCAGAGTCTCGGGCAACACACTGTACGTTACTTCAGGAGAGCTACATTTCCAGAGCTCTCGAACAGCATCAGAACTACATTTCTAGGCAGTCCAACATGCCCTGGAAGTCTTCGACATTGCCCTCGTCTGAGCTTCCTTGAGAAAACACTCTGCTTAGACTTTATCGAGGACCTCGTTCCTGAAGTCACTCTATTCAAGGAGAAATACAGCATCGTAACATGCTGTGTCGCTCACAGGGCCAGAAACGTGAGAACTTGCCTCGAGGTAAGGCCCTGAAATGCTATGCAGAAGCGGAGGCGTGTAGCAGTTTCCATGAGGCCGTAGTCGCTTATCTTCTGCATTTTAAAGCCAGTAGGCCTTTCAGGACACCTAGGTGCCTCGCCTGGAAACCCTATTCCCTGCAAGAACACTGAGCCCCCTCAGGCTCCCCTGGCCCTTCTAAGCAATATCCAGGCCAGGAGCTTTCCGACTCACAGTGTGTACGCCGAGTGTAGGGCAACACAGTGCACTCTTATTGGAACATCTTGATTTAGCCAGCAATCGCACAGGTTCACCAGCACTGTTAAGCAAGTTCCAACAGGCCGGGGAAGTCGCTCTCATTCCCTAGTTTGAGCTGTACAGAGAAAAACAGTAAGCTTCTCCTTCCATTCAGGACTTCCTACCTGAAGTCACCCTGCCTCCTGAAGAAAGACGACCTTGTTTCTTTTGCAACTAAAGCACAGTTTTTCCTGTAGCACGGCAGGCTTTTGAAGAGGCACGGGCCCAGAGGCCTAGCTAGGGCTTTCCTTGGTGAGGCCGTTCACTAGATGCAGAACACCCTGCCTCGAGAAGTTGATTCAGGGAAGCAACAACTGTGTACTCTGTGTCTCATTTGACTTGTTAAAAACCACACAGATGTATGCTGCCTGTGCCCATGGAAATGGGCGCATGATGGGACTAGTCTTGCTTTCCATTTGCAAAGCTCCATTCTTGCTTTCGTGAAGCTCCCTGAAATTCTCTGCTGTTGACAGGCCTCTGGCCACTGGTGGCATGGGTCTGGGAAGAAAAGGAGTTTTCTCTGGGTACACACGGAGCATCATTGGTCGGGGTGTGGCTCTCCTTGCCATGCTCTAGAGCTAAAGGGAATCTCAACGTGAGTCCTTGCCTCGAGGTAAGGCCCTGAGTAGCCCTGCAGAATGGGAGGCATGCAGCTCTTTCCATGAGCTCTTAGTGGAAGTCTGTTTTATTTTAAAGGAAGAAACCTTTTCAGGACTCCTACGCCTTTCGGGTGAGCATCATTTTGGTTCCAAGGTCACTGACTACCTCCACACCCCTGTGGGCCTGCTGAGCAGCATTGAGTCCCATACGTCCCACGGAGGCCCTCTGTGTCTGCAGAGTCTCAGGCAACACACTGCTCGTTACCTCAGGAGAGCTACATTTCCAGAGCACTCGAACAGCATCAGAACTACATTTCTAGGCAGTCCAACATGCTCTGGAAGTCTTCGACATTGCCCTCGTCTGAGCTGCCGTGAGAAAACACTCTGCTTAGTCTTTATCGAGGACATCGTTCCTGAAGTCACTCTACTCAAGGAGAAATACAGCATCTTAACATGCTGTGTCGCTCACAGGGCAAGAAACGTGAGAACTTGCCTCGAGGTAAGGCCCTGAAATGCTATGCAGAAGCGGAGGCGTGTAGCAGTTTCCATGAGGCCGTAGTCGCTTATCTTCAGCATTTTAAAGCCAGTACGCTTTTCAGGACACCTAGGTGCCTCGCCTGGAAACCCTATTCCCTGCAAGAACACTGAGCACCTTCAGGCTCCCCTGGCCCTTCTAAGCAATATCCAGGCCAGGAGCTTTCAGACTCACAGTGTGTATGCCGAGGGTAGGGCAACACAGTGCACTCTTATTGCGACCTCTTGTTTTAGCCAGCAATTCCACAGGTTCACGAGCACCGTTCTAGCAAGTTCCAACATGACGTGGAAGTCGCACTCATTCTCTAGTTTGAGCTGCACAGAGAAAAACACTAGGCTTCTCCTTCCAATCAGGACCCCCTACCTGAATTCACCCTGCCTCCAGGAGAAAGAAATCTTGCGGTCCTATTGCAACTAAAGCACAGTTTTTCCTGTAGCACTATAGGCTTTTGAAGAGGCACGGTCCCAGAGGCCTGGCTAGGGCTTTCCTTGGTGAGGCCATTCACTACATGCAGGACACCCTGCCTCGAGAAGTTGATTCAGGGAAACAACCAGTGTGTACTCTGTGTCTCTTTTGACTTGTTAGAAACCACACAGATGTATGCTGCCTCTGCCCATGGAAATGGGGGCATGATGGTACTAGCCTTGCTTTCCGTTTGGAAACCTCCATTCTTGCTTCCGTGAAGCTCCCTGAAATTCTCTGCTGTTGACAGGCCTCTGGCCACTGTAGGCATGGGTCTGGGAAGAAAAGGAGTTTTCTCTGGCTACACACGGAGCTTCATTGGCCGGGGTGGGGCGCACCTTGCCATGCTCTAGAGCTAAAGGGAATCTCAACGTGAGTCCCTGCCTCGAGGTAAGGCCCTGAGTAGCTCTGTAGAAAGGGAGGGATGCAGCTCTTTCCATGAGCTCTTAGTGGAGGTCTGTTTTATTTTAAAGGAAGAACCCTTTGCAGGACTCCTACGCCCTTCGGGTGAGCATCATTTTGGTTCCTAGATCACTGACTCCCTCCACACCCCTGTGGGCCTGCTCAGCAGCATTGAGTCCCATACGTCCTACGGAGGCCCTCTGTGTCTGCAGAGTTTCGGGGAACACACTGTACGTTACTTCAGGAGAGCTACATTTCCAGAGCACTCGAAAAGCATCAGAACCACATTTCTACGCAGTCCAGCATGCCCTGGTAGTCTTCGACATTGCCCTCGTCTGAGCTGCCTTGAGAAAACACTCTGCTTAGACTTTATCGAGGACCTCGTTCCTGAAGTCACTCTATTCAAGGAGAAATACAGCATCTTAACATGCTGTGTCGCTCACAGGGCAAGCATCGTGAGAACTTGCCTCGAGGTAAGGCCATGAAATGCTATGCAGAAGCGGAGGCGTGTAGCAGTTTCCATGAGGCCGTAGTCGCTTCTCTTCAGCATTTTAAACCAGTACGCTTTTCAGGACACCTAGGTGCCTCGCTTGGAAACCCTATTACCTGCAAGAACACTGAGTACCCTCAGGCTCCCCTGGCCCTTCTAAGCAATATCCAGGTCAGGAGCTTTCCCACTCACAGTGTGTATGCCGAGTGTAGGGCAACACAGTGCACTCTTATTGGGACATCTTGATTTAGCTAGCAATCGCACAGGTTCACGACCACCGTTAAGCAAGTTCCAACATGCCGTGGAAGTCGCACTCATTCCCTAGTCTGAGCTGCACAGAGAAACACACTAGGCTTCTCCTTCCAATCAGGACCCCCTACCTGAATTCACCCTGCCTCCCGGAGAAAGACGGCTTGCATTCCTATTGCAACTAAAACACAGTTTTACCTGTAGCACTGCAGGTTTTTGAAGAGGTAAGGTCCCGCAGGCCTGGCTAGGGCTTTCCTTGGTGATACCATTCACTACATGCAGGACACCCTGCCTCCAGAAGTTGATTCAGGGAAACAACCAGTGTGTACTCTGTGTCTCTTTTGACTTGTTAAAAACCACAGAGATGTATGTTTCCGGTGCCCATGGAAATGGGGGCATGACGGGGCTAGCCTTAATTTACATTTGGAAAATCCATTCTTGCTTTCGTGAAGCTCCCTGAAATTCTCTGCTGTAGACAGGCCCTTGGCCACTGTAGGCTTGGGTCTGGGAAGAAAATGAGTTTTCTCTGGCTACACCCGGAGCTTCATTGGCCGGGATGAGGCGCACCTTACCATGCTCTAGAGCTAAAGGGAATCTCAACGTGAGTCCTTGCCTCGAGGTAAGGCCCTGAGTAGCCCTGCAGAAAGGGAGGCATGCAGCTCTTTCCATTAGCTCTTAGTCGCTGTTCTGGTTTTCTTTAAAGGAAGTACCCTTTTCAGGACCTCTAGGCCCCTCGGTTGAGCATCATTTTTGTTCCAAGATCTCTGAGTACCTCCACACCCCTGTAGGCCTGCTGAGCAACAAAAGGCCCATTGGTCCCTCGGAGGTCCTCTGTGTCTGCTGAGTCCTGGGCAACACACTGCACTCTTTCTTGTGATATCTTGATTCACAGCACTCGCACAGGTTCAAGAGCAACGTTCAAGCAAGTTCCAACATGCCGTGGAAATCGCACTCAATCCCTAGTCTGAGCTGCACTGAGAAAAACACTAGGCTTCTCCTTCCAATCAGAACCTCCAACCTGAAGTCACCCTGCCTCCAGGAAAAAGACGGCTTGCTTTCCTTTTTACAAGTAAAGCACAGTTTTTCCTGTAGCACTGCAGGCTTTTGAAAAGGCACGGTCCCAGAGGCCTCCTAGGGCGTTCCTTGGTGAGGCCTCAGGCCCAGTGGCCTGGCTAGGGCGTTCCTTGGTGAGGCCGCTCACTAGATGCAGGACACCGTTCCTCGAGAAGTTGATTCAGGGAAGCAACCAGTGTGTACTCGGTGTCTCTTTTGACTTGTTAAAAACCACACAGATGTATGCTGCCTGTGCCAATGGAAATGGGGGCGTGATGGGACTAGCCTTGTATTCCGTTTGGAAACCTCCTTTCTTGCTGCCGTGAAGCTCCCTGAAATTCTCTGCTGTTGACAGGCCTCTGGCCACTGTAGGCATGTGTCTGGGAAGAAAATGAGTTTTCTCTGGGTACACACGGAGCTTCATTGGCCGGGGTTGGGTACACCTTGCCTAGCTCTAGAGGTAAAGGGAGTCTCAACGTGATTCCTTGCCTCGAGGTAAGGCCCTGAGTAACCCTGCAGAAAGGGAGGCATTCAGCTCTTTCCATTAGCTCTTAGTCGCCGTTCTGATTTACTTTAAAGGAAGTACCCTTTTCAGGACCTCTAGGCCCCTCGGTTGAGCATCATTTTTGATCCAAGATCTCTGAGTACCTCCACAACCCTGTAGGCCTGCTGAGCAACAACGAGGCCCATTGGTTCCTCGGAAGTCCTCTGTGTCTGCTGAGTCATGGGCAACACACTGCACTCTTTCTTGTGATATCTTGATTCACAGCACTCTCACAGGTTCAAGAGCAACGTTCAAGCAAGTTCCAACATGCCGTGGAAATCGCACTCAATCCCTAGTCTGAGCTGCACAGAGAAAAACACTAGGCTTCTCCTTCCAATCAGGACCTCCTACCTGAAGTCACCCTGCATCCAGGAGAAAGACGGCTTGCTTTCCTTTTTACAAGTAAAGCACAGTTTTCCCTGTAGCACTGCAGGCTTTTGAAAAGGCACGGTCCCAGTGGCCTGGCTAGGGCGTTCCTTGGTGAGGCCGTTCACTAGATGCAGAACACCGTTCCTCGAGAAGTTGATTCAGGGAAGCAACCAGTGTGTACACGGTGTCTCTTTTGACTTGTTAAAAACCACAGAGATCTATGCTGCCTGTGCCCATGGAAATGGGGGCATGATGGGACTAGCCTTGCATTCCGCTTGGAAACCTCCTTTCTTGATGCCGTGAAGCTCCCTGAAATTCTCTGCTGTTGACAGGCCTCTGGCCACTGTAGGCATGGGTCTGGGATAAAAATGAGTTTTCTCTGGGTACACACGGAGCTTCATTGGCCGGGGTTGGGCTCACCTTGCCTAGCTCTAGAGCTAAAGGGAGTCTCAACGTGATTCCTTGCCTCGAGGTAAGGCCCTGAGTAGCCCTGCAGAAAGGGAGGCATGCAGCTCTTTCTATGAGCTCTGAGTGGAGGGCTGTTTTATTTTAAAGGAAGTACCCTTTTCAGGACTCCTACGCCCTTGTGGAGAGCATCATTTTGGTTCCAAGATCACTGACTCCCTCCACACCCCTGTGGGCCTGCTGAGCAGCATTGAGTCCCATACGTCCAACGGAGGCCCTCTCTGTCTGCAGAGTCTCAGGCAACACAGTGTACGTTACTTCAGCAGAGCTACATTTCCGGAGCACTCGAACAGCATCAGAACCACATTTCTAGTCAGTCCAACATGCCCTGGAAGTCTTCGACATTGCCCTCGTCTGAGCTGCCCTGAGAAAACACTCTGCTTAGACTTTATCGAGGACCTCGTTCCTGAAGTCACTCTATTCAAGGAGAAATACAGCATCTTAACATGCTGTGTCGCTCACAGGGCCAGAAACGTGAGAACTTGCCTCGAGGTAAGGCCCTGAAATGCTATGCAGAAGCGGAGGCGTGTAGCAGTTTCTATGAGGACATAGTCGCTTATCTTCAGCATTTTAAAGCCAGTAGGCTTTTCAGGACACCTAGGTGCCTCGCCTGGAAACCCTATTCCCTGCAAGAACACTGAGCCCCCTCAGGCTCCCCTGGCCCTTCTAAGCAATATCCAGGCCAGGAGCTTTCCGACTCACAGTGTGTACGCCGAGTGTAGGGCAACACAGTGCACTCTTATTGGAACATCTTGATTTAGCCAGCAATCGCACAGGTTCACGAGCACTGTTAAGCAAGTTCCAACAGGCCGGGCAAGTCGCTCTCATTCCCTAGTTTGAGCTGTACAGAGAAAAACACTAGGCTTCTCCTTCCATTCAGGACTTCCTACCTGAAGTCACCCTGCCTTCTGAAGAAAGACGACCTTGTTTCTATTGCAACTAAAGCACAGTTTTTCCTGTAGCACGGCAGGCTTTTGAAGAGGCACGGGCCCAGAGGCCTAGCTAGGGCTTTCCTTGGTGAGGCCGTTCACTAGATGCAGAACACCCTGCCTCGAGAAGTTGATTCAGGGAAGCAACAATTGTGTACTCTGTGTCTCATTTGACTTGTTAAAAACCACACAGATGTATGCTGCCTGTGCCCATGGAAATGGGCGCATGATGGGACTAGTCTTGCTTTCCATTTGCAAAGCTCCATTCTTGCTTTCGTGAAGCTCCCTGAAATTCTCTGCTGTTGACAGGCCTCTGGCCACTCTAGGCATGGGTCTGGGAAGAAAAGGAGTTTTCTCTGGGTACACACGGAGCATCATTGGTCGGGGTGTGGCTCTCCTTGCCATGCTCTAGAGCTAAAGGCAATCTCAACGTGAGTCCTTGCATCGAGGTAAGGCCCTGAGTAACCCTGTAGAAAGGGAGGCATGCAGCTCTTTCCATGAGCTCTTAGTGGAGGTCTGTTTTATTTTAAAGGGAGTACCCTTTTCAGGACTGCTACGCCCTTCGGGTGAGCATCATTTTGGTTCAAAGATCACTGACTACCTCCACACCCCTGTGGGCCTGCTGAGCAGCATTGAGTCCCATACGTCCCACGGAGGGTCTCTGTGTCTGCAGAGTCTCGGGCAACAAACTGTACGTTACTTCAGGAGAGCTACATTTCCAGAGCTCTCGAACAGCATCAGAACTACATTTCTAGGCAGTCCAACATGCCCTGGAAGTCTTCGACATTGCCGTCGTCTGAGCTGCCTTGAGAAAACACTCTGCTTAGACTTTATCGAGGACCTCGTTCCTGAAGTCACTCTATTCAAGGAGAAATACAGCATCTTAACATGCTGTGTCGCTCACAGGGCCAGAAACGTGAGAACTTGCCTCGAGGTAAGGCCCTGAAATGCTATGCAGAAGCGGAGGCGTGTAGCAGTTTCCATGAGGCCATAGTCGCTTATCTTCAGCATTTTAAAGCCAGTAGGCTTTTCAGGACACCTAGGTGCCTCGCCTGGAAACCCTATTCCCTGCAAGAACACTGAGCCCCCTCAGGCTCCCCTGGCCCTTCTAAGCAATATCCAGGCCAGGAGCTTTCCGACTCACAGTGTGTACGCCGAGTGTAGGGCAACACAGTGCACTCTTATTGGAACATCTTGATTTAGCCAGCAATCGCACAGGTTCACGAGCACTGTTAAGCAAGTTCCAACAGGCCGGGCAAGTCGCTCTCATTCCCTAGTTTGAGCTGTACAGAGAAAAACACTAGGCTTCTCCTTCCATTCAGGACTTCCTACCTGAAGTCACCCTGCCTTCTGAAGAAAGACGACCTTGTTTCTATTGCAACTAAAGCACAGTTTTTCCTGTAGCACGGCAGGCTTTTGAAGAGGCACGGGCCCAGAGGCCTAGCTAGGGCTTTCCTTGGTGAGGCCGTTCACTAGATGCAGAACACCCTGCCTCGAGAAGTTGATTCAGGGAAGCAACAATTGTGTACTCTGTGTCTCATTTGACTTGTTAAAAACCACACAGATGTATGCTGCCTGGGCCCATGGAAATGGGCGCATGATGGGACTAGTCTTGCTTTCCATTTGCAAAGCTCCATTCTTGCTTTCGTGAAGCTCCCTGAAATTCTCTGCTGTTGACAGGCCTCTGGCCACTCTAGGCATGGGTCTGGGAAGAAAAGGAGTTTTCTCTGGGTACACACGGAGCATCATTGGTCGGGGTGTGGCTCTCCTTGCCATGCTCTAGAGCTAAAGGCAATCTCAACGTGAGTCCTTGCATCGAGGTAAGGCCCTGAGTAACCCTGTAGAAAGGGAGGCATGCAGCTCTTTCCATGAGCTCTTAGTGGAGGTCTGTTTTATTTTAAAGGGAGTACCCTTTTCAGGACTGCTACGCCCTTTGGGTGAGCATCATTTTGGTTCAAAGATCACTGACTACCTCCACACCCCTGTGGGCCTGCTGAGCAGCATTGAGTCCCATACGTCCCACGGAGGGTCTCTGTGTCTGCAGAGTCTCGGGCAACAAACTGTACGTTACTTCAGGAGAGCTACATTTCCAGAGCTCTCGAACAGCATCAGAACTACATTTCTAGGCAGTCCAACATGCCCTGGAAGTCTTCGACATTGCCCTCGTCTGAGCTGCCTTGAGAAAACACTCTGCTTAGACTTTATCGAGGACCTCGTTCCTGAAGTCACTCTATTCAAGGAGAAATACAGCATCTTAACATGCTGTGTCGCTCACAGGGCCAGAAACGTGAGAACTTGCCTCGAGGTAAGGCCCTGAAATGCTATGCAGAAGCGGAGGCGTGTAGCAGTTTCCATGAGGCCGTAGTCGCTTATCTTCAGCATTTTAAAGCCAGTAGGCTTTTCAGGACACCTAGGTGCCTCGCCTGGAAACCCTATTCCCTGCAAGAACACTGAGCCCCCTCAGGCTCCCCTGGCCCTTCTAAGCAATATCCAGGCCAGGAGCTTTCCGACTCACAGTGTGTATGCCGAGGGTAGGGCAACACAGTGCACTCTTATTGCGACCTCTTGTTTTAGCCAGCAATTCCACAGGTTCACGAGCACCGCTCTAGCAAGTTCCAACATGACGTGGAAGTCGCACTCATTCTCTTGTTTGAGCTGCACAGAGAAAAACACTAGGCTTCTCCTTCCAATCAGGACCCCCTACCTGAATTCACCCTGCCTCCAGGAGAAAGAAATCTTGCGTTCCTATTGCAACTAAAGCACAGTTTTTCCTATAGCACTATAGGCTTTTGAAGAGGCACGGTCCCAGAGGCCTGGCTAGGGCTTTCCTTGGTGAGGCCATTCACTACATGCAGGACACCCTGCCTCGAGAAGTTGATTCAGGGAAACAACCAGTGTGTACTCTGTGTCTCTTTAGACTTGTTAGAAACCACACAGATGTATGCTGCCTGTGCCCATGGAAATGGGGGCATGATGGTACTAGCCTTGCTTTCCGTTTGGAAACCTCCATTCTTGCTTCCGTGAAGCTCCCTGAAATTCTCTGCTGTTGACAGGCCTCTGGCCACTGTAGGCATGGGTCTGGGAAGAAAAGGAGTTTTCTCTGGCTACACACGGAGCTTCATTGGCCGGGGTGGGGCGCACCTTGCCATGCTCTAGAGCTAAAGGGAATCTCAACGTGAGTCCCTGCCTCGAGGTAAGGCCCTGAGTAGCCCTGTAGAAAGGGAGGGATGCAGCTCTTTCCATGAGCTCTTAGTGGAGGTCTGTTTTATTTTAAAGGAAGAACCCTTTGCAGGACTCCTACGCCCTTCGGGTGAGCATCATTTTGGTTCCTAGATCACTGACTCCCTCCACACCCCTGTGGGCCTGCTCAGCAGCATTGAGTCCCATACGTCCTACGGAGGCCCTCTGTGTCTGCAGAGTTTCGGGGAACACACTGTACGTTACTTCAGGAGAGCTAAATTTCCAGAGCACTCGAAAAGCATCAGAACCACATTTCTACGCAGTCCAGCATGCCCTGGAAGTCTTCGACATTGCCCTCGTCTGAGCTGCCTTGAGAAAACACTCTGCTTAGACTTTATCGAGGACCTCGTTCCTGAAGTCACTCTATTCAAGGAGAAATACAGCATCTTAACATGCTGTGTCGCTCACAGGGCAAGCATCGTGAGAACTTGCCTCGAGGTAAGGCCATGAAATGCTATGCAGAAGCGGAGGCGTGTAGCAGTTTCCATGAGGCCGTAGTCGCTTCTCTTCAGCATTTTAAACCAGTACGCTTTTCAGGACACCTAGGTGCCTCGCTTGGAAACCCTATTACCTGCAAGAACACTGAGTACCCTCAGGCTCCCCTGGCCCTTCTAAGCAATATCCAGGTCAGGAGCTTTCCCACTCACAGTGTGTATGCCGAGTGTAGGGCAACACAGTGCACTCTTATTGGGACATCTTGATTTAGCTAGCAATCGCACAGGTTCACGACCACCGTTAAGCAAGTTCCAACATGCCGTGGAAGTCGCACTCATTCCCTAGTCTGAGCTGCACAGAGAAACACACTAGGCTTCTCCTTCCAATCAGGACCCCCTACCTGAATTCACCCTGCCTCCCGGAGAAAGACGGCTTGCATTCCTATTGCAACTAAAGCACAATTTTACCTGTAGCACTGCAGGTTTTTGAAGAGGTAAGGTCCCGCAGGCCTGGCTAGGGCTTTCCTTGGTGATACCATTCACTACATGCAGGACACCCTGCCTCCAGAAGTTGATTCAGGGAAACAACCAGTGTGTACTCTGTGTCTCTTTTGACTTGTTAAAAACCACAGAGATGTATGTTTCCGGTGCCCATGGAAATGGGGGCATGACGGGGCTAGCCTTAATTTACATTTGGAAAATCCATTCTTGCTTTCGTGAAGCTCCCTGAAATTCTCTGCTGTAGACAGGCCCTTGGCCACTGTAGGCTTGGGTCTGGGAAGAAAATGAGTTTTCTCTGGCTACACCCGGAGCTTCATTGGCCGGGATGAGGCGCACCTTACCATGCTCTAGAGCTAAAGGGAATCTCAACGTGAGTCCTTGCCTCGAGGTAAGGCCCTGAGTAGCCCTGCAGAAAGGGAGGCATGCAGCTCTTTCCATTAGCTCTTAGTCGCTGTTCTGGTTTTCTTTAAAGGAAGTACCCTTTTCAGGACCTCTAGGCCCCTCGGTTGAGCATCATTTTTGTTCCAAGATCTCTGAGTACCTCCACACCCCTGTAGGCCTGCTGAGCAACAAAAGGCCCATTGGTCCCTCGGAGGTCCTCTGTGTCTGCTGAGTCCTGGGCAACACACTGCACTCTTTCTTGTGATATCTTGATTCACAGCACTCGCACAGGTTCAAGAGCAACGTTCAAGCAAGTTCCAACATGCCGTGGAAATCGCACTCAATCCCTAGTCTGAGCTGCACTGAGAAAAACACTAGGCTTCTCCTTCCAATCAGAACCTCCAACCTGAAGTCACCCTGCCTCCAGGAAAAAGACGGCTTGCTTTCCTTTTTACAAGTAAAGCACAGTTTTTCCTGTAGCACTGCAGGCTTTTGAAAAGGCACGGTCCCAGAGGCCTCCTAGGGCGTTCCTTGGTGAGGCCTCAGGCCCAGTGGCCTGGCTAGGGCGTTCCTTGGTGAGGCCGCTCACTAGATGCAGGACACCGTTCCTCGAGAAGTTGATTCAGGGAAGCAACCAGTGTGTACTCGGTGTCTCTTTTGACTTGTTAAAAACAACACAGATGTATGCTGCCTGTGCCCATGGAAATGGGGGCGTGATGGGACTAGCCTTGTATTCCGTTTGGAAACCTCCTTTCTTGCTGCCGTGAAGCTCCCTGAAATTCTCTGCTGTTGACAGGCCTCTGGCCACTGTAGGCATGTGTCTGGGAAGAAAATGAGTTTTCTCTGGGTACACACGGAGCTTCATTGGCCGGGGTTGGGTACACCTTGCCTAGCTCTAGAGGTAAAGGGAGTCTCAACGTGATTCCTTGCCTCGAGGTAAGGCCCTGAGTAACCCTGCAGAAAGGGAGGCATTCAGCTCTTTCCATTAGCTCTTAGTCGCCGTTCTGATTTACTTTAAAGGAAGTACCCTTTTCAGGACCTCTAGGCCCCTCGGTTGAGCATCATTTTTGATCCAAGATCTCTGAGTACCTCCACAACCCTGTAGGCCTGCTGAGCAACAACGAGGCCCATTGGTTCCTCGGAAGTCCTCTGTGTCTGCTGAGTCATGGGCAACACACTGCACTCTTTCTTGTGATATCTTGATTCACAGCACTCTCACAGGTTCAAGAGCAACGTTCAAGCAAGTTCCAACATGCCGTGGAAATCGCACTCAATCCCTAGTCTGAGCTGCACAGAGAAAAACACTAGGCTTCTCCTTCCAATCAGGACCTCCTACCTGAAGTCACCCTGCATCCAGGAGAAAGACGGCTTGCTTTCCTTTTTACAAGTAAAGCACAGTTTTCCCTGTAGCACTGCAGGCTTTTGAAAAGGCACGGTCCCAGAGGCCTGCCTAGGGCGTTCCTTGGTGAGGCCTCGGGCCCAGTGGCCTGGCTAGGGCGTTCCTTGGTGAGGCCGTTCACTAGATGCAGAACACCGTTCCTCGAGAAGTTGATTCAGGGAAGCAACCAGTGTGTACACGGTGTCTCTTTTGACTTGTTAAAAACCACAGAGATCTATGCTGCCTGTGCCCATGGAAATGGGGGCATGATGGGACTAGCCTTGCATTCCGTTTGGAAACCTCCTTTCTTGATGCCGTGAAGCTCCCTGAAATTCTCTGCTGTTGACAGGCCTCTGGCCACTGTAGGCATGGCTCTGGGATAAAAATGAGTTTTCTCTGGGTACACACGGAGCTTCATTGGCCGGGGTTGGGCTCACCTTGCCTAGCTCTAGAGCTAAAGGGAGTCTCAACGTGATTCCTTGCCTCGAGGTAAGGCCCTGAGTAGCCCTGCAGAAAGGGAGGCATGCAGCTCTTTCCATGAGCTCTGAGTGGAGGGCTGTTTTATTTTAAAGGAAGTACCCTTTTCAGGACTCCTACGCCCTTGTGGAGAGCATCATTTTGGTTCCAAGATCACTGACTCCCTCCACACCCCTGTGGGCCTGCTGAGCAGCATTGAGTCCCATACGTCCAACGGAGGCCCTCTCTGTCTGCAGAGTCTCAGGCAACACACTGTACGTTACTTCAGCAGAGCTACATTTCCGGAGCACTCGAACAGCATCAGAACCACATTTCTAGTCAGTTCAACATGCCCTGGATGTATTCGACATTGCCCTCGTCTGAGTTGCCCTGAGAAAACACTCTGCTTAAAATTTAACGAGGACCTCGTTCCTGAAGTCACTCTATTCAAGGAGAAATACAGCATCTTAACATGCTGTGTCGCTCACAAGGCAAGAAACGTGAGAACGTACCTCGAGGTAAGTCCATGAAATGCTATGCAGAAGCAGAGGCGTATAGCAGTTTCCATGAGGCCGTAGTCGCTTATCTTCAGCATTTTAGCCACTACACTTTTCAGGACACCTAGGTGCCTCGCCTGGAAACCCTATTCCCTGCAAGAACACTGAGTACCCTCAGTCTCCCCTGGCCCTTCTAAGCAATATCCAGGCCAGGAGCTTTCCGACTCACATTGTGTATGCCGAGTGTAGGGCAACACAGTGGACCCTTATTGAAACATATTGATTGAGCCAGCATCGCACACGTTCACGAGCACCGTTAAGCAAGTTCCAACAGGCCGTGGAAGTCGCTCTCATTCCCTAGTTTGAGCTGTACAGAGAGAAACAGTAAGCTTCTCCTTCCATTAAGGACCTCCTACATGAAGTCACCCTGCCTCCTGAAGAAAGACGACCTCGTTTCTATTGCAACTAAAGCACAGTTTCTCCTGTAGCACGGCAGGCTTTTGAAGAGGCACGGGCCCAGAGGCCTAGCTAGGGCTTAGCTTGGTGAGGCCGTTCACTAGAAGCAGAACACCCTGCCTCGAGAAGTTGATTCAGGGAAGCAACAACTGTGTACTCTGTGTCTCATTTGACTTGTTAAAAACCACACAGATGTATGCTGCCTGTGCCCATGGAAATGGGCGCATGATGGGACTAGCCTTGCTTTCCGTTTGGAAACCTCCATTCTTGCTTCCGTGAAGCTCCCTGAAATTCTCTGCTGTTGACAGGCCTCTGGTCACTGTAGGCATGGGTCTGGGAAGAAAATGAGTTTTCTCTGGCTACACACGGAGCTTCATTGGCCGGGGTGGGGCGCACCTTGCCAGGCTCTAGAGCTAAAGGGAATCTCAACGTGAGTCCCTGCCTCGAGGAAAGGCCCTGAGTAGCCCTGCAGAACGGGAGGCATGCAGCTCTTTCCATGAGCTCTTAGTGGAAGTCTCTTTTATTTTAAAGGAAGTACCCTTTTCAGGACTGCTACGCCCTTCGGGTGAGCATCATTTTGGTTCAAAGATCACTGACTACATCCACACCCCTGTGGGCCTGCTGAGCAGCATTGAGTCCCATACGTCCCACGGAGGGTCCCTGTGTCTGCAGAGTCTCGGGCAACACACTGTACGTTACTTCAGGAGAGCTACATTTCCAGAGCACTCGAACAGCATCAGAACTACATTTCTAGGCAGTCCAACATGCCCTGGAAGTCTTCGACATTGCCCTCGTCTGAGCTGCCCTGAGAAAACACTCTGCTTAGACTTTATCGAGGACCTCGTTCCTGAAGTCACTCGATTCAAGGAGAAATACAGCATCTTAACATGCTGTGTCGCTCACAGGGCAAGAAACGTGAGAACTTGCCTCGAGGTAAGGCCCTGAAATGCTATGCAGAAGCGGAGGCGTGTAGCAGTTTCTATGAGGCCATAGTCGCTTATCTTTAGCATTTTAACGCCAGTAGGCTTTTCAGGACACCTAGGTGCCTCGCCTGGAAACTCTATTCCCTGCAAGAACACTGAGTACCTTCAGGCTCCCCTGGCCCTTCTAAGCAATATCCAGGCCAGGAGCTTTCCGACTCACAGTGTGTATGCCGAGGGTAGGGCTACACAGTGCACTCTTATTAGGGACATCTTGTTTTAGCCAGCAATCCCACAGGTTCACGAGCACCATTCTAGCAAGTTCCAACATGCCGTGGAAGTCGCACTCATTCCCTAGTCTGAGCTGCACAGAGAAAAACACTAGGCTTCTCCTTCCAATCAGGACCCCCTACCTGAATTCACCCTGCCTCCAGGAGAAAGAAATCTTGCGTTCCTATTGCAACTAAAGCACAGTTTTTCCTGTAGCACTGCAGGCTTTTGAAGAGGCATGGTCCCAGAGGCCTGGCTAGGGCTTTCCTTGGTGAGGCCATTCACTACATTCAGGACACCATGCCTCGAGAAGTTGATTCAGGGAGACAACCAGTGTGTACTCTGTGTCTCTTTTGACTTGTTAGAAACCACAGAGATGTATGCTGCCTGTGCCCATGGAAATGGGGGCATGATGGTACTAGCCTTGCTTTCCGTTTGGAAACCTCCATTCTTGCTTCCGTGAAGCTCCCTGAAATTCTCTGCTGTTGACAGGCCTCTGGCCACTGGTGGCATGGGTCTGGGAAGAAAAGGAGATTTCTCTGTGTACACACGGAGCATCATTGGTCGGGGTGTGGCTCACCTTGCCATGCTCTAGAGCTAAAGGGAATCTCAACGTGAGTCCTTGCCGCGAGGTAAGGCCCTGAGTAGCCCTGCAGAATGGGAGGCATGCAGCTCTTTCCATGAGCTCTTAGTGGAGGTCTGTTTTATTTTAAAGGAAGTACCCTTTTCAGGACTGCTACGCCCTTCGGGTGAGCATCATTTTGGTTCAAAGATCACTGACTACCTCCACACCCCTGTGGGCCTGCTGAGCAGCATTGAGTCCCATACGTCCCACGGAGGGTCTCTGTGTCTGCAGAGTCTCGGGCAACACACTGTACGTTTCTTCAGGAGAGCTACATTTCCAGAGCACTCGAACAGCATCAGAACTACATTTCTAGGCAGTCCAACATGCCCTGGAAGTCTTCGACATTGCCCTCGTCTGAGCTGCCCTGAGAAAACACTTTGCTTCGAATTTATTGAGCACCTCGTTCCTGAAGTCACTCTATTTAAGGAGAAATACAGCATCTTAACATGCTGTGTCGCTCACAGGGCCAGAAACGTGAGAACTTGCCTCGAGGTAAGGCCCTGAAATGCTATGCAGAAGCGGAGGCGTGTAGCAGTTTCTATGAGGCCATAGTCGCTTATCTTCAGCATTTTAAAGCCAGTAGGCTTTTCAGGACACCTAGGTGCCTCGCCTGGAAACCCTATTCCCTGCAAGAACACTGAGCCCCCTCAGGCTCCTCTGGCCCTTCTAAGCAATATCCAGGCCAGGAGCTTTCCGACTCACAGTGTGTACGCCGAGTGTAGGGCAACACAGTGCACTCTTATTGGAACATCTTGATTTAGCCAGCAATCGCACAGGTTCACGAGCACTGTTAAGCAAGTTCCAACAGGCCGGGCAAGTCGCTCTCATTCCCTAGTTTGAGCTGTACAGAGAAAAACACTAGGCTTCTCCTTCCATTCAGGACTTCCTACCTGAAGTCACCCTGCCTTCTGAAGAAAGACGACCTTGTTTCTATTGCAACTAAAGCACAGTTTTTCCTGTAGCACGGCAGGCTTTTGAAGAGGCACGGGCCCAGAGGCCTAGCTAGGGCTTTCCTTGGTGAGGCCGTTCACTAGATGCAGAACACCCTGCCTCGAGAAGTTGATTCAGGGAAGCAACAATTGTGTACTCTGTGTCTCATTTGACTTGTTAAAAACCACACAGATGTATGCTGCCTGTGCCCATGGAAATGGGCGCATGATGGGACTAGTCTTGCTTTCCATTTGCAAAGCTCCATTCTTGCTTTCGTGAAGCTCCCTGAAATTCTCTGCTGTTGACAGGCCTCTGGCCACTCTAGGCATGGGTCTGGGAAGAAAAGGAGTTTTCTCTGGGTACACACGGAGCATCATTGGTCGGGGTGTGGCTCTCCTTGCCATGCTCTAGAGCTAAAGGCAATCTCAACGTGAGTCCTTGCATCGAGGTAAGGCCCTGAGTAACCCTGTAGAAAGGGAGGCATGCAGCTCTTTCCATGAGCTCTTAGTGGAGGTCTGTTTTATTTTAAAGGGAGTACCCTTTTCAGGACTGCTACGCCCTTCGGGTGAGCATCATTTTGGTTCAAAGATCACTGACTACCTCCACACCCCTGTGGGCCTGCTGAGCAGCATTGAGTCCCATACGTCCCACGGAGGGTCTCTGTGTCTGCAGAGTCTCGGGCAACAAACTGTACGTTACTTCAGGAGAGCTACATTTCCAGAGCTCTCGAACAGCATCAGAACTACATTTCTAGGCAGTCCAACATGCCCTGGAAGTCTTCGACATTGCCGTCGTCTGAGCTGCCTTGAGAAAACACTCTGCTTAGACTTTATCGAGGACCTCGTTCCTGAAGTCACTCTATTCAAGGAGAAATACAGCATCTTAACATGCTGTGTCGCTCACAGGGCCAGAAACGTGAGAACTTGCCTCGAGGTAAGGCCCTGAAATGCTATGCAGAAGCGGAGGCGTGTAGCAGTTTCCATGAGGCCGTAGTCGCTTATCTTCAGCATTTTAAAGCCAGTAGGCTTTTCAGGACACCTAGGTGCCTCGCCTGGAAACCCTATTCCCTGCAAGAACACTGAGCCCCCTCAGGCTCCCCTGGCCCTTCTAAGCAATATCCAGGCCAGGAGCTTTGCGACTCACAGTGTGTACGCCGAGTGTAGGGCAACACAGTGCACTCTTATTGGAACATCTTGATTTAGCCAGCAATCGCACAGGTTCACGAGCACTGTTAAGCAAGTTCCAACAGGCCGGGCAAGTCGCTCTCATTCCCTAGTTTGAGCTGTGCAGAGAAAAACACTAGGCTTCTCCTTCCATTCAGGACTTCCTACCTGAAGTCACCCTGCCTTCTGAAGAAAGACGACCTTGTTTCTGTTGCAACTAAAGCACAGTTTTTCCTGTAGCACGGCAGGCTTTTGAAGAGGCACGGGCCCAGAGGCCTAGCTAGGGCTTTCCTTGGTGAGGCCGTTCACTAGATGCAGAACACCCTGCCTCGAGAAGTTGATTCAGGGAAGCAACAATTGTGTACTCTGTGTCTCATTTGACTTGTTAAAAACCACACAGATGTATGCTGCCTGTGCCCATGGAAATGGGCGCATGATGGGACTAGTCTTGCTTTCCATTTGCAAAGCTCCATTCTTGCTTTCGTGAAGCTCCCTGAAATTCTCTGCTGTTGACAGGCCTCTGGCCACTCTAGGCATGGGTCTGGGAAGAAAAGGAGTTTTCTCTGGGTACACACGGAGCATCATTGGTCGGGGTGTGGCTCTCCTTGCCATGCTCTAGAGCTAAAGGCAATCTCAACGTGAGTCCTTGCATCGAGGTAAGGCCCTGAGTAACCCTGTAGAAAGGGAGGCATGCAGCTCTTTCCATGAGCTCTTAGTGGAGGTCTGTTTTATTTTAAAGGGAGTACCCTTTTCAGGACTGCTACGCCCTTCGGGTGAGCATCATTTTGGTTCAAAGATCACTGACTACCTCCACACCCCTGTGGGCCTGCTGAGCAGCATTGAGTCCCATACGTCCCACGGAGGGTCTCTGTGTCTGCAGAGTCTCGGGCAACAAACTGTACGTTACTTCAGGAGAGCTACATTTCCAGAGCTCTCGAACAGCATCAGAACTACATTTCTAGGCAGTCCAACATGCCCTGGAAGTCTTCGACATTGCCGTCGTCTGAGCTGCCTTGAGAAAACACTCTGCTTAGACTTTATCGAGGACCTCGTTCCTGAAGTCACTCTATTCAAGGAGAAATACAGCATCTTAACATGCTGTGTCGCTCACAGGGCCAGAAACGTGAGAACTTGCCTCGAGGTAAGGCCCTGAAATGCTATGCAGAAGCGGAGGCGTGTAGCAGTTTCCATGAGGCCGTAGTCGCTTATCTTCAGCATTTTAAAGCCAGTAGGCTTTTCAGGACACCTAGGTGCCTCGCCTGGAAACCCTATTCCCTGCAAGAACACTGAGCCCCCTCAGGCTCCCCTGGCCCTTCTAAGCAATATCCAGGCCAGGAGCTTTCCGACTCACAGTGTGTACGCCGAGTGTAGGGCAACACATTGCACTCTTATTGGAACATCTTGATTTAGCCAGCAATCGCACAGGTTCACGAGCACTGTTAAGCAAGTTCCAACAGGCCGGGGAAGTCGCTCTCATTCCCTAGTTTGAGCTGTACAGAGAAAAACAGTAAGCTTTTCCTTCCATTCAGGACTTCCTACCTGAAGTCACCCTGCCTCCTGAAGAAAGACGACCTTGTTTCTATTGCAACTAAAGCACAGTTTTTCCTGTAGCACGGCAGGCTTTTGAAGAGGCACGGGCCCAGAGGCCTAGCTAGGGCTTTCCTTGGTGAGGCCGTTCACTAGATGCAGAACACCCTGCCTCGAGAAGTTGATTCAGGGAAGCAACAATTGTGTACTCTGTGTCTCATTTGACTTGTTAAAAACCACACAGATGTATGCTGCCTGTGCCCATGGAAATGGGCGCATGATGGGACTAGTCTTGCTTTCCATTTGCAAAGCTCCATTCTTGCTTTCGTGAAGCTCCCTGAAATTCTCTGCTGTTGACAGGCCTCTGGCCACTGGTGGCATGGGTCTGGGAAGAAAAGGAGTTTTCTCTGGGTACACACGGAGCATCATTGGTCGGGGTGTGGCTCTCCTTGCCATGCTCTAGAGCTAAAGGGAATCTCAACGTGAGTCCTTGCCTCGAGGTAAGGCCCTGAGTAGCCCTGCAGAATGGGAGGCATGCAGCTCTTTCCATGAGCTCTTAGTGGAAGTCTGTTTTATTTTAAAGGAAGAAACCTTTTCAGGACTCCTACGCCTTTCGGGTGAGCATCATTTTGGTTCCAAGGTCACTGACTACCTCCACACCCCTGTGGGCCTGCTGAGCAGCATTGAGTCCCATACGTCCCACGGAGGCCCTCTGTGTCTGCAGAGTCTCAGGCAACACACTGCTCGTTACCTCAGGAGAGCTACATTTCCAGAGCACTCGAACAGCATCAGAACTACATTTCTAGGCAGTCCAACATGCTCTGGAAGTCTTCGACATTGCCCTCGTCTGAGCTGCCGTGAGAAAACACTCTGCTTAGTCTTTATCGAGGACATCGTTCCTGAAGTCACTCTACTCAAGGAGAAATACAGCATCTTAACATGCTGTGTCGCTCACAGGGCAAGAAACGTGAGAACTTGCCTCGAGGTAAGGCCCTGAAATGCTATGCAGAAGCGGAGGCGTGTAGCAGTTTCCATGAGGCCGTAGTCGCTTATCTTCAGCATTTTAAAGCCAGTACGCTTTTCAGGACACCTAGGTGCCTCGCCTGGAAACCCTATTCCCTGCAAGAACACTGAGCACCTTCAGGCTCCCCTGGCCCTTCTAAGCAATATCCAGGCCAGGAGCTTTCAGACTCACAGTGTGTATGCCGAGGGTAGGGCAACACAGTGCACTCTTATTGCGACCTCTTGTTTTAGCCAGCAATTCCACAGGTTCACGAGCACCGTTCTAGCAAGTTCCAACATGACGTGGAAGTCGCACTCATTCTCTAGTTTGAGCTGCACAGAGAAAAACACTAGGCTTCTCCTTCCAATCAGGACCCCCTACCTGAATTCACCCTGCCTCCAGGAGAAAGAAATCTTGCGGTCCTATTGCAACTAAAGCACAGTTTTTCCTGTAGCACTATAGGCTTTTGAAGAGGCACGGTCCCAGAGGCCTGGCTAGGGCTTTCCTTGGTGAGGCCATTCACTACATGCAGGACACCCTGCCTCGAGAAGTTGATTCAGGGAAACAACCAGTGTGTACTCTGTGTCTCTTTTGACTTGTTAGAAACCACACAGATGTATGCTGCCTGTGCCCATGGAAATGGGGGCATGATGGTACTAGCCTTGCTTTCCGTTTGGAAACCTCCATTCTTGCTTCCGTGAAGCTCCCTGAAATTCTCTGCTGTTGACAGGCCTCTGGCCACTGTAGGCATGGGTCTGGGAAGAAAAGGAGTTTTCTCTGGCTACACACGGAGCTTCATTGGCCGGGGTGGGGCGCACCTTGCCATGCTCTAGAGCTAAAGGGAATCTCAACGTGAGTCCCTGCCTCGAGGTAAGGCCCTGAGTAGCTCTGTAGAAAGGGAGGGATGCAGCTCTTTCCATGAGCTCTTAGTGGAGGTCTGTTTTATTTTAAAGGAAGAACCCTTTGCAGGACTCCTACGCCCTTCGGGTGAGCATCATTTTGGTTCCTAGATCACTGACTCCCTCCACACCCCTGTGGGCCTGCTCAGCAGCATTGAGTCCCATACGTCCTACGGAGGCCCTCTGTGTCTGCAGAGTTTCGGGGAACACACTGTACGTTACTTCAGGAGAGCTACATTTCCAGAGCACTCGAAAAGCATCAGAACCACATTTCTACGCAGTCCAGCATGCCCTGGAAGTCTTCGACATTGCCCTCGTCTGAGCTGCCTTGAGAAAACACTCTGCTTAGACTTTATCGAGGACCTCGTTCCTGAAGTCACTCTATTCAAGGAGAAATACAGCATCTTAACATGCTGTGTCGCTCACAGGGCAAGCATCGTGAGAACTTGCCTCGAGGTAAGGCCATGAAATGCTATGCAGAAGCGGAGGCGTGTAGCAGTTTCCATGAGGCCGTAGTCGCTTCTCTTCAGCATTTTAAACCAGTACGCTTTTCAGGACACCTAGGTGCCTCGCTTGGAAACCCTATTACCTGCAAGAACACTGAGTACCCTCAGGCTCCCCTGGCCCTTCTAAGCAATATCCAGGTCAGGAGCTTTCCCACTCACAGTGTGTATGCCGAGTGTAGGGCAACACAGTGCACTCTTATTGGGACATCTTGATTTAGCTAGCAATCGCACAGGTTCACGACCACCGTTAAGCAAGTTCCAACATGCCGTGGAAGTCGCACTCATTCCCTAGTCTGAGCTGCACAGAGAAACACACTAGGCTTCTCCTTCCAATCAGGACCCCCTACCTGAATTCACCCTGCCTCCCGGAGAAAGACGGCTTGCATTCCTATTGCAACTAAAGCACAATTTTACCTGTAGCACTGCAGGTTTTTGAAGAGGTAAGGTCCCGCAGGCCTGGCTAGGGCTTTCCTTGGTGATACCATTCACTACATGCAGGACACCCTGCCTCCAGAAGTTGATTCAGGGAAACAACCAGTGTGTACTCTGTGTCTCTTTTGACTTGTTAAAAACCACAGAGATGTATGTTTCCGGTGCCCATGGAAATGGGGGCATGACGGGGCTAGCCTTAATTTACATTTGGAAAATCCATTCTTGCTTTCGTGAAGCTCCCTGAAATTCTCTGCTGTAGACAGGCCCTTGGCCACTGTAGGCTTGGGTCTGGGAAGAAAATGAGTTTTCTCTGGCTACACCCGGAGCTTCATTGGCCGGGATGAGGCGCACGTTACCATGCTCTAGAGCTAAAGGGAATCTCAACGTGAGTCCTTGCCTCGAGGTAAGGCCCTGAGTAGCCCTGCAGAAAGGGAGGCATGCAGCTCTTTCCATTAGCTCTTAGTCGCTGTTCTGGTTTTCTTTAAAGGAAGTACCCTTTTCAGGACCTCTAGGCCCCTCGGTTGAGCATCATTTTTGTTCCAAGATCTCTGAGTACCTCCACACCCCTGTAGGCCTGCTGAGCAACAAAAGGCCCATTGGTCCCTCGGAGGTCCTCTGTGTCTGCTGAGTCCTGGGCAACACACTGCACTCTTTCTTGTGATATCTTGATTCACAGCACTCGCACAGGTTCAAGAGCAACGTTCAAGCAAGTTCCAACATGCCGTGGAAATCGCACTCAATCCCTAGTCTGAGCTGCACTGAGAAAAACACTAGGCTTCTCCTTCCAATCAGAACCTCCAACCTGAAGTCACCCTGCCTCCAGGAAAAAGACGGCTTGCTTTCCTTTTTACAAGTAAAGCACAGTTTTTCCTGTAGCACTGCAGGCTTTTGAAAAGGCACGGTCCCAGAGGCCTCCTAGGGCGTTCCTTGGTGAGGCCTCAGGCCCAGTGGCCTGGCTAGGGCGTTCCTTGGTGAGGCCGCTCACTAGATGCAGGACACCGTTCCTCGAGAAGTTGATTCAGGGAAGCAACCAGTGTGTACTCGGTGTCTCTTTTGACTTGTTAAAAACAACACAGATGTATGCTGCCTGTGCCCATGGAAATGGGGGCGTGATGGGACTAGCCTTGTATTCCGTTTGGAAACCTCCTTTCTTGCTGCCGTGAAGCTCCCTGAAATTCTCTGCTGTTGACAGGCCTCTGGCCACTGTAGGCATGTGTCTGGGAAGAAAATGAGTTTTCTCTGGGTACACACGGAGCTTCATTGGCCGGGGTTGGGTACACCTTGCCTAGCTCTAGAGGTAAAGGGAGTCTCAACGTGATTCCTTGCCTCGAGGTAAGGCCCTGAGTAACCCTGCAGAAAGGGAGGCATTCAGCTCTTTCCATTAGCTCTTAGTCGCCGTTCTGATTTACTTTAAAGGAAGTACCCTTTTCAGGACCTCTAGGCCCCTCGGTTGAGCATCATTTTTGATCCAAGATCTCTGAGTACCTCCACAACCCTGTAGGCCTGCTGAGCAACAACGAGGCCCATTGGTTCCTCGGAAGTCCTCTGTGTCTGCTGAGTCATGGGCAACACACTGCACTCTTTCTTGTGATATCTTGATTCACAGCACTCTCACAGGTTCAAGAGCAACGTTCAAGCAAGTTCCAACATGCCGTGGAAATCGCACTCAATCCCTAGTCTGAGCTGCACAGAGAAAAACACTAGGCTTCTCCTTCCAATCAGGACCTCCTACCTGAAGTCACCCTGCATCCAGGAGAAAGACGGCTTGCTTTCCTTTTTACAAGTAAAGCACAGTTTTCCCTGTAGCACTGCAGGCTTTTGAAAAGGCACGGTCCCAGAGGCCTGCCTAGGGCGTTCCTTGGTGAGGCCTCGGGCCCAGTGGCCTGGCTAGGGCGTTCCTTGGTGAGGCCGTTCACTAGATGCAGAACACCGTTCCTCGAGAAGTTGATTCAGGGAAGCAACCAGTGTGTACACGGTGTCTCTTTTGACTTGTTAAAAACCACAGAGATCTATGCTGCCTGTGCCCATGGAAATGGGGGCATGATGGGACTAGCCTTGCATTCCGTTTGGAAACCTCCTTTCTTGATGCCGTGAAGCTCCCTGAAATTCTCTGCTGTTGACAGGCCTCTGGCCACTGTAGGCATGGCTCTGGGATAAAAATGAGTTTTCTCTGGGTACACACGGAGCTTCATTGGCCGGGGTTGGGCTCACCTTGCCTAGCTCTAGAGCTAAAGGGAGTCTCAACGTGATTCCTTGCCTCGAGGTAAGGCCCTGAGTAGCCCTGCAGAAAGGGAGGCATGCAGCTCTTTCCATGAGCTCTGAGTGGAGGGCTGTTTTATTTTAAAGGAAGTACCCTTTTCAGGACTCCTACGCCCTTGTGGAGAGCATCATTTTGGTTCCAAGATCACTGACTCCCTCCACACCCCTGTGGGCCTGCTGAGCAGCATTGAGTCCCATACGTCCAACGGAGGCCCTCTCTGTCTGCAGAGTCTCAGGCAACACACTGTACGTTACTTCAGCAGAGCTACATTTCCGGAGCACTCGAACAGCATCAGAACCACATTTCTAGTCAGTTCAACATGCCCTGGATGTATTCGACATTGCCCTCGTCTGAGTTGCCCTGAGAAAACACTCTGCTTAAAATTTAACGAGGACCTCGTTCCTGAAGTCACTCTATTCAAGGAGAAATACAGCATCTTAACATGCTGTGTCGCTCACAAGGCAAGAAACGTGAGAACGTACCTCGAGGTAAGTCCATGAAATGCTATGCAGAAGCAGAGGCGTATAGCAGTTTCCATGAGGCCGTAGTCGCTTATCTTCAGCATTTTAGCCACTACACTTTTCAGGACACCTAGGTGCCTCGCCTGGAAACCCTATTCCCTGCAAGAACACTGAGTACCCTCAGTCTCCCCTGGCCCTTCTAAGCAATATCCAGGCCAGGAGCTTTCCGACTCACATTGTGTATGCCGAGTGTAGGGCAACACAGTGGACCCTTATTGAAACATATTGATTGAGCCAGCATCGCACACGTTCACGAGCACCGTTAAGCAAGTTCCAACAGGCCGTGGAAGTCGCTCTCATTCCCTAGTTTGAGCTGTACAGAGAGAAACAGTAAGCTTCTCCTTCCATTAAGGACCTCCTACATGAAGTCACCCTGCCTCCTGAAGAAAGACGACCTCGTTTCTATTGCAACTAAAGCACAGTTTCTCCTGTAGCACGGCAGGCTTTTGAAGAGGCACGGGCCCAGAGGCCTAGCTAGGGCTTAGCTTGGTGAGGCCGTTCACTAGAAGCAGAACACCCTGCCTCGAGAAGTTGATTCAGGGAAGCAACAACTGTGTACTCTGTGTCTCATTTGACTTGTTAAAAACCACACAGATGTATGCTGCCTGTGCCCATGGAAATGGGCGCATGATGGGACTAGCCTTGCTTTCCGTTTGGAAACCTCCATTCTTGCTTCCGTGAAGCTCCCTGAAATTCTCTGCTGTTGACAGGCCTCTGGTCACTGTAGGCATGGGTCTGGGAAGAAAATGAGTTTTCTCTGGCTACACACGGAGCTTCATTGGCCGGGGTGGGGCGCACCTTGCCAGGCTCTAGAGCTAAAGGGAATCTCAACGTGAGTCCCTGCCTCGAGGAAAGGCCCTGAGTAGCCCTGCAGAACGGGAGGCATGCAGCTCTTTCCATGAGCTCTTAGTGGAAGTCTCTTTTATTTTAAAGGAAGTACCCTTTTCAGGACTGCTACGCCCTTCGGGTGAGCATCATTTTGGTTCAAAGATCACTGACTACATCCACACCCCTGTGGGCCTGCTGAGCAGCATTGAGTCCCATACGTCCCACGGAGGGTCCCTGTGTCTGCAGAGTCTCGGGCAACACACTGTACGTTACTTCAGGAGAGCTACATTTCCAGAGCACTCGAACAGCATCAGAACTACATTTCTAGGCAGTCCAACATGCCCTGGAAGTCTTCGACATTGCCCTCGTCTGAGCTGCCCTGAGAAAACACTCTGCTTAGACTTTATCGAGGACCTCGTTCCTGAAGTCACTCGATTCAAGGAGAAATACAGCATCTTAACATGCTGTGTCGCTCACAGGGCAAGAAACGTGAGAACTTGCCTCGAGGTAAGGCCCTGAAATGCTATGCAGAAGCGGAGGCGTGTAGCAGTTTCTATGAGGCCATAGTCGCTTATCTTTAGCATTTTAACGCCAGTAGGCTTTTCAGGACACCTAGGTGCCTCGCCTGGAAACTCTATTCCCTGCAAGAACACTGAGTACCTTCAGGCTCCCCTGGCCCTTCTAAGCAATATCCAGGCCAGGAGCTTTCCGACTCACAGTGTGTATGCCGAGGGTAGGGCTACACAGTGCACTCTTATTAGGGACATCTTGTTTTAGCCAGCAATCCCACAGGTTCACGAGCACCATTCTAGCAAGTTCCAACATGCCGTGGAAGTCGCACTCATTCCCTAGTCTGAGCTGCACAGAGAAAAACACTAGGCTTCTCCTTCCAATCAGGACCCCCTACCTGAATTCACCCTGCCTCCAGGAGAAAGAAATCTTGCGTTCCTATTGCAACTAAAGCACAGTTTTTCCTGTAGCACTGCAGGCTTTTGAAGAGGCATGGTCCCAGAGGCCTGGCTAGGGCTTTCCTTGGTGAGGCCATTCACTACATTCAGGACACCATGCCTCGAGAAGTTGATTCAGGGAGACAACCAGTGTGTACTCTGTGTCTCTTTTGACTTGTTAGAAACCACAGAGATGTATGCTGCCTGTGCCCATGGAAATGGGGGCATGATGGTACTAGCCTTGCTTTCCGTTTGGAAACCTCCATTCTTGCTTCCGTGAAGCTCCCTGAAATTCTCTGCTGTTGACAGGCCTCTGGCCACTGGTGGCATGGGTCTGGGAAGAAAAGGAGATTTCTCTGTGTACACACGGAGCATCATTGGTCGGGGTGTGGCTCACCTTGCCATGCTCTAGAGCTAAAGGGAATCTCAACGTGAGTCCTTGCCGCGAGGTAAGGCCCTGAGTAGCCCTGCAGAATGGGAGGCATGCAGCTCTTTCCATGAGCTCTTAGTGGAGGTCTGTTTTATTTTAAAGGAAGTACCCTTTTCAGGACTGCTACGCCCTTCGGGTGAGCATCATTTTGGTTCAAAGATCACTGACTACCTCCACACCCCTGTGGGCCTGCTGAGCAGCATTGAGTCCCATACGTCCCACGGAGGGTCTCTGTGTCTGCAGAGTCTCGGGCAACACACTGTACGTTTCTTCAGGAGAGCTACATTTCCAGAGCACTCGAACAGCATCAGAACTACATTTCTAGGCAGTCCAACATGCCCTGGAAGTCTTCGACATTGCCCTCGTCTGAGCTGCCCTGAGAAAACACTTTGCTTCGAATTTATTGAGCACCTCGTTCCTGAAGTCACTCTATTTAAGGAGAAATACAGCATCTTAACATGCTGTGTCGCTCACAGGGCCAGAAACGTGAGAACTTGCCTCGAGGTAAGGCCCTGAAATGCTATGCAGAAGCGGAGGCGTGTAGCAGTTTCTATGAGGCCATAGTCGCTTATCTTCAGCATTTTAAAGCCAGTAGGCTTTTCAGGACACCTAGGTGCCTCGCCTGGAAACCCTATTCCCTGCAAGAACACTGAGCCCCCTCAGGCTCCTCTGGCCCTTCTAAGCAATATCCAGGCCAGGAGCTTTCCGACTCACAGTGTGTACGCCGAGTGTAGGGCAACACAGTGCACTCTTATTGGAACATCTTGATTTAGCCAGCAATCGCACAGGTTCACGAGCACTGTTAAGCAAGTTCCAACAGGCCGGGCAAGTCGCTCTCATTCCCTAGTTTGAGCTGTACAGAGAAAAACACTAGGCTTCTCCTTCCATTCAGGACTTCCTACCTGAAGTCACCCTGCCTTCTGAAGAAAGACGACCTTGTTTCTATTGCAACTAAAGCACAGTTTTTCCTGTAGCACGGCAGGCTTTTGAAGAGGCACGGGCCCAGAGGCCTAGCTAGGGCTTTCCTTGGTGAGGCCGTTCACTAGATGCAGAACACCCTGCCTCGAGAAGTTGATTCAGGGAAGCAACAATTGTGTACTCTGTGTCTCATTTGACTTGTTAAAAACCACACAGATGTATGCTGCCTGTGCCCATGGAAATGGGCGCATGATGGGACTAGTCTTGCTTTCCATTTGCAAAGCTCCATTCTTGCTTTCGTGAAGCTCCCTGAAATTCTCTGCTGTTGACAGGCCTCTGGCCACTCTAGGCATGGGTCTGGGAAGAAAAGGAGTTTTCTCTGGGTACACACGGAGCATCATTGGTCGGGGTGTGGCTCTCCTTGCCATGCTCTAGAGCTAAAGGCAATCTCAACGTGAGTCCTTGCATCGAGGTAAGGCCCTGAGTAACCCTGTAGAAAGGGAGGCATGCAGCTCTTTCCATGAGCTCTTAGTGGAGGTCTGTTTTATTTTAAAGGGAGTACCCTTTTCAGGACTGCTACGCCCTTCGGGTGAGCATCATTTTGGTTCAAAGATCACTGACTACCTCCACACCCCTGTGGGCCTGCTGAGCAGCATTGAGTCCCATACGTCCCACGGAGGGTCTCTGTGTCTGCAGAGTCTCGGGCAACAAACTGTACGTTACTTCAGGAGAGCTACATTTCCAGAGCTCTCGAACAGCATCAGAACTACATTTCTAGGCAGTCCAACATGCCCTGGAAGTCTTCGACATTGCCGTCGTCTGAGCTGCCTTGAGAAAACACTCTGCTTAGACTTTATCGAGGACCTCGTTCCTGAAGTCACTCTATTCAAGGAGAAATACAGCATCTTAACATGCTGTGTCGCTCACAGGGCCAGAAACGTGAGAACTTGCCTCGAGGTAAGGCCCTGAAATGCTATGCAGAAGCGGAGGCGTGTAGCAGTTTCCATGAGGCCGTAGTCGCTTATCTTCAGCATTTTAAAGCCAGTAGGCTTTTCAGGACACCTAGGTGCCTCGCCTGGAAACCCTATTCCCTGCAAGAACACTGAGCCCCCTCAGGCTCCCCTGGCCCTTCTAAGCAATATCCAGGCCAGGAGCTTTGCGACTCACAGTGTGTACGCCGAGTGTAGGGCAACACAGTGCACTCTTATTGGAACATCTTGATTTAGCCAGCAATCGCACAGGTTCACGAGCACTGTTAAGCAAGTTCCAACAGGCCGGGCAAGTCGCTCTCATTCCCTAGTTTGAGCTGTGCAGAGAAAAACACTAGGCTTCTCCTTCCATTCAGGACTTCCTACCTGAAGTCACCCTGCCTTCTGAAGAAAGACGACCTTGTTTCTGTTGCAACTAAAGCACAGTTTTTCCTGTAGCACGGCAGGCTTTTGAAGAGGCACGGGCCCAGAGGCCTAGCTAGGGCTTTCCTTGGTGAGGCCGTTCACTAGATGCAGAACACCCTGCCTCGAGAAGTTGATTCAGGGAAGCAACAATTGTGTACTCTGTGTCTCATTTGACTTGTTAAAAACCACACAGATGTATGCTGCCTGTGCCCATGGAAATGGGCGCATGATGGGACTAGTCTTGCTTTCCATTTGCAAAGCTCCATTCTTGCTTTCGTGAAGCTCCCTGAAATTCTCTGCTGTTGACAGGCCTCTGGCCACTCTAGGCATGGGTCTGGGAAGAAAAGGAGTTTTCTCTGGGTACACACGGAGCATCATTGGTCGGGGTGTGGCTCTCCTTGCCATGCTCTAGAGCTAAAGGCAATCTCAACGTGAGTCCTTGCATCGAGGTAAGGCCCTGAGTAACCCTGTAGAAAGGGAGGCATGCAGCTCTTTCCATGAGCTCTTAGTGGAGGTCTGTTTTATTTTAAAGGGAGTACCCTTTTCAGGACTGCTACGCCCTTCGGGTGAGCATCATTTTGGTTCAAAGATCACTGACTACCTCCACACCCCTGTGGGCCTGCTGAGCAGCATTGAGTCCCATACGTCCCACGGAGGGTCTCTGTGTCTGCAGAGTCTCGGGCAACAAACTGTACGTTACTTCAGGAGAGCTACATTTCCAGAGCTCTCGAACAGCATCAGAACTACATTTCTAGGCAGTCCAACATGCCCTGGAAGTCTTCGACATTGCCGTCGTCTGAGCTGCCTTGAGAAAACACTCTGCTTAGACTTTATCGAGGACCTCGTTCCTGAAGTCACTCTATTCAAGGAGAAATACAGCATCTTAACATGCTGTGTCGCTCACAGGGCCAGAAACGTGAGAACTTGCCTCGAGGTAAGGCCCTGAAATGCTATGCAGAAGCGGAGGCGTGTAGCAGTTTCCATGAGGCCGTAGTCGCTTATCTTCAGCATTTTAAAGCCAGTAGGCTTTTCAGGACACCTAGGTGCCTCGCCTGGAAACCCTATTCCCTGCAAGAACACTGAGCCCCCTCAGGCTCCCCTGGCCCTTCTAAGCAATATCCAGGCCAGGAGCTTTCCGACTCACAGTGTGTACGCCGAGTGTAGGGCAACACATTGCACTCTTATTGGAACATCTTGATTTAGCCAGCAATCGCACAGGTTCACGAGCACTGTTAAGCAAGTTCCAACAGGCCGGGGAAGTCGCTCTCATTCCCTAGTTTGAGCTGTACAGAGAAAAACAGTAAGCTTTTCCTTCCATTCAGGACTTCCTACCTGAAGTCACCCTGCCTCCTGAAGAAAGACGACCTTGTTTCTATTGCAACTAAAGCACAGTTTTTCCTGTAGCACGGCAGGCTTTTGAAGAGGCACGGGCCCAGAGGCCTAGCTAGGGCTTTCCTTGGTGAGGCCGTTCACTAGATGCAGAACACCCTGCCTCGAGAAGTTGATTCAGGGAAGCAACAATTGTGTACTCTGTGTCTCATTTGACTTGTTAAAAACCACACAGATGTATGCTGCCTGTGCCCATGGAAATGGGCGCATGATGGGACTAGTCTTGCTTTCCATTTGCAAAGCTCCATTCTTGCTTTCGTGAAGCTCCCTGAAATTCTCTGCTGTTGACAGGCCTCTGGCCACTGGTGGCATGGGTCTGGGAAGAAAAGGAGTTTTCTCTGGGTACACACGGAGCATCATTGGTCGGGGTGTGGCTCTCCTTGCCATGCTCTAGAGCTAAAGGGAATCTCAACGTGAGTCCTTGCCTCGAGGTAAGGCCCTGAGTAGCCCTGCAGAATGGGAGGCATGCAGCTCTTTCCATGAGCTCTTAGTGGAAGTCTGTTTTATTTTAAAGGAAGAAACCTTTTCAGGACTCCTACGCCTTTCGGGTGAGCATCATTTTGGTTCCAAGGTCACTGACTACCTCCACACCCCTGTGGGCCTGCTGAGCAGCATTGAGTCCCATACGTCCCACGGAGGCCCTCTGTGTCTGCAGAGTCTCAGGCAACACACTGCTCGTTACCTCAGGAGAGCTACATTTCCAGAGCACTCGAACAGCATCAGAACTACATTTCTAGGCAGTCCAACATGCTCTGGAAGTCTTCGACATTGCCCTCGTCTGAGCTGCCGTGAGAAAACACTCTGCTTAGTCTTTATCGAGGACATCGTTCCTGAAGTCACTCTACTCAAGGAGAAATACAGCATCTTAACATGCTGTGTCGCTCACAGGGCAAGAAACGTGAGAACTTGCCTCGAGGTAAGGCCCTGAAATGCTATGCAGAAGCGGAGGCGTGTAGCAGTTTCCATGAGGCCGTAGTCGCTTATCTTCAGCATTTTAAAGCCAGTACGCTTTTCAGGACACCTAGGTGCCTCGCCTGGAAACCCTATTCCCTGCAAGAACACTGAGCACCTTCAGGCTCCCCTGGCCCTTCTAAGCAATATCCAGGCCAGGAGCTTTCAGACTCACAGTGTGTATGCCGAGGGTAGGGCAACACAGTGCACTCTTATTGCGACCTCTTGTTTTAGCCAGCAATTCCACAGGTTCACGAGCACCGTTCTAGCAAGTTCCAACATGACGTGGAAGTCGCACTCATTCTCTAGTTTGAGCTGCACAGAGAAAAACACTAGGCTTCTCCTTCCAATCAGGACCCCCTACCTGAATTCACCCTGCCTCCAGGAGAAAGAAATCTTGCGGTCCTATTGCAACTAAAGCACAGTTTTTCCTGTAGCACTATAGGCTTTTGAAGAGGCACGGTCCCAGAGGCCTGGCTAGGGCTTTCCTTGGTGAGGCCATTCACTACATGCAGGACACCCTGCCTCGAGAAGTTGATTCAGGGAAACAACCAGTGTGTACTCTGTGTCTCTTTTGACTTGTTAGAAACCACACAGATGTATGCTGCCTGTGCCCATGGAAATGGGGGCATGATGGTACTAGCCTTGCTTTCCGTTTGGAAACCTCCATTCTTGCTTCCGTGAAGCTCCCTGAAATTCTCTGCTGTTGACAGGCCTCTGGCCACTGTAGGCATGGGTCTGGGAAGAAAAGGAGTTTTCTCTGGCTACACACGGAGCTTCATTGGCCGGGGTGGGGCGCACCTTGCCATGCTCTAGAGCTAAAGGGAATCTCAACGTGAGTCCCTGCCTCGAGGTAAGGCCCTGAGTAGCTCTGTAGAAAGGGAGGGATGCAGCTCTTTCCATGAGCTCTTAGTGGAGGTCTGTTTTATTTTAAAGGAAGAACCCTTTGCAGGACTCCTACGCCCTTCGGGTGAGCATCATTTTGGTTCCTAGATCACTGACTCCCTCCACACCCCTGTGGGCCTGCTCAGCAGCATTGAGTCCCATACGTCCTACGGAGGCCCTCTGTGTCTGCAGAGTTTCGGGGAACACACTGTACGTTACTTCAGGAGAGCTACATTTCCAGAGCACTCGAAAAGCATCAGAACCACATTTCTACGCAGTCCAGCATGCCCTGGAAGTCTTCGACATTGCCCTCGTCTGAGCTGCCTTGAGAAAACACTCTGCTTAGACTTTATCGAGGACCTCGTTCCTGAAGTCACTCTATTCAAGGAGAAATACAGCATCTTAACATGCTGTGTCGCTCACAGGGCAAGCATCGTGAGAACTTGCCTCGAGGTAAGGCCATGAAATGCTATGCAGAAGCGGAGGCGTGTAGCAGTTTCCATGAGGCCGTAGTCGCTTCTCTTCAGCATTTTAAACCAGTACGCTTTTCAGGACACCTAGGTGCCTCGCTTGGAAACCCTATTACCTGCAAGAACACTGAGTACCCTCAGGCTCCCCTGGCCCTTCTAAGCAATATCCAGGTCAGGAGCTTTCCCACTCACAGTGTGTATGCCGAGTGTAGGGCAACACAGTGCACTCTTATTGGGACATCTTGATTTAGCTAGCAATCGCACAGGTTCACGACCACCGTTAAGCAAGTTCCAACATGCCGTGGAAGTCGCACTCATTCCCTAGTCTGAGCTGCACAGAGAAACACACTAGGCTTCTCCTTCCAATCAGGACCCCCTACCTGAATTCACCCTGCCTCCCGGAGAAAGACGGCTTGCATTCCTATTGCAACTAAAGCACAATTTTACCTGTAGCACTGCAGGTTTTTGAAGAGGTAAGGTCCCGCAGGCCTGGCTAGGGCTTTCCTTGGTGATACCATTCACTACATGCAGGACACCCTGCCTCCAGAAGTTGATTCAGGGAAACAACCAGTGTGTACTCTGTGTCTCTTTTGACTTGTTAAAAACCACAGAGATGTATGTTTCCGGTGCCCATGGAAATGGGGGCATGACGGGGCTAGCCTTAATTTACATTTGGAAAATCCATTCTTGCTTTCGTGAAGCTCCCTGAAATTCTCTGCTGTAGACAGGCCCTTGGCCACTGTAGGCTTGGGTCTGGGAAGAAAATGAGTTTTCTCTGGCTACACCCGGAGCTTCATTGGCCGGGATGAGGCGCACCTTACCATGCTCTAGAGCTAAAGGGAATCTCAACGTGAGTCCTTGCCTCGAGGTAAGGCCCTGAGTAGCCCTGCAGAAAGGGAGGCATGCAGCTCTTTCCATTAGCTCTTAGTCGCTGTTCTGGTTTTCTTTAAAGGAAGTACCCTTTTCAGGACCTCTAGGCCCCTCGGTTGAGCATCATTTTTGTTCCAAGATCTCTGAGTACCTCCACACCCCTGTAGGCCTGCTGAGCAACAAAAGGCCCATTGGTCCCTCGGAGGTCCTCTGTGTCTGCTGAGTCCTGGGCAACACACTGCACTCTTTCTTGTGATATCTTGATTCACAGCACTCGCACAGGTTCAAGAGCAACGTTCAAGCAAGTTCCAACATGCCGTGGAAATCGCACTCAATCCCTAGTCTGAGCTGCACTGAGAAAAACACTAGGCTTCTCCTTCCAATCAGAACCTCCAACCTGAAGTCACCCTGCCTCCAGGAAAAAGACGGCTTGCTTTCCTTTTTACAAGTAAAGCACAGTTTTTCCTGTAGCACTGCAGGCTTTTGAAAAGGCACGGTCCCAGAGGCCTCCTAGGGCGTTCCTTGGTGAGGCCTCAGGCCCAGTGGCCTGGCTAGGGCGTTCCTTGGTGAGGCCGCTCACTAGATGCAGGACACCGTTCCTCGAGAAGTTGATTCAGGGAAGCAACCAGTGTGTACTCGGTGTCTCTTTTGACTTGTTAAAAACCACACAGATGTATGCTGCCTGTGCCCATGGAAATGTGGGCGTGATGGGACTAGCCTTGTATTCCGTTTGGAAACCTCCTTTCTTGCTGCCGTGAAGCTCCCTGAAATTCTCTGCTGTTGACAGGCCTCTGGCCACTGTAGGCATGTGTCTGGGAAGAAAATGAGTTTTCTCTGGGTACACACGGAGCTTCATTGGCCGGGGTTGGGTACACCTTGCCTAGCTCTAGAGGTAAAGGGAGTCTCAACGTGATTCCTTGCCTCGAGGTAAGGCCCTGAGTAACCCTGCAGAAAGGGAGGCATTCAGCTCTTTCCATTAGCTCTTAGTCGCCGTTCTGATTTACTTTAAAGGAAGTACCCTTTTCAGGACCTCTAGGCCTCTCGGTTGAGCATCATTTTTTTTTTTTTTTTTTTTTTTTTTTTTTTTTTTTTTTTTTTTTTTAAAGAATTAAGATGACTTCCAACTTCCGACCTTCTCTTGTTGCTTTTTTTTTTTTTATTTAAATTATTTATTTATTTTATTTATGGCTGTGTTAGGTCTTCGTTTCTGTGCGAGGGCTTTCTCTAGTTGCGGCAAGTGGGGACCACTCTTCATCGCGGTGCGCGGGCCTTTCACTGTCGCGGCCTCTCTTGTTGGGGAGCACAGGCTCCAGACGCGCAGGCTCAGTAATTGTGGCTCACGGGCCCAGTTGCTCCGCGGCATGTGGGATCTTCCCAGACCAGGGCTCGAACCCGTGTGCCCTGCATTGGCAGGCAGATTCTCAACCACTGCGCCACCAGGGAAGCCCTGAGCATCATTTTTGATCCAAGATCTCTGAGTACCTCCACAACCCTGTAGGCCTGCTGAGCAACAACGAGGCCCATTGGTTCCTCGGAAGTCCTCTGTGTCTGCTGAGTCATGGGCAACACACTGCACTCTTTCTTGTGATATCTTGATTCACAGCACTCTCACAGGTTCAAGAGCAACGTTCAAGCAAGTTCCAACATGCCGTGGAAATCGCACTCAATCCCTAGTCTGAGCTGCACAGAGAAAAACACTAGGCTTCTCCTTCCAATCAGGACCTCCTACCTGAAGTCACCCTGCATCCAGGAGAAAGACGGCTTGCTTTCCTTTTTACAAGTAAAGCACAGTTTTCCCTGTAGCACTGCAGGCTTTTGAAAAGGCACGGTCCCAGAGGCCTGCCTAGGGCGTTCCTTGGTGAGGCCTCGGGCCCAGTGGCCTGGCTAGGGCGTTCCTTGGTGAGGCCGTTCACTAGATGCAGAACACCGTTCCTCGAGAAGTTGATTCAGGGAAGCAACCAGTGTGTACACGGTGTCTCTTTTGACTTGTTAAAAACCACAGAGATCTATGCTGCCTGTGCCCATGGAAATGGGGGCATGATGGGACTAGCCTTGCATTCCGTTTGGAAACCTCCTTTCTTGATGCCGTGAAGCTCCCTGAAATTCTCTGCTGTTGACAGGCCTCTGGCCACTGTAGGCATGGGTCTGGGATAAAAATGAGTTTTCTCTGGGTACACACGGAGCTTCATTGGCCGGGGTTGGGCTCACCTTGCCTAGCTCTAGAGCTAAAGGGAGTCTCAACGTGATTCCTTGCCTCGAGGTAAGGCCCTGAGTAGCCCTGCAGAAAGGGAGGCATGCAGCTCTTTCCATGAGCTCTGAGTGGAGGGCTGTTTTATTTTAAAGGAAGTACCCTTTTCAGGACTCCTACGCCCTTGTGGAGAGCATCATTTTGGTTCCAAGATCACTGACTCCCTCCACACCCCTGTGGGCCTGCTGAGCAGCATTGAGTCCCATACGTCCAACGGAGGCCCTCTCTGTCTGCAGAGTCTCAGGCAACACACTGTACGTTACTTCAGCAGAGCTACATTTCCGGAGCACTCGAACAGCATCAGAACCACATTTCTAGTCAGTTCAACATGCCCTGGATGTATTCGACATTGCCCTCGTCTGAGTTGCCCTGAGAAAACACTCTGCTTAAAATTTAACGAGGACCTCGTTCCTGAAGTCACTCTATTCAAGGAGAAATACAGCATCTTAACATGCTGTGTCGCTCACAAGGCAAGAAACGTGAGAACGTACCTCGAGGTAAGTCCATGAAATGCTATGCAGAAGCAGAGGCGTATAGCAGTTTCCATGAGGCCGTAGTCGCTTATCTTCAGCATTTTAGCCACTACACTTTTCAGGACACCTAGGTGCCTCGCCTGGAAACCCTATTCCCTGCAAGAACACTGAGTACCCTCAGTCTCCCCTGGCCCTTCTAAGCAATATCCAGGCCAGGAGCTTTCCGACTCACATTGTGTATGCCGAGTGTAGGGCAACACAGTGGACCCTTATTGAAACATATTGATTGAGCCAGCATCGCACACGTTCACGAGCACCGTTAAGCAAGTTCCAACAGGCCGTGGAAGTCGCTCTCATTCCCTAGTTTGAGCTGTACAGAGAGAAACAGTAAGCTTCTCCTTCCATTAAGGACCTCCTACATGAAGTCACCCTGCCTCCTGAAGAAAGACGACCTCGTTTCTATTGCAACTAAAGCACAGTTTCTCCTGTAGCACGGCAGGCTTTTGAAGAGGCACGGGCCCAGAGGCCTAGCTAGGGCTTAGCTTGGTGAGGCCGTTCACTAGAAGCAGAACACCCTGCCTCGAGAAGTTGATTCAGGGAAGCAACAACTGTGTACTCTGTGTCTCATTTGACTTGTTAAAAACCACACAGATGTATGCTGCCTGTGCCCATGGAAATGGGCGCATGATGGGACTAGCCTTGCTTTCCGTTTGGAAACCTCCATTCTTGCTTCCGTGAAGCTCCCTGAAATTCTCTGCTGTTGACAGGCCTCTGGCCACTGTAGGCATGGGTCTGGGAAGAAAATGAGTTTTCTCTGGCTACACACGGAGCTTCATTGGCCGGGGTGGGGCGCACCTTGCCAGGCTCTAGAGCTAAAGGGAATCTCAACGTGAGTCCCTGCCTCGAGGTAAGGCCCTGGGTAGCCCTGCAGAACGGGAGGCATGCAGCTCTTTCCATGAGCTCTTAGTGGAAGTCTCTTTTATTTTAAAGGAAGTACCCTTTTCAGGACTGCTACGCCCTTCGGGTGAGCATCATTTTGGTTCAAAGATCACTGACTACATCCACACCCCTGTGGGCCTGCTGAGCAGCATTGAGTCCCATACGTCCCACGGAGGGTCCCTGTGTCTGCAGAGTCTCGGGCAACACACTGTACGTTACTTCAGGAGAGCTACATTTCCAGAGCACTCGAACAGCATCAGAACTACATTTCTAGGCAGTCCAACATGCCCTGGAAGTCTTCGACATTGCCCTCGTCTGAGCTGCCCTGAGAAAACACTCTGCTTAGACTTTATCGAGGACCTCGTTCCTGAAGTCACTCGATTCAAGGAGAAATACAGCATCTTAACATGCTGTGTCGCTCACAGGGCAAGAAACGTGAGAACTTGCCTCGAGGTAAGGCCCTGAAATGCTATGCAGAAGCGGAGGCGTGTAGCAGTTTCTATGAGGCCATAGTCGCTTATCTTTAGCATTTTAACGCCAGTAGGCTTTTCAGGACACCTAGGTGCCTCGCCTGGAAACTCTATTCCCTGCAAGAACACTGAGTACCTTCAGGCTCCCCTGGCCCTTCTAAGCAATATCCAGGCCAGGAGCTTTCCGACTCACAGTGTGTATGCCGAGGGTAGGGCTACACAGTGCACTCTTATTGGGACATCTTGTTTTAGCCAGCAATCCCACAGGTTCACGAGCACCATTCTAGCAAGTTCCAACATGCCGTGGAAGTCGCACTCATTCCCTAGTCTGAGCTGCACAGAGAAAAACACTAGGCTTCTCCTTCCAATCAGGACCCCCTACCTGAATTCACCCTGCCTCCAGGAGAAAGAAATCTTGCGTTCCTATTGCAACTAAAGCACAGTTTTTCCTGTAGCACTGCAGGCTTTTGAAGAGGCATGGTCCCAGAGGCCTGGCTAGGGCTTTCCTTGGTGAGGCCATTCACTACATTCAGGACACCATGCCTCGAGAAGTTGATTCAGGGAGACAACCAGTGTGTACTCTGTGTCTCTTTTGACTTGTTAGAAACCACAGAGATGTATGCTGCCTGTGCCCATGGAAATGGGGGCATGATGGTACTAGCCTTGCTTTCCGTTTGGAAACCTCCATTCTTGCTTCCGTGAAGCTCCCTGAAATTCTCTGCTGTTGACAGGCCTCTGGCCACTGGTGGCATGGGTCTGGGAAGAAAAGGAGATTTCTCTGTGTACACACGGAGCATCATTGGTCGGGGTGTGGCTCTCCTTGCCATGCTCTAGAGCTAAAGGGAATCTCAACGTGAGTCCTTGCCGCGAGGTAAGGCCCTGAGTAGCCCTGCAGAATGGGAGGCATGCAGCTCTTTCCATGAGCTCTTAGTGGAGGTCTGTTTTATTTTAAAGGAAGTACCCTTTTCAGGACTGCTACGCCCTTCGGGTGAGCATCATTTTGGTTCAAAGATCACTGACTACCTCCACACCCCTGTGGGCCTGCTGAGCAGCATTGAGTCCCATACGTCCCACGGAGGGTCTCTGTGTCTGCAGAGTCTCGGGCAACACACTGTACGTTTCTTCAGGAGAGCTACATTTCCAGAGCACTCGAACAGCATCAGAACTACATTTCTAGGCAGTCCAACATGCCCTGGAAGTCTTCGACATTGCCCTCGTCTGAGCTGCCCTGAGAAAACACTCTGCTTAGACTTTCTCGAGGACCTCGTTTCTGAAGTCACTCTATTCAAGGAGAAATAAAGCATCTTAACGTGCTGTGTCGCTCATAGGGCAAGAAACGTGAGAACTTGCCTCGAGGTAAGGCCCTGAAATGCTATGCAGAAGCGGAGGCGTGTAGCAGTTTCTATGAGGCCATAGTCGCTTATCTTTAGCATTTTAACGCCAGTACGCTTTTCAGGACACCTAGGTGCTTCGCCTGGAAACTCTATTCCCTGCAAGAACACTGAGTACCTTCAGGCTCCCCTGGCCCTTTTAAGCAATATCCAGGCCAGGAGCTTTCCGACTCACAGTGTGTATGCCGAGGGTAGGGCAACACAGTGCACTCTTATTGGGACCTCTTGGTTTAGCCAGCAATCCCACAGGTTCACGAGCACCGTTCTAGCAAGTTCCAACATGCCGTGGAAGTCGCACTCATTCCCTAGTCTGAGCTGCAGAGAGAAAAACACTAGGCTTCTCCTTCCAATCAGGACCCCCTACCTGAATTCACCCTGCCTCCAGGAGAAGGAAATCTTGCGTTCCTATTGCAACTAAAGCACAGTTTTTCCTGTAGCACTGCAGGCTTTTGAAGAGGCATGGTCCCAGAGGCCTGGCTAGGGCTTTCCTTGGTGAGGCCATTCACTACATGCAGGACACCCTGCCTCGAGAAGTTGATTCAGGGAAACAACCAGTGTGTACTCTGTGTCTCTTTTGACTTGTTAGAAAACACAGAGATGTATGCTGCCTGTGCCCATGGAAATGGGGGCATGATGGTACTAGCCTTGCTTTCCGTTTGGAAACCTCCATTCTTGCTTCCGTGAAGCTCCCTGAAATTCTCTGCTGTTGACAGGACTCCGGCCACTGGTGGCATGGGTCTGGGAAGAAAAGGAGTTTTCTCTGGGTACACACGGAGCATCATTGGTCGGGGTGTGGCTCTCCTTGCCATGCTCTAGAGCTAAAGGCAATCTCAACGTGAGTCCTTGCATCGAGGTAAGGCCCTGAGTAACCCTGTAGAAAGGGAGGCATGCAGCTCTTTCCATGAGCTCTTAGTGGAGGTCTGTTTTATTTTAAAGGAAGTACCCTTTTCAGGACTGCTACGCCCTTCGGGTGAGCATCATTTTGGTTCAAAGATCACTGACTACCTCCACACCCCTGTGTGCCTGCTGAGCAGCATTGAGTCCCATACGTCCCACGGAGGGTCTCTGTGTCTGCAGAGTCTCGGGCAACACACTGTACGTTACTTCAGGAGAGCTACATTTCCAGAGCACTCGAACAGCATCAGAACTACATTTCTAGGCAGTCCAACATGCCCTGGACGTCTTCGACATTGCCCTCGTCTGAGCTGCCCTGAGAAAACACTTTGCTTCGAATTTATTGAGCACCTCGTTCCTGAAGTCACTCTATTTAAGGAGAAATACAGCATCTTAACATGCTGTGTCGCTCACAGGGCCAGAAACGTGAGAACTTGCCTCGAGGTAAGGCCCTGAAATGCTATGCAGAAGCGGAGGCGTGTAGCAGTTTCTATGAGGCCATAGTCGCTTATCTTCAGCATTTTAAAGCCAGTAGGCTTTTCAGGACACCTAGGTGCCTCGCCTGGAAACCCTATTCCCTGCAAGAACACTGAGCCCCCTCAGGCTCCTCTGGCCCTTCTAAGCAATATCCAGGCCAGGAGCTTTCCGACTCACAGTGTGTACGCCGAGTGTAGGGCAACACAGTGCACTCTTATTGGAACATCTTGATTTAGCCAGCAATCGCACAGGTTCACGAGCACTGTTAAGCAAGTTCCAACAGGCCGGGCAAGTCGCTCTCATTCCCTAGTTTGAGCTGTACAGAGAAAAACACTAGGCTTCTCCTTCCATTCAGGACTTCCTACCTGAAGTCACCCTGCCTTCTGAAGAAAGACGACCTTGTTTCTATTGCAACTAAAGCACAGTTTTTCCTGTAGCACGGCAGGCTTTTGAAGAGGCACGGGCCCAGAGGCCTAGCTAGGGCTTTCCTTGGTGAGGCCGTTCACTAGATGCAGAACACCCTGCCTCGAGAAGTTGATTCAGGGAAGCAACAATTGTGTACTCTGTGTCTCATTTGACTTGTTAAAAACCACACAGATGTATGCTGCCTGTGCCCATGGAAATGGGCGCATGATGGGACTAGTCTTGCTTTCCATTTGCAAAGCTCCATTCTTGCTTTCGTGAAGCTCCCTGAAATTCTCTGCTGTTGACAGGCCTCTGGCCACTCTAGGCATGGGTCTGGGAAGAAAAGGAGTTTTCTCTGGGTACACACGGAGCATCATTGGTCGGGGTGTGGCTCTCCTTGCCATGCTCTAGAGCTAAAGGCAATCTCAACGTGAGTCCTTGCATCGAGGTAAGGCCCTGAGTAACCCTGTAGAAAGGGAGGCATGCAGCTCTTTCCATGAGCTCTTAGTGGAGGTCTGTTTTATTTTAAAGGGAGTACCCTTTTCAGGACTGCTACGCCCTTCGGGTGAGCATCATTTTGGTTCAAAGATCACTGACTACCTCCACACCCCTGTGGGCCTGCTGAGCAGCATTGAGTCCCATACGTCCCACGGAGGGTCTCTGTGTCTGCAGAGTCTCGGGCAACAAACTGTACGTTACTTCAGGAGAGCTACATTTCCAGAGCTCTCGAACAGCATCAGAACTACATTTCTAGGCAGTCCAACATGCCCTGGAAGTCTTCGACATTGCCGTCGTCTGAGCTGCCTTGAGAAAACACTCTGCTTAGACTTTATCGAGGACCTCGTTCCTGAAGTCACTCTATTCAAGGAGAAATACAGCATCTTAACATGCTGTGTCGCTCACAGGGCCAGAAACGTGAGAACTTGCCTCGAGGTAAGGCCCTGAAATGCTATGCAGAAGCGGAGGCGTGTAGCAGTTTCCATGAGGCCGTAGTCGCTTATCTTCAGCATTTTAAAGCCAGTAGGCTTTTCAGGACACCTAGGTGCCTCGCCTGGAAACCCTATTCCCTGCAAGAACACTGAGCCCCCTCAGGCTCCCCTGGCCCTTCTAAGCAATATCCAGGCCAGGAGCTTTGCGACTCACAGTGTGTACGCCGAGTGTAGGGCAACACAGTGCACTCTTATTGGAACATCTTGATTTAGCCAGCAATCGCACAGGTTCACGAGCACTGTTAAGCAAGTTCCAACAGGCCGGGCAAGTCGCTCTCATTCCCTAGTTTGAGCTGTACAGAGAAAAACACTAGGCTTCTCCTTCCATTCAGGACTTCCTACCTGAAGTCACCCTGCCTTCTGAAGAAAGACGACCTTGTTTCTATTGCAACTAAAGCACAGTTTTTCCTGTAGCACGGCAGGCTTTTGAAGAGGCACGGGCCCAGAGGCCTAGCTAGGGCTTTCCTTGGTGAGGCCGTTCACTAGATGCAGAACACCCTGCCTCGAGAAGTTGATTCAGGGAAGCAACAATTGTGTACTCTGTGTCTCATTTGACTTGTTAAAAACCACACAGATGTATGCTGCCTGTGCCCATGGAAATGGGCGCATGATGGGACTAGTCTTGCTTTCCATTTGCAAAGCTCCATTCTTGCTTTCGTGAAGCTCCCTGAAATTCTCTGCTGTTGACAGGCCTCTGGCCACTCTAGGCATGGGTCTGGGAAGAAAAGGAGTTTTCTCTGGGTACACACGGAGCATCATTGGTCGGGGTGTGGCTCTCCTTGCCATGCTCTAGAGCTAAAGGCAATCTCAACGTGAGTCCTTGCATCGAGGTAAGGCCCTGAGTAACCCTGTAGAAAGGGAGGCATGCAGCTCTTTCCATGAGCTCTTAGTGGAGGTCTGTTTTATTTTAAAGGGAGTACCCTTTTCAGGACTGCTACGCCCTTCGGGTGAGCATCATTTTGGTTCAAAGATCACTGACTACCTCCACACCCCTGTGGGCCTGCTGAGCAGCATTGAGTCCCATACGTCCCACGGAGGGTCTCTGTGTCTGCAGAGTCTCGGGCAACAAACTGTACGTTACTTCAGGAGAGCTACATTTCCAGAGCTCTCGAACAGCATCAGAACTACATTTCTAGGCAGTCCAACATGCCCTGGAAGTCTTCGACATTGCCGTCGTCTGAGCTGCCTTGAGAAAACACTCTGCTTAGACTTTATCGAGGACCTCGTTCCTGAAGTCACTCTATTCAAGGAGAAATACAGCATCTTAACATGCTGTGTCGCTCACAGGGCCAGAAACGTGAGAACTTGCCTCGAGGTAAGGCCCTGAAATGCTATGCAGAAGCGGAGGCGTGTAGCAGTTTCCATGAGGCCGTAGTCGCTTATCTTCAGCATTTTAAAGCCAGTAGGCTTTTCAGGACACCTAGGTGCCTCGCCTGGAAACCCTATTCCCTGCAAGAACACTGAGCCCCCTCAGGCTCCCCTGGCCCTTCTAAGCAATATCCAGGCCAGGAGCTTTCCGACTCACAGTGTGTACGCCGAGTGTAGGGCAACACATTGCACTCTTATTGGAACATCTTGATTTAGCCAGCAATCGCACAGGTTCACGAGCACTGTTAAGCAAGTTCCAACAGGCCGGGGAAGTCGCTCTCATTCCCTAGTTTGAGCTGTACAGAGAAAAACAGTAAGCTTTTCCTTCCATTCAGGACTTCCTACCTGAAGTCACCCTGCCTCCTGAAGAAAGACGACCTTGTTTCTATTGCAACTAAAGCACAGTTTTTCCTGTAGCACGGCAGGCTTTTGAAGAGGCACGGGCCCAGAGGCCTAGCTAGGGCTTTCCTTGGTGAGGCCGTTCACTAGATGCAGAACACCCTGCCTCGAGAAGTTGATTCAGGGAAGCAACAATTGTGTACTCTGTGTCTCATTTGACTTGTTAAAAACCACACAGATGTATGCTGCCTGTGCCCATGGAAATGGGCGCATGATGGGACTAGTCTTGCTTTCCATTTGCAAAGCTCCATTCTTGCTTTCGTGAAGCTCCCTGAAATTCTCTGCTGTTGACAGGCCTCTGGCCACTCTAGGCATGGGTCTGGGAAGAAAAGGAGTTTTCTCTGGGTACACACGGAGCATCATTGGTCGGGGTGTGGCTCTCCTTGCCATGCTCTAGAGCTAAAGGGAATCTCAACGTGAGTCCTTGCCTCGAGGTAAGGCCCTGAGTAACCCTGTAGAAAGGGAGGCATGCAGCTCTTTCCATGAGCTCTTAGTGGAAGTCTGTTTTATTTTAAAGGAAGAAACCTTTTCAGGACTCCTACGCCTTTCGGGTGAGCATCATTTTGGTTCCAAGGTCACTGACTACCTCCACACCCCTGTGGGCCTGCTGAGCAGCATTGAGTCCCATACGTCCCACGGAGGCCCTCTGTGTCTGCAGAGTCTCAGGCAACACACTGCTCGTTACCTCAGGAGAGCTACATTTCCAGAGCACTCGAACAGCATCAGAACTACATTTCTAGGCAGTCCAACATGCTCTGGAAGTCTTCGACATTGCCCTCGTCTGAGCTGCCGTGAGAAAACACTCTGCTTAGTCTTTATCGAGGACATCGTTCCTGAAGTCACTCTACTCAAGGAGAAATACAGCATCTTAACATGCTGTGTCGCTCACAGGGCAAGAAACGTGAGAACTTGCCTCGAGGTAAGGCCCTGAAATGCTATGCAGAAGCGGAGGCGTGTAGCAGTTTCCATGAGGCCGTAGTCGCTTATCTTCAGCATTTTAAAGCCAGTACGCTTTTCAGGACACCTAGGTGCCTCGCCTGGAAACCCTATTCCCTGCAAGAACACTGAGCACCTTCAGGCTCCCCTGGCCCTTCTAAGCAATATCCAGGCCAGGAGCTTTCAGACTCACAGTGTGTATGCCGAGGGTAGGGCAACACAGTGCACTCTTATTGCGACCTCTTGTTTTAGCCAGCAATTCCACAGGTTCACGAGCACCGTTCTAGCAAGTTCCAACATGACGTGGAAGTCGCACTCATTCTCTAGTTTGAGCTGCACAGAGAAAAACACTAGGCTTCTCCTTCCAATCAGGACCCCCTACCTGAATTCACCCTGCCTCCAGGAGAAAGAAATCTTGCGGTCCTATTGCAACTAAAGCACAGTTTTTCCTGTAGCACTATAGGCTTTTGAAGAGGCACGGTCCCAGAGGCCTGGCTAGGGCTTTCCTTGGTGAGGCCATTCACTACATGCAGGACACCCTGCCTCGAGAAGTTGATTCAGGGAAACAACCAGTGTGTACTCTGTGTCTCTTTTGACTTGTTAGAAACCACACAGATGTATGCTGCCTGTGCCCATGGAAATGGGGGCATGATGGTACTAGCCTTGCTTTCCGTTTGGAAACCTCCATTCTTGCTTCCGTGAAGCTCCCTGAAATTCTCTGCTGTTGACAGGCCTCTGGCCACTGTAGGCATGGGTCTGGGAAGAAAAGGAGTTTTCTCTGGCTACACACGGAGCCTCATTGGCCGGGGTGGGGCGCACCTTGCCATGCTCTAGAGCTAAAGGGAATCTCAACGTGAGTCCCTTCCTCGAGGTAAGGCCCTGAGTAGCTCTGTAGAAAGGGAGGGATGCAGCTCTTTCCATGAGCTCTTAGTGGAGGTCTGTTTTATTTTAAAGGAAGAACCCTTTGCAGGACTCCTACGCCCTTCGGGTGAGCATCATTTTGGTTCCTAGATCACTGACTCCCTCCACACCCCTGTGGGCCTGCTCAGCAGCATTGAGTCCCATACGTCCTACGGAGGCCCTCTGTGTCTGCAGAGTTTCGGGGAACACACTGTACGTTACTTCAGGAGAGCTACATTTCCAGAGCACTCGAAAAGCATCAGAACCACATTTCTACGCAGTCCAGCATGCCCTGGAAGTCTTCGACATTGCCCTCGTCTGAGCTGCCTTGAGAAAACACTCTGCTTAGACTTTATCGAGGACCTCGTTCCTGAAGTCACTCTATTCAAGGAGAAATACAGCATCTTAACATGCTGTGTCGCTCACAGGGCAAGCATCGTGAGAACTTGCCTCGAGGTAAGGCCATGAAATGCTATGCAGAAGCGGAGGCGTGTAGCAGTTTCCATGAGGCCGTAGTCGCTTCTCTTCAGCATTTTAAACCAGTACGCTTTTCAGGACACCTAGGTGCCTCGCTTGGAAACCCTATTACCTGCAAGAACACTGAGTACCCTCAGGCTCCCCTGGCCCTTCTAAGCAATATCCAGGTCAGGAGCTTTCCCACTCACAGTGTGTATGCCGAGTGTAGGGCAACACAGTGCACTCTTATTGGGACATCTTGATTTAGCTAGCAATCGCACAGGTTCACGACCACCGTTAAGCAAGTTCCAACATGCCGTGGAAGTCGCACTCATTCCCTAGTCTGAGCTGCACAGAGAAACACACTAGGCTTCTCCTTCCAATCAGGACCCCCTACCTGAATTCACCCTGCCTCCCGGAGAAAGACGGCTTGCATTCCTATTGCAACTAAAGCACAATTTTACCTGTAGCACTGCAGGTTTTTGAAGAGGTAAGGTCCCGCAGGCCTGGCTAGGGCTTTCCTTGGTGATACCATTCACTACATGCAGGACACCCTGCCTCCAGAAGTTGATTCAGGGAAACAACCAGTGTGTACTCTGTGTCTCTTTTGACTTGTTAAAAACCACAGAGATGTATGTTTCCGGTGCCCATGGAAATGGGGGCATGACGGGGCTAGCCTTAATTTACATTTGGAAAATCCATTCTTGCTTTCGTGAAGCTCCCTGAAATTCTCTGCTGTAGACAGGCCCTTGGCCACTGTAGGCTTGGGTCTGGGAAGAAAATGAGTTTTCTCTGGCTACACCCGGAGCTTCATTGGCCGGGATGAGGCGCACCTTACCATGCTCTAGAGCTAAAGGGAATCTCAACGTGAGTCCTTGCCTCGAGGTAAGGCCCTGAGTAGCCCTGCAGAAAGGGAGGCATGCAGCTCTTTCCATTAGCTCTTAGTCGCTGTTCTGGTTTTCTTTAAAGGAAGTACCCTTTTCAGGACCTCTAGGCCCCTCGGTTGAGCATCATTTTTGTTCCAAGATCTCTGAGTACCTCCACACCCCTGTAGGCCTGCTGAGCAACAAAAGGCCCATTGGTCCCTCGGAGGTCCTCTGTGTCTGCTGAGTCCTGGGCAACACACTGCACTCTTTCTTGTGATATCTTGATTCACAGCACTCGCACAGGTTCAAGAGCAACGTTCAAGCAAGTTCCAACATGCCGTGGAAATCGCACTCAATCCCTAGTCTGAGCTGCACTGAGAAAAACACTAGGCTTCTCCTTCCAATCAGAACCTCCAACCTGAAGTCACCCTGCCTCCAGGAAAAAGACGGCTTGCTTTCCTTTTTACAAGTAAAGCACAGTTTTTCCTGTAGCACTGCAGGCTTTTGAAAAGGCACGGTCCCAGAGGCCTCCTAGGGCGTTCCTTGGTGAGGCCTCAGGCCCAGTGGCCTGGCTAGGGCGTTCCTTGGTGAGGCCGCTCACTAGATGCAGGACACCGTTCCTCGAGAAGTTGATTCAGGGAAGCAACCAGTGTGTACTCGGTGTCTCTTTTGACTTGTTAAAAACCACACAGATGTATGCTGCCTGTGCCCATGGAAATGGGGGCGTGATGGGACTAGCCTTGTATTCCGTTTGGAAACCTCCTTTCTTGCTGCCGTGAAGCTCCCTGAAATTCTCTGCTGTTGACAGGCCTCTGGCCACTGTAGGCATGTGTCTGGGAAGAAAATGAGTTTTCTCTGGGTACACACGGAGCTTCATTGGCCGGGGTTGGGTACACCTTGCCTAGCTCTAGAGGTAAAGGGAGTCTCAACGTGATTCCTTGCCTCGAGGTAAGGCCCTGAGTAACCCTGCAGAAAGGGAGGCATTCAGCTCTTTCCATTAGCTCTTAGTCGCCGTTCTGATTTACTTTAAAGGAAGTACCCTTTTCAGGACCTCTAGGCCCCTCGGTTGAGCATCATTTTTGATCCAAGATCTCTGAGTACCTCCACAACCCTGTAGGCCTGCTGAGCAACAACGAGGCCCATTGGTTCCTCGGAAGTCCTCTGTGTCTGCTGAGTCATGGGCAACACACTGCACTCTTTCTTGTGATATCTTGATTCACAGCACTCTCACAGGTTCAAGAGCAACGTTCAAGCAAGTTCCAACATGCCGTGGAAATCGCACTCAATCCCTAGTCTGAGCTGCACAGAGAAAAACACTAGGCTTCTCCTTCCAATCAGGACCTCCTACCTGAAGTCACCCTGCATCCAGGAGAAAGACGGCTTGCTTTCCTTTTTACAAGTAAAGCACAGTTTTCCCTGTAGCACTGCAGGCTTTTGAAAAGGCACGGTCCCAGAGGCCTGCCTAGGGCGTTCCTTGGTGAGGCCTCGGGCCCAGTGGCCTGGCTAGGGCGTTCCTTGGTGAGGCCGTTCACTAGATGCAGAACACCGTTCCTCGAGAAGTTGATTCAGGGAAGCAACCAGTGTGTACACGGTGTCTCTTTTGACTTGTTAAAAACCACAGAGATCTATGCTGCCTGTGCCCATGGAAATGGGGGCATGATGGGACTAGCCTTGCATTCCGTTTGGAAACCTCCTTTCTTGATGCCGTGAAGCTCCCTGAAATTCTCTGCTGTTGACAGGCCTCTGGCCACTGTAGGCATGGCTCTGGGATAAAAATGAGTTTTCTCTGGGTACACACGGAGCTTCATTGGCCGGGGTTGGGCTCACCTTGCCTAGCTCTAGAGCTAAAGGGAGTCTCAACGTGATTCCTTGCCTCGAGGTAAGGCCCTGAGTAGCCCTGCAGAAAGGGAGGCATGCAGCTCTTTCCATGAGCTCTGAGTGGAGGGCTGTTTTATTTTAAAGGAAGTACCCTTTTCAGGACTCCTACGCCCTTGTGGAGAGCATCATTTTGGTTCCAAGATCACTGACTCCCTCCACACCCCTGTGGGCCTGCTGAGCAGCATTGAGTCCCATACGTCCAACGGAGGCCCTCTCTGTCTGCAGAGTCTCAGGCAACACACTGTACGTTACTTCAGCAGAGCTACATTTCCGGAGCACTCGAACAGCATCAGAACCACATTTCTAGTCAGTTCAACATGCCCTGGATGTATTCGACATTGCCCTCGTCTGAGTTGCCCTGAGAAAACACTCTGCTTAAAATTTAACGAGGACCTCGTTCCTGAAGTCACTCTATTCAAGGAGAAATACAGCATCTTAACATGCTGTGTCGCTCACAAGGCAAGAAACGTGAGAACGTACCTCGAGGTAAGTCCATGAAATGCTATGCAGAAGCAGAGGCGTATAGCAGTTTCCATGAGGCCGTAGTCGCTTATCTTCAGCATTTTAGCCACTACACTTTTCAGGACACCTAGGTGCCTCGCCTGGAAACCCTATTCCCTGCAAGAACACTGAGTACCCTCAGTCTCCCCTGGCCCTTCTAAGCAATATCCAGGCCAGGAGCTTTCCGACTCACATTGTGTATGCCGAGTGTAGGGCAACACAGTGGACCCTTATTGAAACATATTGATTGAGCCAGCATCGCACACGTTCACGAGCACCGTTAAGCAAGTTCCAACAGGCCGTGGAAGTCGCTCTCATTCCCTAGTTTGAGCTGTACAGAGAGAAACAGTAAGCTTCTCCTTCCATTAAGGACCTCCTACATGAAGTCACCCTGCCTCCTGAAGAAAGACGACCTCGTTTCTATTGCAACTAAAGCACAGTTTCTCCTGTAGCACGGCAGGCTTTTGAAGAGGCACGGGCCCAGAGGCCTAGCTAGGGCTTAGCTTGGTGAGGCCGTTCACTAGAAGCAGAACACCCTGCCTCGAGAAGTTGATTCAGGGAAGCAACAACTGTGTACTCTGTGTCTCATTTGACTTGTTAAAAACCACACAGATGTATGCTGCCTGTGCCCATGGAAATGGGCGCATGATGGGACTAGCCTTGCTTTCCGTTTGGAAACCTCCATTCTTGCTTCCGTGAAGCTCCCTGAAATTCTCTGCTGTTGACAGGCCTCTGGCCACTGTAGGCATGGGTCTGGGAAGAAAATGAGTTTTCTCTGGCTACACACGGAGCTTCATTGGCCGGGGTGGGGCGCACCTTGCCATGCTCTAGAGCTAAAGGGAATCTCAACGTGAGTCCCTGCCTCGAGGTAAGGCCCTGAGTAGCCCTGCAAAACGGGAGGCATGCAGCTCTTTCCATGAGCTCTTAGTGGAAGTCTCTTTTATTTTAAAGGAAGTACCCTTTTCAGGACTGCTACGCCCTTCGGGTGAGCATCATTTTGGTTCAAAGATCACTGACTACATACACACCCCTGTGGGCCTGCTGAGCAGCATTGAGTCCCATACGTCCCACGGAGGGTCCCTGTGTCTGCAGAGTCTCGGGCAACACACTGTACGTTACTTCAGGAGAGCTACATTTCCAGAGCACTCGAACAGCATCAGAACTACATTTCTAGGCAGTCCAACATGCCCTGGAAGTCTTCGACATTGCCCTCGTCTGAGCTGCCCTGAGAAAACACTCTGCTTAGACTTTATCGAGGACCTCGTTCCTGAAGTCACTCGATTCAAGGAGAAATACAGCATCTTAACATGCTGTGTCGCTCACAGGGCAAGAAACGTGAGAACTTGCCTCGAGGTAAGGCCCTGAAATGCTATGCAGAAGCGGAGGCGTGTAGCAGTTTCTATGAGGCCATAGTCGCTTATCTTTAGCATTTTAACGCCAGTAGGCTTTTCAGGACACCTAGGTGCCTCGCCTGGAAACTCTATTCCCTGCAAGAACACTGAGTACCTTCAGGCTCCCCTGGCCCTTCTAAGCAATATCCAGGCCAGGAGCTTTCCGACTCACAGTGTGTATGCCGAGGGTAGGGCTACACAGTGCACTCTTATTGGGACATCTTGTTTTAGCCAGCAATCCCACAGGTTCACGAGCACCATTCTAGCAAGTTCCAACATGCCGTGGAAGTCGCACTCATTCCCTAGTCTGAGCTGCACAGAGAAAAACACTAGGCTTCTCCTTCCAATCAGGACCCCCTACCTGAATTCACCCTGCCTCCAGGAGAAAGAAATCTTGCGTTCCTATTGCAACTAAAGCACAGTTTTTCCTGTAGCACTGCAGGCTTTTGAAGAGGCATGGTCCCAGAGGCCTGGCTAGGGCTTTCCTTGGTGAGGCCATTCACTACATTCAGGACACCATGCCTCGAGAAGTTGATTCAGGGAGACAACCAGTGTGTACTCTGTGTCTCTTTTGACTTGTTAGAAACCACAGAGATGTATGCTGCCTGTGCCCATGGAAATGGGGGCATGATGGTACTAGCCTTGCTTTCCGTTTGGAAACCTCCATTCTTGCTTCCGTGAAGCTCCCTGAAATTCTCTGCTGTTGACAGGCCTCTGGCCACTGGTGGCATGGGTCTGGGAAGAAAAGGAGATTTCTCTGTGTACACACGGAGCATCATTGGTCGGGGTGTGGCTCACCTTGCCATGCTCTAGAGCTAAAGGGAATCTCAACGTGAGTCCTTGCCGCGAGGTAAGGCCCTGAGTAGCCCTGCAGAATGGGAGGCATGCAGCTCTTTCCATGAGCTCTTAGTGGAGGTCTGTTTTATTTTAAAGGAAGTACCCTTTTCAGGACTGCTACGCCCTTCAGGTGAGCATCATTTTGGTTCAAAAATCACTGACTACCTCCACACCCCTGTGGGCCTGCTGAGCAGCATTGAGTCCCATACGTCCCACGGAGGGTCTCTGTGTCTGCAGAGTCTCGGGCAACACACTGTACGTTACTTCAGGAGAGCTACATTTCCAGAGCACTCGAACAGCATCAGAACTACATTTCTAGGCAGTCCAACATGCCCTGGAAGTCTTCGACATTGCCCTCGTCTGAGCTGCCCTGAGAAAACACTCTGCTTAGACTTTCTCGAGGACCTCGTTCCTGAAGTCACTCTATTCAAGGAGAAATAAAGCATCTTAACGTGCTGTGTCGCTCATAGGGCAAGAAACGTGAGAGCTTGCCTCGAGGTAAGGCCCTGAAATGCTATGCAGAAGCGGAGGCGTGTAGCAGTTTCTATGAGGCCATAGTCGCTTATCTTTAGCATTTTAACGCCAGTACGCTTTTCAGGACACCTAGGTGCTTCGCCTGGAAACTCTATTCCCTGCAAGAACACTGAGTACCTTCAGGCTCCCCTGGCCCTTTTAAGCAATATCGAGGCCAGGAGCTTTCCGACTCACAGTGTGTATGCCGAGGGTAGGGCAACACAGTGCACTCTTATTGGGACCTCTTGTGTTAGCCAGCAATCCCACAGGTTCACGAGCACCGTTCTAGCAAGTTCCAACATGCCGTGGAAGTCGCACTCATTCCCTAGTCTGAGCTGCACAGAGAAAAACACTAGGCTTCTCCTTCCAATCAGGACCCCCTTCCTGAATTCACCCTGCCTCCAGGAGAAAGAAATCTTGCGTTCCTATTGCAACTAAAGCACAGTTTTTCCTGTAGCACTGCAGGCTTTTGAAGAGGCACGGTCCCAGAGGCCTGGCTAGGGCTTTCCTTGGTGAGGCCATTCACTACATTCAGGACACCCTGCCTCGAGAAGTTGATTCAGGGAAACAACCAGTGTGTACTCTGTGTCTCTTTTGACTTGTTAGAAACCACAGAGATGTATGCTGCCTGTGCCCATGGAAATGGGGGCATGATGGTACTAGCTTTGCTTTCCGTTTGGAAACCTCCATTCTTGCTTCCGTGAAGCTCCCTGAAATTCTCTGCTGTTGACAGGCCTCTGGCCACTGTAGGCATGGGTCTGGGATAAAAATGAGTTTTCTCTGGGTACACACGGAGCTTCATTGGCCGGGGTTGGGCTCACCTTGCCTAGCTCTAGAGCTAAAGGGAGTCTCAACGTGATTCCTTGCCTCGAGGTAAGGCCCTGAGTAGCCCTGCAGAAAGGGAGGCATGCAGCTCTTTCCATGAGCTCTGAGTGGAGGGCTGTTTTATTTTAAAGGAAGTACCCTTTTCAGGACTCCTACGCCCTTGTGGAGAGCATCATTTTGGTTCCAAGATCACTGACTCCCTCCACACCCCTGTGGGCCTGCTGAGCAGCATTGAGTCCCATACGTCCAACGGAGGCCCTCTCTGTCTGCAGAGTCTCAGGCAACACACTGTACGTTACTTCAGCAGAGCTACATTTCCGGAGCACTCGAACAGCATCAGAACCACATTTCTAGTCAGTTCAACATGCCCTGGATGTATTCGACATTGCCCTCGTCTGAGTTGCCCTGAGAAAACACTCTGCTTAAAATTTAACGAGGACCTCGTTCCTGAAGTCACTCTATTCAAGGAGAAATACAGCATCTTAACATGCTGTGTCGCTCACAAGGCAAGAAACGTGAGAACGTACCTCGAGGTAAGTCCATGAAATGCTATGCAGAAGCAGAGGCGTATAGCAGTTTCCATGAGGCCGTAGTCGCTTATCTTCAGCATTTTAGCCACTACACTTTTCAGGACACCTAGGTGCCTCGCCTGGAAACCCTATTCCCTGCAAGAACACTGAGTACCCTCAGTCTCCCCTGGCCCTTCTAAGCAATATCCAGGCCAGGAGCTTTCCGACTCACATTGTGTATGCCGAGTGTAGGGCAACACAGTGGACCCTTATTGAAACATATTGATTGAGCCAGCATCGCACACGTTCACGAGCACCGTTAAGCAAGTTCCAACAGGCCGTGGAAGTCGCTCTCATTCCCTAGTTTGAGCTGTACAGAGAGAAACAGTAAGCTTCTCCTTCCATTAAGGACCTCCTACATGAAGTCACCCTGCCTCCTGAAGAAAGACGACCTCGTTTCTATTGCAACTAAAGCACAGTTTCTCCTGTAGCACGGCAGGCTTTTGAAGAGGCACGGGCCCAGAGGCCTAGCTAGGGCTTAGCTTGGTGAGGCCGTTCACTAGAAGCAGAACACCCTGCCTCGAGAAGTTGATTCAGGGAAGCAACAACTGTGTACTCTGTGTCTCATTTGACTTGTTAAAAACCACACAGATGTATGCTGCCTGTGCCCATGGAAATGGGCGCATGATGGGACTAGCCTTGCTTTCCGTTTGGAAACCTCCATTCTTGCTTCCGTGAAGCTCCCTGAAATTCTCTGCTGTTGACAGGCCTCTGGTCACTGTAGGCATGGGTCTGGGAAGAAAATGAGTTTTCTCTGGCTACACACGGAGCTTCATTGGCCGGGGTGGGGCGCACCTTGCCAGGCTCTAGAGCTAAAGGGAATCTCAACGTGAGTCCCTGCCTCGAGGTAAGGCCCTGAGTAGCCCTGCAGAACGGGAGGCATGCAGCTCTTTCCATGAGCTCTTAGTGGAAGTCTCTTTTATTTTAAAGGAAGTACCCTTTTCAGGACTGCTACGCCCTTCGGGTGAGCATCATTTTGGTTCAAAGATCACTGACTACATCCACACCCCTGTGGGCCTGCTGAGCAGCATTGAGTCCCATACGTCCCACGGAGGGTCCCTGTGTCTGCAGAGTCTCGGGCAACACACTGTACGTTACTTCAGGAGAGCTACATTTCCAGAGCACTCGAACAGCATCAGAACTACATTTCTAGGCAGTCCAACATGCCCTGGAAGTCTTCGACATTGCCCTCGTCTGAGCTGCCCTGAGAAAACACTCTGCTTAGACTTTATCGAGGACCTCGTTCCTGAAGTCACTCGATTCAAGGAGAAATACAGCATCTTAACATGCTGTGTCGCTCACAGGGCAAGAAACGTGAGAACTTGCCTCGAGGTAAGGCCCTGAAATGCTATGCAGAAGCGGAGGCGTGTAGCAGTTTCTATGAGGCCATAGTCGCTTATCTTTAGCATTTTAACGCCAGTAGGCTTTTCAGGACACCTAGGTGCCTCGCCTGGAAACTCTATTCCCTGCAAGAACACTGAGTACCTTCAGGCTCCCCTGGCCCTTCTAAGCAATATCCAGGCCAGGAGCTTTCCGACTCACAGTGTGTATGCCGAGGGTAGGGCTACACAGTGCACTCTTATTGGGACATCTTGTTTTAGCCAGCAATCCCACAGGTTCACGAGCACCATTCTAGCAAGTTCCAACATGCCGTGGAAGTCGCACTCATTCCCTAGTCTGAGCTGCACAGAGAAAAACACTAGGCTTCTCCTTCCAATCAGGACCCCCTACCTGAATTCACCCTGCCTCCAGGAGAAAGAAATCTTGCGTTCCTATTGCAACTAAAGCACAGTTTTTCCTGTAGCACTGCAGGCTTTTGAAGAGGCATGGTCCCAGAGGCCTGGCTAGGGCTTTCCTTGGTGAGGCCATTCACTACATTCAGGACACCATGCCTCGAGAAGTTGATTCAGGGAGACAACCAGTGTGTACTCTGTGTCTCTTTTGACTTGTTAGAAACCACAGAGATGTATGCTGCCTGTGCCCATGGAAATGGGGGCATGATGGTACTAGCCTTGCTTTCCGTTTGGAAACCTCCATTCTTGCTTCCGTGAAGCTCCCTGAAATTCTCTGCTGTTGACAGGCCTCTGGCCACTGGTGGCATGGGTCTGGGAAGAAAAGGAGATTTCTCTGTGTACAGACGGAGCTTCATTGGCCGGGGTTGGGCTCACCTTGCCTAGCTCTAGAGCTAAAGGGAGTCTCAACGTGATTCCTTGCCTCGAGGTAAGGCCCTGAGTAGCCCTGCAGAAAGGGAGGCATGCAGCTCTTTCCATGAGCTCTGAGTGGAGGGCTGTTTTATTTTAAAGGAAGTACCCTTTTCAGGACTCCTACGCCCTTGTGGAGAGCATCATTTTGGTTCCAAGATCACTGACTCCCTCCACACCCCTGTGGGCCTGCTGAGCAGCATTGAGTCCCATACGTCCAACGGAGGCCCTCTCTGTCTGCAGAGTCTCAGGCAACACACTGTACGTTACTTCAGCAGAGCTACATTTCCGGAGCACTCGAACAGCATCAGAACCACATTTCTAGTCAGTTCAACATGCCCTGGATGTATTCGACATTGCCCTCGTCTGAGTTGCCCTGAGAAAACACTCTGCTTAAAATTTAACGAGGACCTCGTTCCTGAAGTCACTCTATTCAAGGAGAAATACAGCATCTTAACATGCTGTGTCGCTCACAAGGCAAGAAACGTGAGAACGTACCTCGAGGTAAGTCCATGAAATGCTATGCAGAAGCAGAGGCGTATAGCAGTTTCCATGAGGCCGTAGTCGCTTATCTTCAGCATTTTAGCCACTACACTTTTCAGGACACCTAGGTGCCTCGCCTGGAAACCCTATTCCCTGCAAGAACACTGAGTACCCTCAGTCTCCCCTGGCCCTTCTAAGCAATATCCAGGCCAGGAGCTTTCCGACTCACATTGTGTATGCCGAGTGTAGGACAACACAGTGGACCCTTATTGAAACATATTGAGTGAGCCAGCATCGCACACGTTCACGAGCACCGTTAAGCAAGTTCCAACAGGCCGTGGAAGTCGCTCTCATTCCCTAGTTTGAGCTGTACAGAGAGAAACAGTAAGCTTCTCCTTCCATTAAGGACCTCCTACATGAAGTCACCCTGCCTCCTGAAGAAAGACGACCTCGTTTCTATTGCAACTAAAGCACAGTTTCTCCTGTAGCACGGCAGGCTTTTGAAGAGGCACGGGCCCAGAGGCCTAGCTAGGGCTTAGCTTGGTGAGGCCGTTCACTAGAAGCAGAACACCCTGCCTCGAGAAGTTGATTCAGGGAAGCAACAACTGTGTACTCTGTGTCTCATTTGACTTGTTAAAAACCACACAGATGTATGCTGCCTGTGCCCATGGAAATGGGCGCATGATGGGACTAGCCTTGCTTTCCGTTTGGAAACCTCCATTCTTGCTTCCGTGAAGCTCCCTGAAATTCTCTGCTGTTGACAGGCCTCTGGTCACTGTAGGCATGGGTCTGGGAAGAAAATGAGTTTTCTCTGGCTACACACGGAGCTTCATTGGCCGGGGTGGGGCGCACCTTGCCAGGCTCTAGAGCTAAAGGGAATCTCAACGTGAGTCCCTGCCTCGAGGTAAGGCCCTGAGTAGCCCTGCAGAACGGGAGGCATGCAGCTCTTTCCATGAGCTCTTAGTGGAAGTCTCTTTTATTTTAAAGGAAGTACCCTTTTCAGGACTGCTACGCCCTTCGGGTGAGCATCATTTTGGTTCAAAGATCACTGACTACATCCACACCCCTGTGGGCCTGCTGAGCAGCATTGAGTCCCATACGTCCCACGGAGGGTCCCTGTGTCTGCAGAGTCTCGGGCAACACACTGTACGTTACTTCAGGAGAGCTACATTTCCAGAGCACTCGAACAGCATCAGAACTACATTTCTAGGCAGTCCAACATGCCCTGGAAGTCTTCGACATTGCCCTCGTCTGAGCTGCCCTGAGAAAACACTCTGCTTAGACTTTATCGAGGACCTCGTTCCTGAAGTCACTCGATTCAAGGAGAAATACAGCATCTTAACATGCTGTGTCGCTCACAGGGCAAGAAACGTGAGAACTTGCCTCGAGGTAAGGCCCTGAAATGCTATGCAGAAGCGGAGGCGTGTAGCAGTTTCTATGAGGCCATAGTCGCTTATCTTTAGCATTTTAACGCCAGTAGGCTTTTCAGGACACCTAGGTGCCTCGCCTGGAAACTCTATTCCCTGCAAGAACACTGAGTACCTTCAGGCTCCCCTGGCCCTTCTAAGCAATATCCAGGCCAGGAGCTTTCCGACTCACAGTGTGTATGCCGAGGGTAGGGCTACACAGTGCACTCTTATTGGGACATCTTGTTTTAGCCAGCAATCCCACAGGTTCACGAGCACCATTCTAGCAAGTTCCAACATGCCGTGGAAGTCGCACTCATTCCCTAGTCTGAGCTGCACAGAGAAAAACACTAGGCTTCTCCTTCCAATCAGGACCCCCTACCTGAATTCACCCTGCCTCCAGGAGAAAGAAATCTTGCGTTCCTATTGCAACTAAAGCACAGTTTTTCCTGTAGCACTGCAGGCTTTTGAAGAGGCATGGTCCCAGAGGCCTGGCTAGGGCTTTCCTTGGTGAGGCCATTCACTACATTCAGGACACCATGCCTCGAGAAGTTGATTCAGGGAGACAACCAGTGTGTACTCTGTGTCTCTTTTGACTTGTTAGAAACCACAGAGATGTATGCTGCCTGTGCCCATGGAAATGGGGGCATGATGGTACTAGCCTTGCTTTCCGTTTGGAAACCTCCATTCTTGCTTCCGTGAAGCTCCCTGAAATTCTCTGCTGTTGACAGGCCTCTGGCCACTGGTGGCATGGGTCTGGGAAGAAAAGGAGATTTCTCTGTGTACACACGGAGCATCATTGGTCGGGGTGTGGCTCACCTTGCCATGCTCTAGAGCTAAAGGGAATCTCAACGTGAGTCCTTGCCGCGAGGTAAGGCCCTGAGTAGCCCTGCAGAATGGGAGGCATGCAGCTCTTTCCATGAGCTCTTAGTGGAGGTCTGTTTTATTTTAAAGGAAGTACCCTTTTCAGGACTGCTACGCCCTTCGGGTGAGCATCATTTTGGTTCAAAGATCACTGACTACCTCCACACCCCTGTGTGCCTGCTGAGCAGCATTGAGTCCCATACGTCCCACGGAGGGTCTCTGTGTCTGCAGAGTCTCGGGCAACACACTGTACGTTACTTCAGGAGAGCTACATTTCCAGAGCACTCGAACAGCATCAGAACTACATTTCTAGGCAGTCCAACATGCCCTGGACGTCTTCGACATTGCCCTCGTCTGAGCTGCCCTGAGAAAACACTTTGCTTCGAATTTATTGAGCACCTCGTTCCTGAAGTCACTCTATTAAAGGAGAAATACAGCATCTTAACATGCTGTGTCGCTCACAGGGCCAGAAACGTGAGAACTTGCCTCGAGGTAAGGCCCTGAAATGCTATGCAGAAGCGGAGGCGTGTAGCAGTTTCCATGAGGCCGTAGTCGCTTTTCTTCAGCATTTTAACGCCAGTAGGCTTTTCAGGACACCTAGGTGCCTCGCCTGGAAACCCTATTCCCTGCAAGAACACTGAGTACCTTCAGGCTCCCCTGGCCCTTCAAAGCAATATCCAGGCCAGGAGCTGTCCGACTCACAGTGTGTATGCCGAGGATAGAGAAACACAGTGCACACTTATTGGGACATCTTGTGTTAGCCAGCAATCCCACAGGTTCACGAGCACCGTTCTAGCAAGTTCCAACATGCCGTGGAAGTCGCACTCATTCCCTAGTCTGAGCTGCACAGAGAAAAACACTAGGCTTCTCCTTCCAATCAGGACCCCCTTCCTGAATTCACCCTGCCTCCAGGAGAAAGAAATCTTGCGTTCCTATTGCAACTAAAGCACAGTTTTTCCTGTAGCACTGCAGGCTTTTGAAGAGGCACGGTCCCAGAGGCCTGGCTAGGGCTTTCCTTGGTGAGGCCATTCACTACATTCAGGACACCCTGCCTCGAGAAGTTGATTCAGGGAAACAACCAGTGTGTACTCTGTGTCTCTTTTGACTTGTTAGAAACCACAGAGATGTATGCTGCCTGTGCCCATGGAAATGGGGGCATGATGGTACTAGCTTTGCTTTCCGTTTGGAAACCTCCATTCTTGCTTCCGTGAAGCTCCCTGAAATTCTCTGCTGTTGACAGGCCTCTGGCCACTGTAGGCATGGGTCTGGGATAAAAATGAGTTTTCTCTGGGTACACACGGAGCTTCATTGGCCGGGGTTGGGCTCACCTTGCCTAGCTCTAGAGCCAAAGGGAGTCTCAACGTGATTCCTTGCCTCGAGGTAAGGCCCTGAGTAGCCCTGCAGAAAGGGAGGCATGCAGCTCTTTCCATGAGCTCTGAGTGGAGGGCTGTTTTATTTTAAAGGAAGTACCCTTTTCAGGACTCCTACGCCCTTGTGGAGAGCATCATTTTGGTTCCAAGATCACTGACTCCCTCCACACCCCTGTGGGCCTGCTGAGCAGCATTGAGTCCCATACGTCCAACGGAGGCCCTCTCTGTCTGCAGAGTCTCAGGCAACACACTGTACGTTACTTCAGCAGAGCTACATTTCCGGAGCACTCGAACAGCATCAGAACCACATTTCTAGTCAGTTCAACATGCCCTGGATGTATTCGACATTGCCCTCGTCTGAGTTGCCCTGAGAAAACACTCTGCTTAAAATTTAACGAGGACCTCGTTCCTGAAGTCACTCTATTCAAGGAGAAATACAGCATCTTAACATGCTGTGTCGCTCACAAGGCAAGAAACGTGAGAACGTACCTCGAGGTAAGTCCATGAAATGCTATGCAGAAGCAGAGGCGTATAGCAGTTTCCATGAGGCCGTAGTCGCTTATCTTCAGCATTTTAGCCACTACACTTTTCAGGACACCTAGGTGCCTCGCCTGGAAACCCTATTCCCTGCAAGAACACTGAGTACCCTCAGTCTCCCCTGGCCCTTCTAAGCAATATCCAGGCCAGGAGCTTTCCGACTCACATTGTGTATGCCGAGTGTAGGGCAACACAGTGGACCCTTATTGAAACATATTGATTGAGCCAGCATCGCACACGTTCACGAGCACCGTTAAGCAAGTTCCAACAGGCCGTGGAAGTCGCTCTCATTCCCTAGTTTGAGCTGTACAGAGAGAAACAGTAAGCTTCTCCTTCCATTAAGGACCTCCTACATGAAGTCACCCTGCCTCCTGAAGAAAGACGACCTCGTTTCTATTGCAACTAAAGCACAGTTTCTCCTGTAGCACGGCAGGCTTTTGAAGAGGCACGGGCCCAGAGGCCTAGCTAGGGCTTAGCTTGGTGAGGCCGTTCACTAGAAGCAGAACACCCTGCCTCGAGAAGTTGATTCAGGGAAGCAACAACTGTGTACTCTGTGTCTCATTTGACTTGTTAAAAACCACACAGATGTATGCTGCCTGTGCCCATGGAAATGGGCGCATGATGGGACTAGCCTTGCTTTCCGTTTGGAAACCTCCATTCTTGCTTCCGTGAAGCTCCCTGAAATTCTCTGCTGTTGACAGGCCTCTGGTCACTGTAGGCATGGGTCTGGGAAGAAAATGAGTTTTCTCTGGCTACACACGGAGCTTCATTGGCCGGGGTGGGGCGCACCTTGCCAGGCTCTAGAGCTAAAGGGAATCTCAACGTGAGTCCCTGCCTCGAGGTAAGGCCCTGAGTAGCCCTGCAGAACGGGAGGCATGCAGCTCTTTCCATGAGCTCTTAGTGGAAGTCTCTTTTATTTTAAAGGAAGTACCCTTTTCAGGACTGCTACGCCCTTCGGGTGAGCATCATTTTGGTTCAAAGATCACTGACTACATCCACACCCCTGTGGGCCTGCTGAGCAGCATTGAGTCCCATACGTCCCACGGAGGGTCCCTGTGTCTGCAGAGTCTCGGGCAACACACTGTACGTTACTTCAGGAGAGCTACATTTCCAGAGCACTCGAACAGCATCAGAACTACATTTCTAGGCAGTCCAACATGCCCTGGAAGTCTTCGACATTGCCCTCGTCTGAGCTGCCCTGAGAAAACACTCTGCTTAGACTTTATCGAGGACCTCGTTCCTGAAGTCACTCGATTCAAGGAGAAATACAGCATCTTAACATGCTGTGTCGCTCACAGGGCAAGAAACGTGAGAACTTGCCTCGAGGTAAGGCCCTGAAATGCTATGCAGAAGCGGAGGCGTGTAGCAGTTTCTATGAGGCCATAGTCGCTTATCTTTAGCATTTTAACGCCAGTAGGCTTTTCAGGACACCTAGGTGCCTCGCCTGGAAACTCTATTCCCTGCAAGAACACTGAGTACCTTCAGGCTCCCCTGGCCCTTCTAAGCAATATCCAGGCCAGGAGCTTTCCGACTCACAGTGTGTATGCCGAGGGTAGGGCTACACAGTGCACTCTTATTGGGACATCTTGTTTTAGCCAGCAATCCCACAGGTTCACGAGCACCATTCTAGCAAGTTCCAACATGCCGTGGAAGTCGCACTCATTCCCTAGTCTGAGCTGCACAGAGAAAAACACTAGGCTTCTCCTTCCAATCAGGACCCCCTACCTGAATTCACCCTGCCTCCAGGAGAAAGAAATCTTGCGTTCCTATTGCAACTAAAGCACAGTTTTTCCTGTAGCACTGCAGGCTTTTGAAGAGGCATGGTCCCAGAGGCCTGGCTAGGGCTTTCCTTGGTGAGGCCATTCACTACATTCAGGACACCATGCCTCGAGAAGTTGATTCAGGGAGACAACCAGTGTGTACTCTGTGTCTCTTTTGACTTGTTAGAAACCACAGAGATGTATGCTGCCTGTGCCCATGGAAATGGGGGCATGATGGTACTAGCCTTGCTTTCCGTTTGGAAACCTCCATTCTTGCTTCCGTGAAGCTCCCTGAAATTCTCTGCTGTTGACAGGCCTCTGGCCACTGGTGGCATGGGTCTGGGAAGAAAAGGAGATTTCTCTGTGTACAGACGGAGCTTCATTGGCCGGGGTTGGGCTCACCTTGCCTAGCTCTAGAGCTAAAGGGAGTCTCAACGTGATTCCTTGCCTCGAGGTAAGGCCCTGAGTAGCCCTGCAGAAAGGGAGGCATGCAGCTCTTTCCATGAGCTCTGAGTGGAGGGCTGTTTTATTTTAAAGGAAGTACCCTTTTCAGGACTCCTACGCCCTTGTGGAGAGCATCATTTTGGTTCCAAGATCACTGACTCCCTCCACACCCCTGTGGGCCTGCTGAGCAGCATTGAGTCCCATACGTCCAACGGAGGCCCTCTCTGTCTGCAGAGTCTCAGGCAACACACTGTACGTTACTTCAGCAGAGCTACATTTCCGGAGCACTCGAACAGCATCAGAACCACATTTCTAGTCAGTTCAACATGCCCTGGATGTATTCGACATTGCCCTCGTCTGAGTTGCCCTGAGAAAACACTCTGCTTAAAATTTAACGAGGACCTCGTTCCTGAAGTCACTCTATTCAAGGAGAAATACAGCATCTTAACATGCTGTGTCGCTCACAAGGCAAGAAACGTGAGAACGTACCTCGAGGTAAGTCCATGAAATGCTATGCAGAAGCAGAGGCGTATAGCAGTTTCCATGAGGCCGTAGTCGCTTATCTTCAGCATTTTAGCCACTACACTTTTCAGGACACCTAGGTGCCTCGCCTGGAAACCCTATTCCCTGCAAGAACACTGAGTACCCTCAGTCTCCCCTGGCCCTTCTAAGCAATATCCAGGCCAGGAGCTTTCCGACTCACATTGTGTATGCCGAGTGTAGGACAACACAGTGGACCCTTATTGAAACATATTGAGTGAGCCAGCATCGCACACGTTCACGAGCACCGTTAAGCAAGTTCCAACAGGCCGTGGAAGTCGCTCTCATTCCCTAGTTTGAGCTGTACAGAGAGAAACAGTAAGCTTCTCCTTCCATTAAGGACCTCCTACATGAAGTCACCCTGCCTCCTGAAGAAAGACGACCTCGTTTCTATTGCAACTAAAGCACAGTTTCTCCTGTAGCACGGCAGGCTTTTGAAGAGGCACGGGCCCAGAGGCCTAGCTAGGGCTTAGCTTGGTGAGGCCGTTCACTAGAAGCAGAACACCCTGCCTCGAGAAGTTGATTCAGGGAAGCAACAACTGTGTACTCTGTGTCTCATTTGACTTGTTAAAAACCACACAGATGTATGCTGCCTGTGCCCATGGAAATGGGCGCATGATGGGACTAGCCTTGCTTTCCGTTTGGAAACCTCCATTCTTGCTTCCGTGAAGCTCCCTGAAATTCTCTGCTGTTGACAGGCCTCTGGTCACTGTAGGCATGGGTCTGGGAAGAAAATGAGTTTTCTCTGGCTACACACGGAGCTTCATTGGCCGGGGTGGGGCGCACCTTGCCAGGCTCTAGAGCTAAAGGGAATCTCAACGTGAGTCCCTGCCTCGAGGTAAGGCCCTGAGTAGCCCTGCAGAACGGGAGGCATGCAGCTCTTTCCATGAGCTCTTAGTGGAAGTCTCTTTTATTTTAAAGGAAGTACCCTTTTCAGGACTGCTACGCCCTTCGGGTGAGCATCATTTTGGTTCAAAGATCACTGACTACATCCACACCCCTGTGGGCCTGCTGAGCAGCATTGAGTCCCATACGTCCCACGGAGGGTCCCTGTGTCTGCAGAGTCTCGGGCAACACACTGTACGTTACTTCAGGAGAGCTACATTTCCAGAGCACTCGAACAGCATCAGAACTACATTTCTAGGCAGTCCAACATGCCCTGGAAGTCTTCGACATTGCCCTCGTCTGAGCTGCCCTGAGAAAACACTCTGCTTAGACTTTATCGAGGACCTCGTTCCTGAAGTCACTCGATTCAAGGAGAAATACAGCATCTTAACATGCTGTGTCGCTCACAGGGCAAGAAACGTGAGAACTTGCCTCGAGGTAAGGCCCTGAAATGCTATGCAGAAGCGGAGGCGTGTAGCAGTTTCTATGAGGCCATAGTCGCTTATCTTTAGCATTTTAACGCCAGTAGGCTTTTCAGGACACCTAGGTGCCTCGCCTGGAAACTCTATTCCCTGCAAGAACACTGAGTACCTTCAGGCTCCCCTGGCCCTTCTAAGCAATATCCAGGCCAGGAGCTTTCCGACTCACAGTGTGTATGCCGAGGGTAGGGCTACACAGTGCACTCTTATTGGGACATCTTGTTTTAGCCAGCAATCCCACAGGTTCACGAGCACCATTCTAGCAAGTTCCAACATGCCGTGGAAGTCGCACTCATTCCCTAGTCTGAGCTGCACAGAGAAAAACACTAGGCTTCTCCTTCCAATCAGGACCCCCTACCTGAATTCACCCTGCCTCCAGGAGAAAGAAATCTTGCGTTCCTATTGCAACTAAAGCACAGTTTTTCCTGTAGCACTGCAGGCTTTTGAAGAGGCATGGTCCCAGAGGCCTGGCTAGGGCTTTCCTTGGTGAGGCCATTCACTACATTCAGGACACCATGCCTCGAGAAGTTGATTCAGGGAGACAACCAGTGTGTACTCTGTGTCTCTTTTGACTTGTTAGAAACCACAGAGATGTATGCTGCCTGTGCCCATGGAAATGGGGGCATGATGGTACTAGCCTTGCTTTCCGTTTGGAAACCTCCATTCTTGCTTCCGTGAAGCTCCCTGAAATTCTCTGCTGTTGACAGGCCTCTGGCCACTGGTGGCATGGGTCTGGGAAGAAAAGGAGATTTCTCTGTGTACACACGGAGCATCATTGGTCGGGGTGTGGCTCACCTTGCCATGCTCTAGAGCTAAAGGGAATCTCAACGTGAGTCCTTGCCGCGAGGTAAGGCCCTGAGTAGCCCTGCAGAATGGGAGGCATGCAGCTCTTTCCATGAGCTCTTAGTGGAGGTCTGTTTTATTTTAAAGGAAGTACCCTTTTCAGGACTGCTACGCCCTTCGGGTGAGCATCATTTTGGTTCAAAGATCACTGACTACCTCCACACCCCTGTGTGCCTGCTGAGCAGCATTGAGTCCCATACGTCCCACGGAGGGTCTCTGTGTCTGCAGAGTCTCGGGCAACACACTGTACGTTACTTCAGGAGAGCTACATTTCCAGAGCACTCGAACAGCATCAGAACTACATTTCTAGGCAGTCCAACATGCCCTGGACGTCTTCGACATTGCCCTCGTCTGAGCTGCCCTGAGAAAACACTTTGCTTCGAATTTATTGAGCACCTCGTTCCTGAAGTCACTCTATTAAAGGAGAAATACAGCATCTTAACATGCTGTGTCGCTCACAGGGCCAGAAACGTGAGAACTTGCCTCGAGGTAAGGCCCTGAAATGCTATGCAGAAGCGGAGGCGTGTAGCAGTTTCCATGAGGCCGTAGTCGCTTTTCTTCAGCATTTTAACGCCAGTAGGCTTTTCAGGACACCTAGGTGCCTCGCCTGGAAACCCTATTCCCTGCAAGAACACTGAGTACCTTCAGGCTCCCCTGGCCCTTCAAAGCAATATCCAGGCCAGGAGCTGTCCGACTCACAGTGTGTATGCCGAGGATAGAGAAACACAGTGCACACTTATTGGGACATCTTGTGTTAGCCAGCAATCCCACAGGTTCACGAGCACCGTTCTAGCAAGTTCCAACATGCCGTGGAAGTCGCACTCATTCCCTAGTCTGAGCTGCACAGAGAAAAACACTAGGCTTCTCCTTCCAATCAGGACCCCCTTCCTGAATTCACCCTGCCTCCAGGAGAAAGAAATCTTGCGTTCCTATTGCAACTAAAGCACAGTTTTTCCTGTAGCACTGCAGGCTTTTGAAGAGGCACGGTCCCAGAGGCCTGGCTAGGGCTTTCCTTGGTGAGGCCATTCACTACATTCAGGACACCCTGCCTCGAGAAGTTGATTCAGGGAAACAACCAGTGTGTACTCTGTGTCTCTTTTGACTTGTTAGAAACCACAGAGATGTATGCTGCCTGTGCCCATGGAAATGGGGGCATGATGGTACTAGCTTTGCTTTCCGTTTGGAAACCTCCATTCTTGCTTCCGTGAAGCTCCCTGAAATTCTCTGCTGTTGACAGGCCTCTGGCCACTGTAGGCATGGGTCTGGGATAAAAATGAGTTTTCTCTGGGTACACACGGAGCTTCATTGGCCGGGGTTGGGCTCACCTTGCCTAGCTCTAGAGCCAAAGGGAGTCTCAACGTGATTCCTTGCCTCGAGGTAAGGCCCTGAGTAGCCCTGCAGAAAGGGAGGCATGCAGCTCTTTCCATGAGCTCTGAGTGGAGGGCTGTTTTATTTTAAAGGAAGTACCCTTTTCAGGACTCCTACGCCCTTGTGGAGAGCATCATTTTGGTTCCAAGATCACTGACTCCCTCCACACCCCTGTGGGCCTGCTGAGCAGCATTGAGTCCCATACGTCCAACGGAGGCCCTCTCTGTCTGCAGAGTCTCAGGCAACACACTGTACGTTACTTCAGCAGAGCTACATTTCCGGAGCACTCGAACAGCATCAGAACCACATTTCTAGTCAGTTCAACATGCCCTGGATGTATTCGACATTGCCCTCGTCTGAGTTGCCCTGAGAAAACACTCTGCTTAAAATTTAACGAGGACCTCGTTCCTGAAGTCACTCTATTCAAGGAGAAATACAGCATCTTAACATGCTGTGTCGCTCACAAGGCAAGAAACGTGAGAACGTACCTCGAGGTAAGTCCATGAAATGCTATGCAGAAGCAGAGGCGTATAGCAGTTTCCATGAGGCCGTAGTCGCTTATCTTCAGCATTTTAGCCACTACACTTTTCAGGACACCTAGGTGCCTCGCCTGGAAACCCTATTCCCTGCAAGAACACTGAGTACCCTCAGTCTCCCCTGGCCCTTCTAAGCAATATCCAGGCCAGGAGCTTTCCGACTCACATTGTGTATGCCGAGTGTAGGGCAACACAGTGGACCCTTATTGAAACATATTGATTGAGCCAGCATCGCACACGTTCACGAGCACCGTTAAGCAAGTTCCAACAGGCCGTGGAAGTCGCTCTCATTCCCTAGTTTGAGCTGTACAGAGAGAAACAGTAAGCTTCTCCTTCCATTAAGGACCTCCTACATGAAGTCACCCTGCCTCCTGAAGAAAGACGACCTCGTTTCTATTGCAACTAAAGCACAGTTTCTCCTGTAGCACGGCAGGCTTTTGAAGAGGCACGGGCCCAGAGGCCTAGCTAGGGCTTAGCTTGGTGAGGCCGTTCACTAGAAGCAGAACACCCTGCCTCGAGAAGTTGATTCAGGGAAGCAACAACTGTGTACTCTGTGTCTCATTTGACTTGTTAAAAACCACACAGATGTATGCTGCCTGTGCCCATGGAAATGGGCGCATGATGGGACTAGCCTTGCTTTCCGTTTGGAAACCTCCATTCTTGCTTCCGTGAAGCTCCCTGAAATTCTCTGCTGTTGACAGGCCTCTGGTCACTGTAGGCATGGGTCTGGGAAGAAAATGAGTTTTCTCTGGCTACACACGGAGCTTCATTGGCCGGGGTGGGGCGCACCTTGCCAGGCTCTAGAGCTAAAGGGAATCTCAACGTGAGTCCCTGCCTCGAGGTAAGGCCCTGAGTAGCCCTGCAGAACGGGAGGCATGCAGCTCTTTCCATGAGCTCTTAGTGGAAGTCTCTTTTATTTTAAAGGAAGTACCCTTTTCAGGACTGCTACGCCCTTCGGGTGAGCATCATTTTGGTTCAAAGATCACTGACTACATCCACACCCCTGTGGGCCTGCTGAGCAGCATTGAGTCCCATACGTCCCACGGAGGGTCCCTGTGTCTGCAGAGTCTCGGGCAACACACTGTACGTTACTTCAGGAGAGCTACATTTCCAGAGCACTCGAACAGCATCAGAACTACATTTCTAGGCAGTCCAACATGCCCTGGAAGTCTTCGACATTGCCCTCGTCTGAGCTGCCCTGAGAAAACACTCTGCTTAGACTTTATCGAGGACCTCGTTCCTGAAGTCACTCGATTCAAGGAGAAATACAGCATCTTAACATGCTGTGTCGCTCACAGGGCAAGAAACGTGAGAACTTGCCTCGAGGTAAGGCCCTGAAATGCTATGCAGAAGCGGAGGCGTGTAGCAGTTTCTATGAGGCCATAGTCGCTTATCTTTAGCATTTTAACGCCAGTAGGCTTTTCAGGACACCTAGGTGCCTCGCCTGGAAACTCTATTCCCTGCAAGAACACTGAGTACCTTCAGGCTCCCCTGGCCCTTCTAAGCAATATCCAGGCCAGGAGCTTTCCGACTCACAGTGTGTATGCCGAGGGTAGGGCTACACAGTGCACTCTTATTGGGACATCTTGTTTTAGCCAGCAATCCCACAGGTTCACGAGCACCATTCTAGCAAGTTCCAACATGCCGTGGAAGTCGCACTCATTCCCTAGTCTGAGCTGCACAGAGAAAAACACTAGGCTTCTCCTTCCAATCAGGACCCCCTACCTGAATTCACCCTGCCTCCAGGAGAAAGAAATCTTGCGTTCCTATTGCAACTAAAGCACAGTTTTTCCTGTAGCACTGCAGGCTTTTGAAGAGGCATGGTCCCAGAGGCCTGGCTAGGGCTTTCCTTGGTGAGGCCATTCACTACATTCAGGACACCATGCCTCGAGAAGTTGATTCAGGGAGACAACCAGTGTGTACTCTGTGTCTCTTTTGACTTGTTAGAAACCACAGAGATGTATGCTGCCTGTGCCCATGGAAATGGGGGCATGATGGTACTAGCCTTGCTTTCCGTTTGGAAACCTCCATTCTTGCTTCCGTGAAGCTCCCTGAAATTCTCTGCTGTTGACAGGCCTCTGGCCACTGGTGGCATGGGTCTGGGAAGAAAAGGAGATTTCTCTGTGTACACACGGAGCATCATTGGTCGGGGTGTGGCTCACCTTGCCATGCTCTAGAGCTAAAGGGAATCTCAACGTGAGTCCTTGCCGCGAGGTAAGGCCCTGAGTAGCCCTGCAGAATGGGAGGCATGCAGCTCTTTCCATGAGCTCTTAGTGGAGGTCTGTTTTATTTTAAAGGAAGTACCCTTTTCAGGACTGCTACGCCCTTCGGGTGAGCATCATTTTGGTTCAAAGATCACTGACTACCTCCACACCCCTGTGGGCCTGCTGAGCAGCATTGAGTCCCATACGTCCCACGGAGGGTCTCTGTGTCTGCAGAGTCTCGGGCAACACACTGTACGTTACTTCAGGAGAGCTACATTTCCAGAGCACTCGAACAGCATCAGAACTACATTTCTAGGCAGTCCAACATGCCCTGGACGTCTTCGACATTGCCCTCGTCTGAGCTGCCCTGAGAAAACACTTTGCTTCGAATTTATTGAGCACCTCGTTCCTGAAGTCACTCTATTAAAGGAGAAATACAGCATCTTAACATGCTGTGTCGCTCACAGGGCCAGAAACGTGAGAACTTGCCTCGAGGTAAGGCCCTGAAATGCTATGCAGAAGCGGAGGCGTGTAGCAGTTTCCATGAGGCCGTAGTCGCTTTTCTTCAGCATTTTAACGCCAGTAGGCTTTTCAGGACACCTAGGTGCCTCGCCTGGAAACCCTATTCCCTGCAAGAACACTGAGTACCTTCAGGCTCCCCTGGCCCTTCAAAGCAATATCCAGGCCAGGAGCTGTCCGACTCACAGTGTGTATGCCGAGGATAGAGAAACACAGTGCACTCTTATTGGGACATCTTGTGTTAGCCAGCAATCCCACAGGTTCACGAGCACCGTTCTAGCAAGTTCCAACATGCCGTGGAAGTCGCACTCATTCCCTAGTCTGAGCTGCACAGAGAAAAACACTAGGCTTCTCCTTCCAATCAGGACCCCCTTCCTGAATTCACCCTGCCTCCAGGAGAAAGAAATCTTGCGTTCCTATTGCAACTAAAGCACAGTTTTTCCTGTAGCACTGCAGGCTTTTGAAGAGGCACGGTCCCAGAGGCCTGGCTAGGGCTTTCCTTGGTGAGGCCATTCACTACATTCAGGACACCCTGCCTCGAGAAGTTGATTCAGGGAAACAACCAGTGTGTACTCTGTGTCTCTTTTGACTTGTTAGAAACCACAGAGATGTATGCTGCCTGTGCCCATGGAAATGGGGGCATGATGGTACTAGCTTTGCTTTCCGTTTGGAAACCTCCATTCTTGCTTCCGTGAAGCTCCCTGAAATTCTCTGCTGTTGACAGGCCTCTGGCCACTGTAGGCATGGGTCTGGGATAAAAATGAGTTTTCTCTGGGTACACACGGAGCTTCATTGGCCGGGGTTGGGCTCACCTTGCCTAGCTCTAGAGCCAAAGGGAGTCTCAACGTGATTCCTTGCCTCGAGGTAAGGCCCTGAGTAGCCCTGCAGAAAGGGAGGCATGCAGCTCTTTCCATGAGCTCTGAGTGGAGGGCTGTTTTATTTTAAAGGAAGTACCCTTTTCAGGACTCCTACGCCCTTGTGGAGAGCATCATTTTGGTTCCAAGATCACTGACTCCCTCCACACCCCTGTGGGCCTGCTGAGCAGCATTGAGTCCCATACGTCCAACGGAGGCCCTCTCTGTCTGCAGAGTCTCAGGCAACACACTGTACGTTACTTCAGCAGAGCTACATTTCCGGAGCACTCGAACAGCATCAGAACCACATTTCTAGTCAGTTCAACATGCCCTGGATGTATTCGACATTGCCCTCGTCTGAGTTGCCCTGAGAAAACACTCTGCTTAAAATTTAACGAGGACCTCGTTCCTGAAGTCACTCTATTCAAGGAGAAATACAGCATCTTAACATGCTGTGTCGCTCACAAGGCAAGAAACGTGAGAACGTACCTCGAGGTAAGTCCATGAAATGCTATGCAGAAGCAGAGGCGTATAGCAGTTTCCATGAGGCCGTAGTCGCTTATCTTCAGCATTTTAGCCACTACACTTTTCAGGACACCTAGGTGCCTCGCCTGGAAACCCTATTCCCTGCAAGAACACTGAGTACCCTCAGTCTCCCCTGGCCCTTCTAAGCAATATCCAGGCCAGGAGCTTTCCGACTCACATTGTGTATGCCGAGTGTAGGGCAACACAGTGGACCCTTATTGAAACATATTGATTGAGCCAGCATCGCACACGTTCACGAGCACCGTTAAGCAAGTTCCAACAGGCCGTGGAAGTCGCTCTCATTCCCTAGTTTGAGCTGTACAGAGAGAAACAGTAAGCTTCTCCTTCCATTAAGGACCTCCTACATGAAGTCACCCTGCCTCCTGAAGAAAGACGACCTCGTTTCTATTGCAACTAAAGCACAGTTTCTCCTGTAGCACGGCAGGCTTTTGAAGAGGCACGGGCCCAGAGGCCTAGCTAGGGCTTAGCTTGGTGAGGCCGTTCACTAGAAGCAGAACACCCTGCCTCGAGAAGTTGATTCAGGGAAGCAACAACTGTGTACTCTGTGTCTCATTTGACTTGTTAAAAACCACACAGATGTATGCTGCCTGTGCCCATGGAAATGGGCGCATGATGGGACTAGCCTTGCTTTCCGTTTGGAAACCTCCATTCTTGCTTCCGTGAAGCTCCCTGAAATTCTCTGCTGTTGACAGGCCTCTGGTCACTGTAGGCATGGGTCTGGGAAGAAAATGAGTTTTCTCTGGCTACACACGGAGCTTCATTGGCCGGGGTGGGGCGCACCTTGCCAGGCTCTAGAGCTAAAGGGAATCTCAACGTGAGTCCCTGCCTCGAGGTAAGGCCCTGAGTAGCCCTGCAGAACGGGAGGCATGCAGCTCTTTCCATGAGCTCTTAGTGGAAGTCTCTTTTATTTTAAAGGAAGTACCCTTTTCAGGACTGCTACGCCCTTCGGGTGAGCATCATTTTGGTTCAAAGATCACTGACTACATCCACACCCCTGTGGGCCTGCTGAGCAGCATTGAGTCCCATACGTCCCACGGAGGGTCCCTGTGTCTGCAGAGTCTCGGGCAACACACTGTACGTTACTTCAGGAGAGCTACATTTCCAGAGCACTCGAACAGCATCAGAACTACATTTCTAGGCAGTCCAACATGCCCTGGAAGTCTTCGACATTGCCCTCGTCTGAGCTGCCCTGAGAAAACACTCTGCTTAGACTTTATCGAGGACCTCGTTCCTGAAGTCACTCGATTCAAGGAGAAATACAGCATCTTAACATGCTGTGTCGCTCACAGGGCAAGAAACGTGAGAACTTGCCTCGAGGTAAGGCCCTGAAATGCTATGCAGAAGCGGAGGCGTGTAGCAGTTTCTATGAGGCCATAGTCGCTTATCTTTAGCATTTTAACGCCAGTAGGCTTTTCAGGACACCTAGGTGCCTCGCCTGGAAACTCTATTCCCTGCAAGAACACTGAGTACCTTCAGGCTCCCCTGGCCCTTCTAAGCAATATCCAGGCCAGGAGCTTTCCGACTCACAGTGTGTATGCCGAGGGTAGGGCTACACAGTGCACTCTTATTGGGACATCTTGTTTTAGCCAGCAATCCCACAGGTTCACGAGCACCATTCTAGCAAGTTCCAACATGCCGTGGAAGTCGCACTCATTCCCTAGTCTGAGCTGCACAGAGAAAAACACTAGGCTTCTCCTTCCAATCAGGACCCCCTACCTGAATTCACCCTGCCTCCAGGAGAAAGAAATCTTGCGTTCCTATTGCAACTAAAGCACAGTTTTTCCTGTAGCACTGCAGGCTTTTGAAGAGGCATGGTCCCAGAGGCCTGGCTAGGGCTTTCCTTGGTGAGGCCATTCACTACATTCAGGACACCATGCCTCGAGAAGTTGATTCAGGGAGACAACCAGTGTGTACTCTGTGTCTCTTTTGACTTGTTAGAAACCACAGAGATGTATGCTGCCTGTGCCCATGGAAATGGGGGCATGATGGTACTAGCCTTGCTTTCCGTTTGGAAACCTCCATTCTTGCTTCCGTGAAGCTCCCTGAAATTCTCTGCTGTTGACAGGCCTCTGGCCACTGGTGGCATGGGTCTGGGAAGAAAAGGAGATTTCTCTGTGTACACACGGAGCATCATTGGTCGGGGTGTGGCTCACCTTGCCATGCTCTAGAGCTAAAGGGAATCTCAACGTGAGTCCTTGCCGCGAGGTAAGGCCCTGAGTAGCCCTGCAGAATGGGAGGCATGCAGCTCTTTCCATGAGCTCTTAGTGGAGGTCTGTTTTATTTTAAAGGAAGTACCCTTTTCAGGACTGCTACGCCCTTCGGGTGAGCATCATTTTGGTTCAAAGATCACTGACTACCTCCACACCCCTGTGGGCCTGCTGAGCAGCATTGAGTCCCATACGTCCCACGGAGGGTCTCTGTGTCTGCAGAGTCTCGGGCAACACACTGTACGTTTCGTCAGGAGAGCTACATTTCCAGAGCACTCGAACAGCATCAGAACTACATTTCTAGGCAGTCCAACATGCCCTGGAAGTCTTCGACATTGCCCTCGTCTGAGCTGCCCTGAGAAAACACTCTGCTTAGACTTTCTCGAGGACCTCGTTCCTGAAGTCACTCTATTCAAGGAGAAATAAAGCATCTTAACGTGCTGTGTCGCTCATAGGGCAAGAAACGTGAGAACTTGCCTCGAGGTAAGGCCCTGAAATGCTATGCAGAAGCGGAGGCGTGTAGCAGTTTCTATGAGGCCATAGTCGCTTATCTTTAGCATTTTAACGCCAGTACGCTTTTCAGGACACCTAGGTGCTTCGCCTGGAAACTCTATTCCCTGCAAGAACACTGAGTACCTTCAGGCTCCCCTGGCCCTTTTAAGCAATATCCAGGCCAGGAGCTTTCCGACTCACAGTGTGTATGCCGAGGGTAGGGCAACACAGTGCACTCTTATTGGGACCTCTTGGTTTAGCCAGCAATCCCACAGGTTCACGAGCACCGTTCTAGCAAGTTCCAACATGCCGTGGAAGTCGCACTCATTCCCTAGTCTGAGCTGCACAGAGAAAAACACTAGGCTTCTCCTTCCAATCAGGACCCCCTACCTGAATTCACCCTGCCTCCAGGAGAAGGAAATCTTGCGTTCCTATTGCAACTAAAGCACAGTTTTTCCTGTAGCACTGCAGGCTTTTGAAGAGGCATGGTCCCAGAGGCCTGGCTAGGGCTTTCCTTGGTGAGGCCATTCACTACATGCAGGACACCCTGCCTCGAGAAGTTGATTCAGGGAAACAACCAGTGTGTACTCTGTGTCTCTTTTGACTTGTTAGAAAACACAGAGATGTATGCTGCCTGTGCCCATGGAAATGGGGGCATGATGGTACTAGCCTTGCTTTACGTTTGGAAACCTCCATTCTTGCTTCCGTGAAGCTCCCTGAAATTCTCTGCTGTTGACAGGACTCCGGCCACTGGTGGCATGGGTCTGGGAAGAAAAGGAGTTTTCTCTGGGTACACACGGAGCATCATTGGTCGGGGTGTGGCTCTCCTTGCCATGCTCTAGAGCTAAAGGCAATCTCAACGTGAGTCCTTGCATCGAGGTAAGGCCCTGAGTAACCCTGTAGAAAGGGAGGCATGCAGCTCTTTCCATGAGCTCTTAGTGGAGGTCTGTTTTATTTTAAAGGAAGTACCCTTTTCAGGACTGCTACGCCCTTCGGGTGAGCATCATTTTGGTTCAAAGATCACTGACTACCTCCACACCCCTGTGTGCCTGCTGAGCAGCATTGAGTCCCATACGTCCCACGGAGGGTCTCTGTGTCTGCAGAGTCTCGGGCAACACACTGTACGTTACTTCAGGAGAGCTACATTTCCAGAGCACTCGAACAGCATCAGAACTACATTTCTAGGCAGTCCAACATGCCCTGGACGTCTTCGACATTGCCCTCGTCTGAGCTGCCCTGAGAAAACACTTTGCTTCGAATTTATTGAGCACCTCGTTCCTGAAGTCACTCTATTTAAGGAGAAATACAGCATCTTAACATGCTGTGTCGCTCACAGGGCCAGAAACGTGAGAACTTGCCTCGAGGTAAGGCCCTGAAATGCTATGCAGAAGCGGAGGCGTGTAGCAGTTTCTATGAGGCCATAGTCGCTTATCTTCAGCATTTTAAAGCCAGTAGGCTTTTCAGGACACCTAGGTGCCTCGCCTGGAAACCCTATTCCCTGCAAGAACACTGAGCCCCCTCAGGCTCCTCTGGCCCTTCTAAGCAATATCCAGGCCAGGAGCTTTCCGACTCACAGTGTGTACGCCGAGTGTAGGGCAACACAGTGCACTCTTATTGGAACATCTTGATTTAGCCAGCAATCGCACAGGTTCACGAGCACTGTTAAGCAAGTTCCAACAGGCCGGGCAAGTCGCTCTCATTCCCTAGTTTGAGCTGTACAGAGAAAAACACTAGGCTTCTCCTTCCATTCAGGACTTCCTACCTGAAGTCACCCTGCCTTCTGAAGAAAGACGACCTTGTTTCTATTGCAACTAAAGCACAGTTTTTCCTGTAGCACGGCAGGCTTTTGAAGAGGCACGGGCCCAGAGGCCTAGCTAGGGCTTTCCTTGGTGAGGCCGTTCACTAGATGCAGAACACCCTGCCTCGAGAAGTTGATTCAGGGAAGGAACAATTGTGTACTCTGTGTCTCATTTGACTTGTTAAAAACCACACAGATGTATGCTGCCTGTGCCCATGGAAATGGGCGCATGATGGGACTAGTCTTGCTTTCCATTTGCAAAGCTCCATTCTTGCTTTCGTGAAGCTCCCTGAAATTCTCTGCTGTTGACAGGCCTCTGGCCACTCTAGGCATGGGTCTGGGAAGAAAAGGAGTTTTCTCTGGGTACACACGGAGCATCATTGGTCGGGGTGTGGCTCTCCTTGCCATGCTCTAGAGCTAAAGGCAATCTCAACGTGAGTCCTTGCATCGAGGTAAGGCCCTGAGTAACCCTGTAGAAAGGGAGGCATGCAGCTCTTTCCATGAGCTCTTAGTGGAGGTCTGTTTTATTTTAAAGGGAGTACCCTTTTCAGGACTGCTACGCCCTTCGGGTGAGCATCATTTTGGTTCAAAGATCACTGACTACCTCCACACCCCTGTGGGCCTGCTGAGCAGCATTCAGTCCCATACGTCCCACGGAGGGTCTCTGTGTCTGCAGAGTCTCGGGCAACAAACTGTACGTTACTTCAGGAGAGCTACATTTCCAGAGCTCTCGAACAGCATCAGAACTACATTTCTAGGCAGTCCAACATGCCCTGGAAGTCTTCGACATTGCCGTCGTCTGAGCTGCCTTGAGAAAACACTCTGCTTAGACTTTATCGAGGACCTCGTTCCTGAAGTCACTCTATTCAAGGAGAAATACAGCATCTTAACATGCTGTGTCGCTCACAGGGCCAGAAACGTGAGAACTTGCCTCGAGGTAAGGCCCTGAAATGCTATGCAGAAGCGGAGGCGTGTAGCAGTTTCCATGAGGCCGTAGTCGCTTATCTTCAGCATTTTAAAGCCAGTAGGCTTTTCAGGACACCTAGGTGCCTCGCCTGGAAACCCTATTCCCTGCAAGAACACTGAGCCCCCTCAGGCTCCCCTGGCCCTTCTAAGCAATATCCAGGCCAGGAGCTTTGCGACTCACAGTGTGTACGCCGAGTGTAGGGCAACACAGTGCACTCTTATTGGAACATCTTGATTTAGCCAGCAATCGCACAGGTTCACGAGCACTGTTAAGCAAGTTCCAACAGGCCGGGCAAGTCGCTCTCATTCCCTAGTTTGAGCTGTGCAGAGAAAAACACTAGGCTTCTCCTTCCATTCAGGACTTCCTACCTGAAGTCACCCTGCCTTCTGAAGAAAGACGACCTTGTTTCTATTGCAACTAAAGCACAGTTTTTCCTGTAGCACGGCAGGCTTTTGAAGAGGCACGGGCCCAGAGGCCTAGCTAGGGCTTTCCTTGGTGAGGCCGTTCACTAGATGCAGAACACCCTGCCTCGAGAAGTTGATTCAGGGAAGCAACAATTGTGTACTCTGTGTCTCATTTGACTTGTTAAAAACCACACAGATGTATGCTGCCTGTGCCCATGGAAATGGGCGCATGATGGGACTAGTCTTGCTTTCCATTTGCAAAGCTCCATTCTTGCTTTCGTGAAGCTCCCTGAAATTCTCTGCTGTTGACAGGCCTCTGGCCACTCTAGGCATGGGTCTGGGAAGAAAAGGAGTTTTCTCTGGGTACACACGGAGCATCATTGGTCGGGGTGTGGCTCTCCTTGCCATGCTCTAGAGCTAAAGGGAATCTCAACGTGAGTCCTTGCCTCGAGGTAAGGCCCTGAGTAGCCCTGCAGAATGGGAGGCATGCAGCTCTTTCCATGAGCTCTTAGTGGAAGTCTGTTTTATTTTAAAGGAAGAAACCTTTTCAGGACTCCTACGCCTTTCGGGTGAGCATCATTTTGGTTCCAAGGTCACTGACTACCTCCACACCCCTGTGGGCCTGCTGAGCAGCATTGAGTCCCATACGTCCCACGGAGGCCCTCTGTGTCTGCAGAGTCTCAGGCAACACACTGCTCGTTACCTCAGGAGAGCTACATTTCCAGAGCACTCGAACAGCATCAGAACTACATTTCTAGGCAGTCCAACATGCTCTGGAAGTCTTCGACATTGCCCTCGTCTGAGCTGCCGTGAGAAAACACTCTGCTTAGTCTTTATCGAGGACATCGTTCCTGAAGTCACTCTACTCAAGGAGAAATACAGCATCTTAACATGCTGTGTCGCTCACAGGGCAAGAAACGTGAGAAATTGCCTCGAGGTAAGGCCCTGAAATGCTATGCAGAAGCGGAGGTGTGTAGCAGTTTCCATGAGGCCGTAGTCGCTTATCTTCAGCATTTTAAAGCCAGTACGCTTTTCAGGACACCTAGGTGCCTCGCCTGGAAACCCTATTCCCTGCAAGAACACTGAGCACCTTCAGGCTCCCCTGGCCCTTCTAAGCAATATCCAGGCCAGGAGCTTTCAGACTCACAGTGTGTATGCCGAGGGTAGGGCAACACAGTGCACTCTTATTGCGACCTCTTGTTTTAGCCAGCAATTCCACAGGTTCACGAGCACCGTTCTAGCAAGTTCCAACATGACGTGGAAGTCGCACTCATTCTCTAGTTTGAGCTGCACAGAGAAAAACACTAGGCTTCTCCTTCCAATCAGGACCCCCTACCTGAATTCACCCTGCCTCCAGGAGAAAGAAATCTTGCGGTCCTATTGCAACTAAAGCACAGTTTTTCCTGTAGCACTATAGGCTTTTGAAGAGGCACGGTCCCAGAGGCCTGGCTAGGGCTTTCCTTGGTGAGGCCATTCACTACATGCAGGACACCCTGCCTCGAGAAGTTGATTCAGGGAAACAACCAGTGTGTACTCTGTGTCTCTTTTGACTTGTTAGAAACCACACAGATGTATGCTGCCTCTGCCCATGGAAATGGGGGCATGATGGTACTAGCCTTGCTTTCCGTTTGGAAACCTCCATTCTTGCTTCCGTGAAGCTCCCTGAAATTCTCTGCTGTTGACAGGCCTCTGGCCACTGTAGGCATGGGTCTAGGAAGAAAAGGAGTTTTCTCTGGCTACACACGGAGCTTCATTGGCCGGGGTGGGGCGCACCTTGTCATGCTCTAGAGCTAAAGGGAATCTCAACGTGAGTCCCTGCCTCGAGGTAAGGCCCTGAGTAGCTCTGTAGAAAGGGAGGGATGCAGCTCTTTCCATGAGCTCTTAGTGGAGGTCTGTTTTATTTTAAAGGAAGAACCCTTTGCAGGACTCCTACGCCCTTCGGGTGAGCATCATTTTGGTTCCTAGATCACTGACTCCCTCCACACCCCTGTGGGCCTGCTCAGCAGCATTGAGTCCCATACGTCCTACGGAGGCCCTCTGTGTCTGCAGAGTTTCGGGGAACACACTGTACGTTACTTCAGGAGAGCTACATTTCCAGAGCACTCGAAAAGCATCAGAACCACATTTCTACGCAGTCCAGCATGCCCTGGAAGTCTTCGACATTGCCCTCGTCTGAGCTGCCTTGAGAAAACACTCTGCTTAGACTTTATCGAGGACCTCGTTCCTGAAGTCACTCTATTCAAGGAGAAATACAGCATCTTAACATGCTGTGTCGCTCACAGGGCAAGCATCGTGAGAACTTGCCTCGAGGTAAGGCCATGAAATGCTATGCAGAAGCGGAGGCGTGTAGCAGTTTCCATGAGGCCGTAGTCGCTTCTCTTCAGCATTTTAAACCAGTACGCTTTTCAGGACACCTAGGTGCCTCGCTTGGAAACCCTATTACCTGCAAGAACACTGAGTACCCTCAGGCTCCCCTGGCCCTTCTAAGCAATATCCAGGTCAGGAGCTTTCCCACTCACAGTGTGTATGCCGAGTGTAGGGCAACACAGTGCACTCTTATTGGGACATCTTGATTTAGCTAGCAATCGCACAGGTTCACGACCACCGTTAAGCAAGTTCCAACATGCCGTGGAAGTCGCACTCATTCCCTAGTCTGAGCTGCACAGAGAAACACACTAGGCTTCTCCTTCCAATCAGGACCCCCTACCTGAATTCACCCTGCCTCCCGGAGAAAGACGGCTTGCATTCCTATTGCAACTAAAGCACAATTTTACCTGTAGCACTGCAGGTTTTTGAAGAGGTAAGGTCCCGCAGGCCTGGCTAGGGCTTTCCTTGGTGATACCATTCACTACATGCAGGACACCCTGCCTCCAGAAGTTGATTCAGGGAAACAACCAGTGTGTACTCTGTGTCTCTTTTGACTTGTTAAAAACCACAGAGATGTATGTTTCCGGTGCCCATGGAAATGGGGGCATGACGGGGCTAGCCTTAATTTACATTTGGAAAATCCATTCTTGCTTTCGTGAAGCTCCCTGAAATTCTCTGCTGTAGACAGGCCCTTGGCCACTGTAGGCTTGGGTCTGGGAAGAAAATGAGTTTTCTCTGGCTACACCCGGAGCTTCATTGGCCGGGATGAGGCGCACCTTACCATGCTCTAGAGCTAAAGGGAATCTCAACGTGAGTCCTTGCCTCGAGGTAAGGCCCTGAGTAGCCCTGCAGAAAGGGAGGCATGCAGCTCTTTCCATTAGCTCTTAGTCGCTGTTCTGGTTTTCTTTAAAGGAAGTACCCTTTTCAGGACCTCTAGGCCCCTCGGTTGAGCATCATTTTTGATCCAAGATCTCTGAGTACCTCCACACCCCTGTAGGCCTGCTGAGCAACAAAAGGCCCATTGGTCCCTCGGAGGTCCTCTGTGTCTGCTGAGTCCTGGGCAACACACTGCACTCTTTCTTGTGATATCTTGATTCACAGCACTCGCACAGGTTCAAGAGCAACGTTCAAGCAAGTTCCAACATGCCGTGGAAATCGCACTCAATCCCTAGTCTGAGCTGCACTGAGAAAAACACTAGGCTTCTCCTTCCAATCAGAACCTCCAACCTGAAGTCACCCTGCCTCCAGGAAAAAGACGGCTTGCTTTCCTTTTTACAAGTAAAGCACAGTTTTTCCTGTAGCACTGCAGGCTTTTGAAAAGGCACGGTCCCAGAGGCCTCCTAGGGCGTTCCTTGGTGAGGCCTCAGGCCCAGTGGCCTGGCTAGGGCGTTCCTTGGTGAGGCCGCTCACTAGATGCAGGACACCGTTCCTCGAGAAGTTGATTCAGGGAAGCAACCAGTGTGTACTCGGTGTCTCTTTTGACTTGTTAAAAACCACACAGATGTATGCTGCCTGTGCCCATGGAAATGTGGGCGTGATGGGACTAGCCTTGTATTCCGTTTGGAAACCTCCTTTCTTGCTGCCGTGAAGCTCCCTGAAATTCTCTGCTGTTGACAGGCCTCTGGCCACTGTAGGCATGTGTCTGGGAAGAAAATGAGTTTTCTCTGGGTACACACGGAGCTTCATTGGCCGGGGTTGGGTACACCTTGCCTAGCTCTAGAGGTAAAGGGAGTCTCAACGTGATTCCTTGCCTCGAGGTAAGGCCCTGAGTAACCCTGCAGAAAGGGAGGCATTCAGCTCTTTCCATTAGCTCTTAGTCGCCGTTCTGATTTACTTTAAAGGAAGTACCCTTTTCAGGACCTCTAGGCCCCTCGGTTGAGCATCATTTTTGATCCAAGATCTCTGAGTACCTCCACAACCCTGTAGGCCTGCTGAGCAACAACGAGGCCCATTGGTTCCTCGGAAGTCCTCTGTGTCTGCTGAGTCATGGGCAACACACTGCACTCTTTCTTGTGATATCTTGATTCACAGCACTCTCACAGGTTCAAGAGCAACGTTCAAGCAAGTTCCAACATGCCGTGGAAATCGCACTCAATCCCTAGTCTGAGCTGCACAGAGAAAAACACTAGGCTTCTCCTTCCAATCAGGACCTCCTACCTGAAGTCACCCTGCATCCAGGAGAAAGACGGCTTGCTTTCCTTTTTACAAGTAAAGCACAGTTTTCCCTGTAGCACTGCAGGCTTTTGAAAAGGCACGGTCCCAGAGGCCTGCCTAGGGCGTTCCTTGGTGAGGCCTCGGGCCCAGTGGCCTGGCTAGGGCGTTCCTTGGTGAGGCCGTTCACTAGATGCAGAACACCGTTCCTCGAGAAGTTGATTCAGGGAAGCAACCAGTGTGTACACGGTGTCTCTTTTGACTTGTTAAAAACCACAGAGATCTATGCTGCCTGTGCCCATGGAAATGGGGGCATGATGGGACTAGCCTTGCATTCCGTTTGGAAACCTCCTTTCTTGATGCCGTGAAGCTCCCTGAAATTCTCTGCTGTTGACAGGCCTCTGGCCACTGTAGGCATGGCTCTGGGATAAAAATGAGTTTTCTCTGGGTACACACGGAGCTTCATTGGCCGGGGTTGGGCTCACCTTGCCTAGCTCTAGAGCTAAAGGGAGTCTCAACGTGATTCCTTGCCTCGAGGTAAGGCCCTGAGTAGCCCTGCAGAAAGGGAGGCATGCAGCTCTTTCCATGAGCTCTGAGTGGAGGGCTGTTTTATTTTAAAGGAAGTACCCTTTTCAGGACTCCTACGCCCTTGTGGAGAGCATCATTTTGGTTCCAAGATCACTGACTCCTTCCACACCCCTGTGGGCCTGCTGAGCAGCATTGAGTCCCATACGTCCAACGGAGGCCCTCTCTGTCTGCAGAGTCTCAGGCAACACACTGTACGTTACTTCAGCAGAGCTACATTTCCGGAGCACTCGAACAGCATCAGAACCACATTTCTAGTCAGTTCAACATGCCCTGGATGTATTCGACATTGCCCTCGTCTGAGTTGCCCTGAGAAAACACTCTGCTTAAAATTTAACGAGGACCTCGTTCCTGAAGTCACTCTATTCAAGGAGAAATACAGCATCTTAACATGCTGTGTCGCTCACAAGGCAAGAAACGTGAGAACGTACCTCGAGGTAAGTCCATGAAATGCTATGCAGAAGCAGAGGCGTATAGCAGTTTCCATGAGGCCGTAGTCGCTTATCTTCAGCATTTTAGCCACTACACTTTTCAGGACACCTAGGTGCCTCGCCTGGAAACCCTATTCCCTGCAAGAACACTGAGTACCCTCAGTCTCCCCTGGCCCTTCTAAGCAATATCCAGGCCAGGAGCTTTCCGACTCACATTGTGTATGCCGAGTGTAGGGCAACACAGTGGACCCTTATTGAAACATATTGATTGAGCCAGCATCGCACACGTTCACGAGCACCGTTAAGCAAGTTCCAACAGGCCGTGGAAGTCGCTCTCATTCCCTAGTTTGAGCTGTACAGAGAGAAACAGTAAGCTTCTCCTTCCATTAAGGACCTCCTACATGAAGTCACCCTGCCTCCTGAAGAAAGACGACCTCGTTTCTATTGCAACTAAAGCACAGTTTCTCCTGTAGCACGGCAGGCTTTTGAAGAGGCACGGGCCCAGAGGCCTAGCTAGGGCTTAGCTTGGTGAGGCCGTTCACTAGAAGCAGAACACCCTGCCTCGAGAAGTTGATTCAGGGAAGCAACAACTGTGTACTCTGTGTCTCATTTGACTTGTTAAAAACCACACAGATGTATGCTGCCTGTGCCCATGGAAATGGGCGCATGATGGGACTAGCCTTGCTTTCCGTTTGGAAACCTCCATTCTTGCTTCCGTGAAGCTCCCTGAAATTCTCTGCTGTTGACAGGCCTCTGGCCACTGTAGGCATGGGTCTGGGAAGAAAATGAGTTTTCTCTGGCTACACACGGAGCTTCATTGGCCGGGGTGGGGCGCACCTTGCCAGGCTCTAGAGCTAAAGGGAATCTCAACGTGAGTCCCTGCCTCGAGGTAAGGCCCTGAGTAGCCCTGCAGAACGGGAGGCATGCAGCTCTTTCCATGAGCTCTTAGTGGAAGTCTCTTTTATTTTAAAGGAAGTACCCTTTTCAGGACTGCTACGCCCTTCGGGTGAGCATCATTTTGGTTCAAAGATCACTGACTACATCCACACCCCTGTGGGCCTGCTGAGCAGCATTGAGTCCCATACGTCCCACGGAGGGTCCCTGTGTCTGCAGAGTCTCGGGCAACACACTGTACGTTACTTCAGGAGAGCTACATTTCCAGAGCACTCGAACAGCATCAGAACTACATTTCTAGGCAGTCCAACATGCCCTGGAAGTCTTCGACATTGCCCTCGTCTGAGCTGCCCTGAGAAAACACTCTGCTTAGACTTTATCGAGGACCTCGTTCCTGAAGTCACTCGATTCAAGGAGAAATACAGCATCTTAACATGCTGTGTCGCTCACAGGGCAAGAAACGTGAGAACTTGCCTCGAGGTAAGGCCCTGAAATGCTATGCAGAAGCGGAGGCGTGTAGCAGATTCTATGAGGCCATAGTCGCTTATCTTTAGCATTTTAACGCCAGTAGGCTTTTCAGGACACCTAGGTGCCTCGCCTGGAAACTCTATTCCCTGCAAGAACACTGAGTACCTTCAGGCTCCCCTGGCCCTTCTAAGCAATATCCAGGCCAGGAGCTTTCCGACTCACAGTGTGTATGCCGAGGGTAGGGCTACACAGTGCACTCTTATTGGGACATCTTGTTTTAGCCAGCAATCCCACAGGTTCACGAGCACCATTCTAGCAAGTTCCAACATGCCGTGGAAGTCGCACTCATTCCCTAGTCTGAGCTGCACAGAGAAAAACACTAGGCTTCTCCTTCCAATCAGGACCCCCTACCTGAATTCACCCTGCCTCCAGGAGAAAGAAATCTTGCGTTCCTATTGCAACTAAAGCACAGTTTTTCCTGTAGCACTGCAGGCTTTTGAAGAGGCATGGTCCCAGAGGCCTGGCTAGGGCTTTCCTTGGTGAGGCCATTCACTACATTCAGGACACCATGCCTCGAGAAGTTGATTCAGGGAGACAACCAGTGTGTACTCTGTGTCTCTTTTGACTTGTTAGAAACCACAGAGATGTATGCTGCCTGTGCCCATGGAAATGGGGGCATGATGGTACTAGCCTTGCTTTCCGTTTGGAAACCTCCATTCTTGCTTCCGTGAAGCTCCCTGAAATTCTCTGCTGTTGACAGGCCTCTGGCCACTGGTGGCATGGGTCTGGGAAGAAAAGGAGATTTCTCTGTGTACACACGGAGCATCATTGGTCGGGGTGTGGCTCACCTTGCCATGCTCTAGAGCTAAAGGGAATCTCAACGTGAGTCCTTGCCGCGAGGTAAGGCCCTGAGTAGCCCTGCAGAATGGGAGGCATGCAGCTCTTTCCATGAGCTCTTAGTGGAGGTCTGTTTTATTTTAAAGGAAGTACCCTTTTCAGGACTGCTACGCCCTTCGGGTGAGCATCATTTTGGTTCAAAGATCACTGACTACCTCCACACCCCTGTGGGCCTGCTGAGCAGCATTGAGTCCCATACGTCCCACGGAGGGTCTCTGTGTCTGCAGAGTCTCGGGCAACACACTGTACGTTACTTCAGGAGAGCTACATTTCCAGAGCACTCGAACAGCATCAGAACTACATTTCTAGGCAGTCCAACATGCCCTGGAAGTCTTCGACATTGCCCTCGTCTGAGCTGCCCTGAGAAAACACTCTGCTTAGACTTTCTCGAGGACCTCGTTCCTGAAGTCACTCTATTCAAGGAGAAATAAAGCATCTTAACGTGCTGTGTCGCTCATAGGGCAAGAAACGTGAGAGCTTGCCTCGAGGTAAGGCCCTGAAATGCTATGCAGAAGCGGAGGCGTGTAGCAGTTTCTATGAGGCCATAGTCGCTTATCTTTAGCATTTTAACGCCAGTACGCTTTTCAGGACACCTAGGTGCTTCGCCTGGAAACTCTATTCCCTGCAAGAACACTGAGTACCTTCAGGCTCCCCTGGCCCTTTTAAGCAATATCCAGGCCAGGAGCTTTCCGACTCACAGTGTGTATGCCGAGGGTAGGGCAACACAGTGCACTCTTATTGGGACCTCTTGGTTTAGCCAGCAATCCCACAGGTTCACGAGCACCGTTCTAGCAAGTTCCAACATGCCGTGGAAGTCGCACTCATTCCCTAGTCTGAGCTGCACAGAGAAAAACACTAGGCTTCTCCTTCCAATCAGGACCCCCTACCTGAATTCACCCTGCCTCCAGGAGAAAGAAATCTTGCGTTCCTATTGCAACTAAAGCACAGTTTTTCCTGTAGCACTGCAGGCTTTTGAAGAGGCATGGTCCCAGAGGCCTGGCTAGGGCTTTCCTTGGTGAGGCCATTCACTACATGCAGGACACCCTGCCTCGAGAAGTTGATTCAGGGAAACAACCAGTGTGTACTCTGTGTCTCTTTTGACTTGTTAGAAAACACAGAGATGTATGCTGCCTGTGCCCATGGAAATGGGGGCATGATGGTACTAGCCTTGCTTTCCGTTTGGAAACCTCCATTCTTGCTTCCGTGAAGCTCCCTGAAATTCTCTGCTGTTGACAGGACTCCGGCCACTGGTGGCATGGGTCTGGGAAGAAAAGGAGTTTTCTCTGGGTACACACGGAGCATCATTGGTCGGGGTGTGGCTCTCCTTGCCATGCTCTAGAGCTAAAGGCAATCTCAACGTGAGTCCTTGCATCGAGGTAAGGCCCTGAGTAACCCTGTAGAAAGGGAGGCATGCAGCTCTTTCCATGAGCTCTTAGTGGAGGTCTGTTTTATTTTAAAGGAAGTACCCTTTTCAGGACTGCTACGCCCTTCGGGTGAGCATCATTTTGGTTCAAAGATCACTGACTACCTCCACACCCCTGTGTGCCTGCTGAGCAGCATTGAGTCCCATACGTCCCACGGAGGGTCTCTGTGTCTGCAGAGTTTCGGGCAACACACTGTACGTTACTTCAGGAGAGCTACATTTCCAGAGCACTCGAACAGCATCAGAACTACATTTCTAGGCAGTCCAACATGCCCTGGACGTCTTCGACATTGCCCTCGTCTGAGCTGCCCTGAGAAAACACTTTGCTTCGAATTTATTGAGCACCTCGTTCCTGAAGTCACTCTATTAAAGGAGAAATACAGCATCTTAACATGCTGTGTCGCTCACAGGGCCAGAAACGTGAGAACTTGCCTCGAGGTAAGGCCCTGAAATGCTATGCAGAAGCGGAGGCGTGTAGCAGTTTCCATGAGGCCGTAGTCGCTTTTCTTCAGCATTTTAACGCCAGTAGGCTTTTCAGGACACCTAGGTGCCTCGCCTGGAAACCCTATTCCCTGCAAGAACACTGAGTACCTTCAGGCTCCCCTGGCCCTTCAAAGCAATATCCAGGCCAGGAGCTGTCCGACTCACAGTGTGTATGCCGAGGATAGAGAAACACAGTGCACTCTTATTGGGACATCTTGTGTTAGCCAGCAATCCCACAGGTTCACGAGCACCGTTCTAGCAAGTTCCAACATGCCGTGGAAGTCGCACTCATTCCCTAGTCTGAGCTGCACAGAGAAAAACACTAGGCTTCTCCTTCCAATCAGGACCCCCTTCCTGAATTCACCCTGCCTCCAGGAGAAAGAAATCTTGCGTTCCTATTGCAACTAAAGCACAGTTTTTCCTGTAGCACTGCAGGCTTTTGAAGAGGCACGGTCCCAGAGGCCTGGCTAGGGCTTTCCTTGGTGAGGCCATTCACTACATTCAGGACACCCTGCCTCGAGAAGTTGATTCAGGGAAACAACCAGTGTGTACTCTGTGTCTCTTTTGACTTGTTAGAAACCACAGAGATGTATGCTGCCTGTGCCCATGGAAATGGGGGCATGATGGTACTAGCTTTGCTTTCCGTTTGGAAACCTCCATTCTTGCTTCCGTGAAGCTCCCTGAAATTCTCTGCTGTTGACAGGCCTCTGGCCACTGGTGGCATGGGTCTGGGAAGAAAATGAGTTTTCTCTGGGTACACATGGAGGATCATTGGTCGGGGTGTGGCTCACCTTGCCATGCTCTAGAGCTAAAGGGAATCTCAACGTGAGTCCTTGCCTCGAGGTAAGGCCCTGAGTAGCCCTGCAGAATGGGAGGCATGCAGCTCTTTCCATGAGCTCTTAGTGGAGGTCTGTTTTATTTTAAAGGAAGTACCCTTTTCAGGACTGCTACGCCCTTCGGGTGAGCATCATTTTGGTTCAGAGATCACTGACTACCTCCACACCCCTGTGTGCCTGCTGAGCAGCATTGAGTCCCATACGTCCCACGGAGGGTCTCTGTGTCTGCAGAGTCTCGGGCAACACACTGTACGTTACTTCAGGAGAGTTACATTTCCAGAGCACTCGAACAGCATCAGAACTACATTTCTAGGCAGTCCAACATGCCCTGGAAGTCTTCGACATTGCCCTCGTCTGAGCTGCCCTGAGAAAACACTCTGCTTAGACTTTATCGAGGACCTCGTTCCTGAAGTCACTCGATTCAAGGAGAAATACAGCATCTTAACATGCTGTGTCGCTCACAGGGCAAGAAACGTGAGAACTTGCCTCGAGGTAAGGCCCTGAAATGCTATGCAGAAGCGGAGGCGTGTAGCAGTTTCTATGAGGCCATAGTCGCTTATCTTTAGCATTTTAACGCCAGTAGGCTTTTCAGGACACCTAGGTGCCTCGCCTGGAAACTCTATTCCCTGCAAGAACACTGAGTACCTTCAGGCTCCCCTGACCCTTCTAAGCAATATCCAGGCCAGGAGCTTTCCGACTCACAGTGTGTATGCCGAGGGTAGGGCAACACAGTGCACTCTTATTGGGACCTCTTGTTTTAGTCAGCAATCCCACAGGTTCACGAGCACCGTTCTAGCAAGTTCCAACATGCCGTGGAAGTCGCACTCATTGCCTAGTCTGAGCTGCACAGAGAAAAACACTAGGCTTCTCCTTCCAATCAGGACCCCCTACCTGAATTCACCCTGTCTCCAGGAGAAAGAAATCTTGCGTTCCTATTGCAACTAAAGCACAGTTTTTCCTGTAGCACTGCAGGCTTTTGAAGAGGCATTGTCCCAGAGGCCTGGCTAGGGCTTTCCTTGGTGAGGCCATTCACTACATTCAGGACACCCTGCCTCGAGAAGTTGATTCAGGGAAACAACCAGTGTGTACTCTGTGTCTCTTTTGACTTGTTAGAAACCACAGAGATGTATGCTGCCTGTGCCCATGGAAATGGGGGCATGATGGTACTAGCCTTGCTTTCCGTGTGGAAACCTCCATTCTTTCTTCCGTGAAGCTCCCTGAAATTCTCTGCTGTTGACAGGCCTCTGGCCACTGGTGGCATGGGTCTGGGAAGAAAAGGAGTTTTCTCTGGGTACACACGGAGCATCATTGGTCGGGGTGTGGCTCACCTTGCCATGCTCTAGAGCTAAAGGGAATCTCAACGTGAGTCCTTGCCTCGAGGTAAGGCCCTGAGTAGCCCTGCAGAATGGGAGGCATGCAGCTCTTTCCATGAGCTCTTAGTGGAGGTCTGTTTTATTTTAAAGGAAGTACCCTTTTCAGGACTGCTACGCCCTTCGGGTGAGCATCATTTTGGTTCAAAGATCACTGACTACCTCCATACCCCTGTGGGCCTGTAGAGCAGCATTGAGTCCCATACGTCCCACGGAGGGTCTCTGTGTCTGCAGAGTCTCGGGCAACACACTGTACGTTACTTCAGGAGAGCTACATTTCCAGAGCACTCGAACAGCATCAGAACTACATTTCTAGGCAGTCCAACATGCCCTGGAAGTCTTCGACATTGCCCTCGTCTGAGCTGCCCTGAGAAAACACTCTGCTTAGACTTTATCGAGGACCTCGTTCCCGAAGTCACTCTATTCAAGGAGAAATACAGCATCTTAACATGCTGTGTCGCTCACAGGGCCAGAAACGTGAGAACTTGCCTCGAGGTAAGGCCCTGAAATGCTATGCAGAAGCGGAGGCGTGTAGCAGTTTCTATGAGGCCATAGTCGCTTATCTTCAGCATTTTAAAGCCAGTAGGCTTTTCAGGACACCTAGGTGCCTCGCCTGGAAACCCTATTCCCTGCAAGAACACTGAGCCCCCTCAGGCTCCCCTGGCCCTTCTAAGCAATATCCAGGCCAGGAGCTTTCCGACTCACAGTGTGTACGCCGAGTGTAGGGCAACACAGTGCACTCTTATTGGAACATCTTGATTTAGCCAGCAATCGCACAGGTTCACGAGCACTGTTAAGCAAGTTCCAACAGGCCGGGCAAGTCGCTCTCATTCCCTAGTTTGAGCTGTACAGAGAAAAACACTAGGCTTCTCCTTCCATTCAGGACTTCCTACCTGAAGTCACCCTGCCTTCTGAAGAAAGACGACCTTGTTTCTATTGCAACTAAAGCACAGTTTTTCCTGTAGCACGGCAGGCTTTTGAAGAGGCACGGGCCCAGAGGCCTAGCTAGGGCTTTCCTTGGTGAGGCCGTTCACTAGATGCAGAACACCCTGCCTCGAGAAGTTGATTCAGGGAAGCAACAATTGTGTACTCTGTGTCTCATTTGACTTGTTAAAAACCACACAGATGTATGCTGCCTGTGCCCATGGAAATGGGCGCATGATGGGACTAGTCTTGCTTTCCATTTGCAAAGCTCCATTCTTGCTTTCGTGAAGCTCCCTGAAATTCTCTGCTGTTGACAGGCCTCTGGCCACTCTAGGCATGGGTCTGGGAAGAAAAGGAGTTTTCTCTGGGTACACACGGAGCATCATTGGTCGGGGTGTGGCTCTCCTTGCCATGCTCTAGAGCTAAAGGCAATCTCAACGTGAGTCCTTGCATCGAGGTAAGGCCCTGAGTAACCCTGTAGAAAGGGAGGCATGCAGCTCTTTCCATGAGCTCTTAGTGGAGGTCTGTTTTATTTTAAAGGGAGTACCCTTTTCAGGACTGCTACGCCCTTCGGGTGAGCATCATTTTGGTTCAAAGATCACTGACTACCTCCACACCCCTGTGGGCCTGCTGAGCAGCATTGAGTCCCATACGTCCCACGGAGGGTCTCTGTGTCTGCAGAGTCTCGGGCAACAAACTGTACGTTACTTCAGGAGAGCTACATTTCCAGAGCTCTCGAACAGCATCAGAACTACATTTCTAGGCAGTCCAACATGCCCTGGAAGTCTTCGACATTGCCGTCGTCTGAGCTGCCTTGAGAAAACACTCTGCTTAGACTTTATCGAGGACCTCGTTCCTGAAGTCACTCTATTCAAGGAGAAATACAGCATCTTAACATGCTGTGTCGCTCACAGGGCCAGAAACGTGAGAACTTGCCTCGAGGTAAGGCCCTGAAATGCTATGCAGAAGCGGAGGCGTGTAGCAGTTTCTATGAGGCCATAGTCGCTTATCTTCAGCATTTTAAAGCCAGTAGGCTTTTCAGGACACCTAGGTGCCTCGCCTGGAAACCCTATTCCCTGCAAGAACACTGAGCCCCCTCAGGCTCCCCTGGCCCTTCTAAGCAATATCCAGGCCAGGAGCTTTCCGACTCACAGTGTGTACGCCGAGTGTAGGGCAACACAGTGCACTCTTATTGGAACATCTTGATTTAGCCAGCAATCGCACAGGTTCACGAGCACTGTTAAGCAAGTTCCAACAGGCCGGGCAAGTCGCTCTCATTCCCTAGTTTGAGCTGTACAGAGAAAAACACTAGGCTTCTCCTTCCATTCAGGACTTCCTACCTGAAGTCACCCTGCCTTCTGAAGAAAGACGACCTTGTTTCTATTGCAACTAAAGCACAGTTTTTCCTGTAGCACGGCAGGCTTTTGAAGAGGCACGGGCCCAGAGGCCTAGCTAGGGCTTTCCTTGGTGAGGCCGTTCACTAGATGCAGAACACCCTGCCTCGAGAAGTTGATTCAGGGAAGCAACAATTGTGTACTCTGTGTCTCATTTGACTTGTTAAAAACCACACAGATGTATGCTGCCTGTGCCCATGGAAATGGGCGCATGATGGGACTAGTCTTGCTTTCCATTTGCAAAGCTCCATTCTTGCTTTCGTGAAGCTCCCTGAAATTCTCTGCTGTTGACAGGCCTCTGGCCACTCTAGGCATGGGTCTGGGAAGAAAAGGAGTTTTCTCTGGGTACACACGGAGCATCATTGGTCGGGGTGTGGCTCTCCTTGCCATGCTCTAGAGCTAAAGGCAATCTCAACGTGAGTCCTTGCATCGAGGTAAGGCCCTGAGTAACCCTGTAGAAAGGGAGGCATGCAGCTCTTTCCATGAGCTCTTAGTGGAGGTCTGTTTTATTTTAAAGGGAGTACCCTTTTCAGGACTGCTACGCCCTTCGGGTGAGCATCATTTTGGTTCAAAGATCACTGACTACCTCCACACCCCTGTGTGCCTGCTGAGCAGCATTGAGTCCCATACGTCCCACGGAGGGTCTCTGTGTCTGCAGAGTCTCGGGCAACACACTGTACGTTACTTCAGGAGAGCTACATTTCCAGAGCACTCGAACAGCATCAGAACTACATTTCTAGGCAGTCCAACATGCCCTGGACGTCTTCGACATTGCCCTCATCTGAGCTGCCCTGAGAAAACACTTTGCTTCGAATTTATTGAGCACCTCGTTCCTGAAGTCACTCTATTAAAGGAGAAATACAGCATCTTAACATGCTGTGTCGCTCACAGGGCCAGAAACGTGAGAACTTGCCTCGAGGTAAGGCCCTGAAATGCTATGCAGAAGCGGAGGCGTGTAGCAGTTTCCATGAGGCCGTAGTCGCTTTTCTTCAGCATTTTAACGCCAGTAGGCTTTTCAGGACACCTAGGTGCCTCGCCTGGAAACCCTATTCCCTGCAAGAACACTGAGTACCTTCAGGCTCCCCTGGCCCTTCAAAGCAATATCCAGGCCAGGAGCTGTCCGACTCACAGTGTGTATGCCGAGGATAGAGAAACACAGTGCACTCTTATTGGGACATCTTGTGTTAGCCAGCAATCCCACAGGTTCACGAGCACCGTTCTAGCAAGTTCCAACATGCCGTGGAAGTCGCACTCATTCCCTAGTCTGAGCTGCACAGAGAAAAACACTAGGCTTCTCCTTCCAATCAGGACCCCCTTCCTGAATTCACCCTGCCTCCAGGAGAAAGAAATCTTGCGTTCCTATTGCAACTAAAGCACAGTTTTTCCTGTAGCACTGCAGGCTTTTGAAGAGGCACGGTCCCAGAGGCCTGGCTAGGGCTTTCCTTGGTGAGGCCATTCACTACATTCAGGACACCCTGCCTCGAGAAGTTGATTCAGGGAAACAACCAGTGTGTACTCTGTGTCTCTTTTGACTTGTTAGAAACCACAGAGATGTATGCTGCCTGTGCCCATGGAAATGGGGGCATGATGGTACTAGCTTTGCTTTCCGTTTGGAAACCTCCATTCTTGCTTCCGTGAAGCTCCCTGAAATTCTCTGCTGTTGACAGGCCTCTGGCCACTGGTGGCATGGGTCTGGGAAGAAAAGGAGTTTTCTCTGGGTACACATGGAGGATCATTGGTCGGGGTGTGGCTCACCTTGCCATGCTCTAGAGCTAAAGGGAATCTCAACGTGAGTCCTTGCCTCGAGGTAAGGCCCTGAGTAGCCCTGCAGAATGGGAGGCATGCAGCTCTTTCCATGAGCTCTTAGTGGAGGTCTGTTTTATTTTAAAGGAAGTACCCTTTTCAGGACTGCTACGCCCTTCGGGTGAGCATCATTTTGGTTCAGAGATCACTGACTACCTCCACACCCCTGTGTGCCTGCTGAGCAGCATTGAGTCCCATACGTCCCACGGAGGGTCTCTGTGTCTGCAGAGTCTCGGGCAACACACTGTACGTTACTTCAGGAGAGTTACATTTCCAGAGCACTCGAACAGCATCAGAACTACATTTCTAGGCAGTCCAACATGCCCTGGAAGACTTCGACATTGCCCTCGTCTGAGCTGCCCTGAGAAAACACTCTGCTTAGACTTTATCGAGGACCTCGTTCCTGAAGTCACTCTATTCAAGGAGAAATACAGCATCTTAACATGCTGTGTCGCTCACAGGGCAAGAAACGTGAGAACTTGCCTCGAGGTAAGGCCCTGAAATGCTATGCAGAAGCGGAGGCGTGTAGCAGTTTCTATGAGGCCATAGTCGCTTATCTTTAGCATTTTAACGCCAGTAGGCTTTTCAGGACACCTAGGTGCCTCGCCTAGAAACTCTATTCCCTGCAAGAACACTGAGTACCTTCAGGCTCCCCTGACCCTTCTAAGCAATATCCAGGCCAGGAGCTTTCCGACTCACAGTGTGTATGCCGAGGGTAGGGCAACACAGTGCACTCTTATTGGGACCTCTTGTTTTAGTCAGCAATCCCACAGGTTCACGAGCACCGTTCTAGCAAGTTCCAACATGCCGTGGAAGTCGCACTCATTGCCTAGTCTGAGCTGCACAGAGAAAAACACTAGGCTTCTCCTTCCAATCAGGACCCCCTACCTGAATTCACCCTGCCTCCAGGAGAAAGAAATCTTGCGTTCCTATTGCAACTAAAGCACAGTTTTTCCTGTAGCACTGCAGGCTTTTGAAGAGGCATTGTCCCAGAGGCCTGGCTAGGGCTTTCCTTGGTGAGGCCATTCACTACATTCAGGACACCCTGCCTCGAGAAGTTGATTCAGGGAAACAACCAGTGTGTACTCTGTGTCTCTTTTGACTTGTTAGAAACCACAGAGATGTATGCTGCCTGTGCCCATGGAAATGGGGGCATGATGGTACTAGCCTTGCTTTCCGTGTGGAAACCTCCATTCTTTCTTCCGTGAAGCTCCCTGAAATTCTCTGCTGTTGACAGGCCTCTGGCCACTGGTGGCATGGGTCTGGGAAGAAAAGGAGTTTTCTCTGGGTACACACGGAGCATCATTGGTCGGGGTGTGGCTCACCTTGCCATGCTCTAGAGCTAAAGGGAATCTCAACGTGAGTCCTTGCCTCGAGGTAAGGCCCTGAGTAGCCCTGCAGAATGGGAGGCATGCAGCTCTTTCCATGAGCTCTTAGTGGAGGTCTGTTTTATTTTAAAGGAAGTACCCTTTTCAGGACTGCTACGCCCTTCGGGTGAGCATCATTTTGGTTCAAAGATCACTGACTACCTCCATAACCCTGTGGGCCTGTTGAGCAGCATTGAGTCCCATACGTCCCACGGAGGGTCTCTGTGTCTGCAGAGTCTCGGGCAACACACTGTACGTTACTTCAGGAGAGCTACATTTCCAGAGCACTCGAACAGCATCAGAACTACATTTCTAGGCAGTCCAACATGCCCTGGAAGTCTTCGACATTGCCCTCGTCTGAGCTGCCCTGAGAAAACACTCTGCTTAGACTTTATCGAGGACCTCGTTCCCGAAGTCACTCTATTCAAGGAGAAATACAGCATCTTAACATGCTGTGTCGCTCACAGGGCCAGAAACGTGAGAACTTGCCTCGAGGTAAGGCCCTGAAATGCTATGCAGAAGCGGAGGCGTGTAGCAGTTTCTATGAGGCCATAGTCGCTTATCTTCAGCATTTTAAAGCCAGTAGGCTTTTCAGGACACCTAGGTGCCTCGCCTGGAAACCCTATTCCCTGCAAGAACACTGAGCCCCCTCAGGCTCCCCTGGCCCTTCTAAGCAATATCCAGGCCAGGAGCTTTCCGACTCACAGTGTGTACGCCGAGTGTAGGGCAACACAGTGCACTCTTATTGGAACATCTTGATTTAGCCAGCAATCGCACAGGTTCACGAGCACTGTTAAGCAAGTTCCAACAGGCCGGGCAAGTCGCTCTCATTCCCTAGTTTGAGCTGTACAGAGAAAAACACTAGGCTTCTCCTTCCATTCAGGACTTCCTACCTGAAGTCACCCTGCCTTCTGAAGAAAGACGACCTTGTTTCTATTGCAACTAAAGCACAGTTTTTCCTGTAGCACGGCAGGCTTTTGAAGAGGCACGGGCCCAGAGGCCTAGCTAGGGCTTTCCTTGGTGAGGCCGTTCACTAGATGCAGAACACCCTGCCTCGAGAAGTTGATTCAGGGAAGCAACAATTGTGTACTCTGTGTCTCATTTGACTTGTTAAAAACCACACAGATGTATGCTGCCTGTGCCCATGGAAATGGGCGCATGATGGGACTAGTCTTGCTTTCCATTTGCAAAGCTCCATTCTTGCTTTCGTGAAGCTCCCTGAAATTCTCTGCTGTTGACAGGCCTCTGGCCACTCTAGGCATGGGTCTGGGAAGAAAAGGAGTTTTCTCTGGGTACACACGGAGCATCATTGGTCGGGGTGTGGCTCTCCTTGCCATGCTCTAGAGCTAAAGGCAATCTCAACGTGAGTCCTTGCATCGAGGTAAGGCCCTGAGTAACCCTGTAGAAAGGGAGGCATGCAGCTCTTTCCATGAGCTCTTAGTGGAGGTCTGTTTTATTTTAAAGGGAGTACCCTTTTCAGGACTGCTACGCCCTTCGGGTGAGCATCATTTTGGTTCAAAGATCACTGACTACCTCCACACCCCTGTGGGCCTGCTGAGCAGCATTGAGTCCCATACGTCCCACGGAGGGTCTCTGTGTCTGCAGAGTCTCGGGCAACAAACTGTACGTTACTTCAGGAGAGCTACATTTCCAGAGCTCTCGAACAGCATCAGAACTACATTTCTAGGCAGTCCAACATGCCCTGGAAGTCTTCGACATTGCCGTCGTCTGAGCTGCCTTGAGAAAACACTCTGCTTAGACTTTATCGAGGACCTCGTTCCTGAAGTCACTCTATTCAAGGAGAAATACAGCATCTTAACATGCTGTGTCGCTCACAGGGCCAGAAACGTGAGAACTTGCCTCGAGGTAAGGCCCTGAAATGCTATGCAGAAGCGGAGGCGTGTAGCAGTTTCTATGAGGCCATAGTCGCTTATCTTCAGCATTTTAAAGCCAGTAGGCTTTTCAGGACACCTAGGTGCCTCGCCTGGAAACCCTATTCCCTGCAAGAACACTGAGCCCCCTCAGGCTCCCCTGGCCCTTCTAAGCAATATCCAGGCCAGGAGCTTTCCGACTCACAGTGTGTACGCCGAGTGTAGGGCAACACAGTGCACTCTTATTGGAACATCTTGATTTAGCCAGCAATCGCACAGGTTCACGAGCACTGTTAAGCAAGTTCCAACAGGCCGGGCAAGTCGCTCTCATTCCCTAGTTTGAGCTGTACAGAGAAAAACACTAGGCTTCTCCTTCCATTCAGGACTTCCTACCTGAAGTCACCCTGCCTTCTGAAGAAAGACGACCTTGTTTCTATTGCAACTAAAGCACAGTTTTTCCTGTAGCACGGCAGGCTTTTGAAGAGGCACGGGCCCAGAGGCCTAGCTAGGGCTTTCCTTGGTGAGGCCGTTCACTAGATGCAGAACACCCTGCCTCGAGAAGTTGATTCAGGGAAGCAACAATTGTGTACTCTGTGTCTCATTTGACTTGTTAAAAACCACACAGATGTATGCTGCCTGTGCCCATGGAAATGGGCGCATGATGGGACTAGTCTTGCTTTCCATTTGCAAAGCTCCATTCTTGCTTTCGTGAAGCTCCCTGAAATTCTCTGCTGTTGACAGGCCTCTGGCCACTCTAGGCATGGGTCTGGGAAGAAAAGGAGTTTTCTCTGGGTACACACGGAGCATCATTGGTCGGGGTGTGGCTCTCCTTGCCATGCTCTAGAGCTAAAGGCAATCTCAACGTGAGTCCTTGCATCGAGGTAAGGCCCTGAGTAACCCTGTAGAAAGGGAGGCATGCAGCTCTTTCCATGAGCTCTTAGTGGAGGTCTGTTTTATTTTAAAGGGAGTACCCTTTTCAGGACTGCTACGCCCTTCGGGTGAGCATCATTTTGGTTCAAAGATCACTGACTACCTCCACACCCCTGTGGGCCTGCTGAGCAGCATTGAGTCCCATACGTCCCACGGAGGGTCTCTGTGTCTGCAGAGTCTCGGGCAACAAACTGTACGTTACTTCAGGAGAGCTACATTTCCAGAGCTCTCGAACAGCATCAGAACTACATTTCTAGGCAGTCCAACATGCCCTGGAAGTCTTCGACATTGCCGTCGTCTGAGCTGCCTTGAGAAAACACTCTGCTTAGACTTTATCGAGGACCTCGTTCCTGAAGTCACTCTATTCAAGGAGAAATACAGCATCTTAACATGCTGTGTCGCTCACAGGGCCAGAAACGTGAGAACTTGCCTCGAGGTAAGGCCCTGAAATGCTATGCAGAAGCGGAGGCGTGTAGCAGTTTCTATGAGGCCATAGTCGCTTATCTTCAGCATTTTAAAGCCAGTAGGCTTTTCAGGACACCTAGGTGCCTCGCCTGGAAACCCTATTCCCTGCAAGAACACTGAGCCCCCTCAGGCTCCCCTGGCCCTTCTAAGCAATATCCAGGCCAGGAGCTTTCCGACTCACAGTGTGTACGCCGAGTGTAGGGCAACACATTGCACTCTTATTGGAACATCTTGATTTAGCCAGCAATCGCACAGGTTCACGAGCACTGTTAAGCAAGTTCCAACAGGCCGGGCAAGTCGCTCTCATTCCCTAGTTTGAGCTGTACAGAGAAAAACACTAGGCTTCTCCTTCCATTCAGGACTTCCTACCTGAAGTCACCCTGCCTTCTGAAGAAAGACGACCTTGTTTCTATTGCAACTAAAGCACAGTTTTTCCTGTAGCACGGCAGGCTTTTGAAGAGGCACGGGCCCAGAGGCCTAGCTAGGGCTTTCCTTGGTGAGGCCGTTCACTAGATGCAGAACACCCTGCCTCGAGAAGTTGATTCAGGGAAGCAACAATTGTGTACTCTGTGTCTCATTTGACTTGTTAAAAACCACACAGATGTATGCTGCCTGTGCCCATGGAAATGGGCGCATGATGGGACTAGTCTTGCTTTCCATTTGCAAAGCTCCATTCTTGCTTTCGTGAAGCTCCCTGAAATTCTCTGCTGTTGACAGGCCTCTGGCCACTGGTGGCATGGGTCTGGGAAGAAAAGGAGTTTTCTCTGGGTACACACGGAGCATCATTGGTCGGGGTGTGGCTCTCCTTGCCATGCTCTAGAGCTAAAGGCAATCTCAACGTGAGTCCTTGCATCGAGGTAAGGCCCTGAGTAACCCTGTAGAAAGGGAGGCATGCAGCTCTTTCCATGAGCTCTTAGTGGAGGTCTGTTTTATTTTAAAGGGAGTACCCTTTTCAGGACTGCTACGCCCTTCGGGTGAGCATCATTTTGGTTCAAAGATCACTGACTACCTCCACACCCCTGTGGGCCTGCTGAGCAGCATTGAGTCCCATACGTCCCACGGAGGGTCTCTGTGTCTGCAGAGTCTCGGGCAACAAACTGTACGTTACTTCAGGAGAGCTACATTTCCAGAGCTCTCGAACAGCATCAGAACTACATTTCTAGGCAGTCCAACATGCCCTGGAAGTCTTCGACATTGCCGTCGTCTGAGCTGCCTTGAGAAAACACTCTGCTTAGACTTTATCGAGGACCTCGTTCCTGAAGTCACTCTATTCAAGGAGAAATACAGCATCTTAACATGCTGTGTCGCTCACAGGGCCAGAAACGTGAGAACTTGCCTCGAGGTAAGGCCCTGAAATGCTATGCAGAAGCGGAGGCGTGTAGCAGTTTCTATGAGGCCATAGTCGCTTATCTTCAGCATTTTAAAGCCAGTAGGCTTTTCAGGACACCTAGGTGCCTCGCCTGGAAACCCTATTCCCTGCAAGAACACTGAGCCCCCTCAGGCTCCCCTGGCCCTTCTAAGCAATATCCAGGCCAGGAGCTTTCCGACTCACAGTGTGTACGCCGAGTGTAGGGCAACACAGTGCACTCTTATTGGAACATCTTGATTTAGCCAGCAATCGCACAGGTTCACGAGCACTGTTAAGCAAGTTCCAACAGGCCGGGCAAGTCGCTCTCATTCCCTAGTTTGAGCTGTACAGAGAAAAACACTAGGCTTCTCCTTCCATTCAGGACTTCCTACCTGAAGTCACCCTGCCTTCTGAAGAAAGACGACCTTGTTTCTATTGCAACTAAAGCACAGTTTTTCCTGTAGCACGGCAGGCTTTTGAAGAGGCACGGGCCCAGAGGCCTAGCTAGGGCTTTCCTTGGTGAGGCCGTTCACTAGATGCAGAACACCCTGCCTCGAGAAGTTGATTCAGGGAAGCAACAATTGTGTACTCTGTGTCTCATTTGACTTGTTAAAAACCACACAGATGTATGCTGCCTGTGCCCATGGAAATGGGCGCATGATGGGACTAGTCTTGCTTTCCATTTGCAAAGCTCCATTCTTGCTTTCGTGAAGCTCCCTGAAATTCTCTGCTGTTGACAGGCCTCTGGCCACTCTAGGCATGGGTCTGGGAAGAAAAGGAGTTTTCTCTGGGTACACACGGAGCATCATTGGTCGGGGTGTGACTCTCCTTGCCATGCTCTAGAGCTAAAGGCAATCTCAACGTGAGTCCTTGCATCGAGGTAAGGCCCTGAGTAACCCTGTAGAAAGGGAGGCATGCAGCTCTTTCCATGAGCTCTTAGTGGAGGTCTGTTTTATTTTAAAGGGAGTACCCTTTTCAGGACTGCTACGCCCTTCGGGTGAGCATCATTTTGGTTCAAAGATCACTGACTACCTCCACACCCCTGTGGGCCTGCTGAGCAGCATTGAGTCCCATACGTCCCACGGAGGGTCTCTGTGTCTGCAGAGTCTCGGGCAACAAACTGTACGTTACTTCAGGAGAGCTACATTTCCAGAGCTCTCGAACAGCATCAGAACTACATTTCTAGGCAGTCCAACATGCCCTGGAAGTCTTCGACATTGCCGTCGTCTGAGCTGCCTTGAGAAAACACTCTGCTTAGACTTTATCGAGGACCTCGTTCCTGAAGTCACTCTATTCAAGGAGAAATACAGCATCTTAACATGCTGTGTCGCTCACAGGGCCAGAAACGTGAGAACTTGCCTCGAGGTAAGGCCCTGAAATGCTATGCAGAAGCGGAGGCGTGTAGCAGTTTCTATGAGGCCGTAGTCGCTTATCTTCAGCATTTTAAAGCCAGTAGGCTTTTCAGGACACCTAGGTGCCTCGCCTGGAAACCCTATTCCCTGCAAGAACACTGAGCCCCCTCAGGCTCCCCTGGCCCTTCTAAGCAATATCCAGGCCAGGAGCTTTCCGACTCACAGTGTGTACGCCGAGTGTAGGGCAACACAGTGCACTCTTATTGGAACATCTTGATTTAGCCAGCAATCGCACAGGTTCACGAGCACTGTTAAGCAAGTTCCAACAGGCCGGGCAAGTCGCTCTCATTCCCTAGTTTGAGCTGTACAGAGAAAAACACTAGGCTTCTCCTTCCATTCAGGACTTCCTACCTGAAGTCACCCTGCCTTCTGAAGAAAGACGACCTTGTTTCTATTGCAACTAAAGCACAGTTTTTCCTGTAGCACGGCAGGCTTTTGAAGAGGCACGGGCCCAGAGGCCTAGCTAGGGCTTTCCTTGGTGAGGCCGTTCACTAGATGCAGAACACCCTGCCTCGAGAAGTTGATTCAGGGAAGCAACAATTGTGTACTCTGTGTCTCATTTGACTTGTTAAAAACCACACAGATGTATGCTGCCTGTGCCCATGGAAATGGGCGCATGATGGGACTAGTCTTGCTTTCCATTTGCAAAGCTCCATTCTTGCTTTCGTGAAGCTCCCTGAAATTCTCTGCTGTTGACAGGCCTCTGGCCACTGGTGGCATGGGTCTGGGAAGAAAAGGAGTTTTCTCTGGGTACACACGGAGCATCATTGGTCGGGGTGTGGCTCTCCTTGCCATGCTCTAGAGCTAAAGGCAATCTCAACGTGAGTCCTTGCATCGAGGTAAGGCCCTGAGTAACCCTGTAGAAAGGGAGGCATGCAGCTCTTTCCATGAGCTCTTAGTGGAGGTCTGTTTTATTTTAAAGGGAGTACCCTTTTCAGGACTGCTACGCCCTTCGGGTGAGCATCATTTTGGTTCAAAGATCACTGACTACCTCCACACCCCTGTGGGCCTGCTGAGCAGCATTGAGTCCCATACGTCCCACGGAGGGTCTCTGTGTCTGCAGAGTCTCGGGCAACAAACTGTACGTTACTTCAGGAGAGCTACATTTCCAGAGCTCTCGAACAGCATCAGAACTACATTTCTAGGCAGTCCAACATGCCCTGGAAGTCTTCGACATTGCCGTCGTCTGAGCTGCCTTGAGAAAACACTCTGCTTAGACTTTATCGAGGACCTCGTTCCTGAAGTCACTCTATTCAAGGAGAAATACAGCATCTTAACATGCTGTGTCGCTCACAGGGCCAGAAACGTGAGAACTTGCCTCGAGGTAAGGCCCTGAAATGCTATGCAGAAGCGGAGGCGTGTAGCAGTTTCCATGAGGCCGTAGTCGCTTATCTTCAGCATTTTAAAGCCAGTAGGCTTTTCAGGACACCTAGGTGCCTCGCCTGGAAACCCTATTCCCTGCAAGAACACTGAGCCCCCTCAGGCTCCCCTGGCCCTTCTAAGCAATATCCAGGCCAGGAGCTTTCCGACTCACAGTGTGTACGCCGAGTGTAGGGCAACACAGTGCACTCTTATTGGAACATCTTGATTTAGCCAGCAATCGCACAGGTTCACGAGCACTGTTAAGCAAGTTCCAACAGGCCGGGCAAGTCGCTCTCATTCCCTAGTTTGAGCTGTACAGAGAAAAACACTAGGCTTCTCCTTCCATTCAGGACTTCCTACCTGAAGTCACCCTGCCTTCTGAAGAAAGACGACCTTGTTTCTATTGCAACTAAAGCACAGTTTTTCCTGTAGCACGGCAGGCTTTTGAAGAGGCACGGGCCCAGAGGCCTAGCTAGGGCTTTCCTTGGTGAGGCCGTTCACTAGATGCAGAACACCCTGCCTCGAGAAGTTGATTCAGGGAAGCAACAATTGTGTACTCTGTGTCTCATTTGACTTGTTAAAAACCACACAGATGTATGCTGCCTGTGCCCATGGAAATGGGCGCATGATGGGACTAGTCTTGCTTTCCATTTGCAAAGCTCCATTCTTGCTTTCGTGAAGCTCCCTGAAATTCTCTGCTGTTGACAGGCCTCTGGCCACTCTAGGCATGGGTCTGGGAAGAAAAGGAGTTTTCTCTGGGTACACACGGAGCATCATTGGTCGGGGTGTGGCTCTCCTTGCCATGCTCTAGAGCTAAAGGCAATCTCAACGTGAGTCCTTGCATCGAGGTAAGGCCCTGAGTAACCCTGTAGAAAGGGAGGCATGCAGCTCTTTCCATGAGCTCTTAGTGGAGGTCTGTTTTATTTTAAAGGGAGTACCCTTTTCAGGACTGCTACGCCCTTCGGGTGAGCATCATTTTGGTTCAAAGATCACTGACTACCTCCACACCCCTGTGGGCCTGCTGAGCAGCATTGAGTCCCATACGTCCCACGGAGGGTCTCTGTGTCTGCAGAGTCTCGGGCAACAAACTGTACGTTACTTCAGGAGAGCTACATTTCCAGAGCTCTCGAACAGCATCAGAACTACATTTCTAGGCAGTCCAACATGCCCTGGAAGTCTTCGACATTGCCGTCGTCTGAGCTGCCTTGAGAAAACACTCTGCTTAGACTTTATCGAGGACCTCGTTCCTGAAGTCACTCTATTCAAGGAGAAATAAAGCATCTTAACATGCTGTGTCGCTCACAGGGCCAGAAACGTGAGAACTTGCCTCGAGGTAAGGCCCTGAAATGCTATGCAGAAGCGGAGGCGTGTAGCAGTTTCCATGAGGCCGTAGTCGCTTATCTTCAGCATTTTAAAGCCAGTAGGCTTTTCAGGACACCTAGGTGCCTCGCCTGGAAACCCTATTCCCTGCAAGAACACTGAGCCCCCTCAGGCTCCCCTGGCCCTTCTAAGCAATATCCAGGCCAGGAGCTTTCCGACTCACAGTGTGTACGCCGAGTGTAGGGCAACACAGTGCACTCTTATTGGAACATCTTGATTTAGCCAGCAATCGCACAGGTTCACGAGCACTGTTAAGCAAGTTCCAACAGGCCGGGCAAGTCGCTCTCATTCCCTAGTTTGAGCTGTACAGAGAAAAACACTAGGCTTCTCCTTCCATTCAGGACTTCCTACCTGAAGTCACCCTGCCTTCTGAAGAAAGACGACCTTGTTTCTATTGCAACTAAAGCACAGTTTTTCCTGTAGCACGGCAGGCTTTTGAAGAGGCACGGGCCCAGAGGCCTAGCTAGGGCTTTCCTTGGTGAGGCCGTTCACTAGATGCAGAACACCCTGCCTCGAGAAGTTGATTCAGGGAAGCAACAATTGTGTACTCTGTGTCTCATTTGACTTGTTAAAAACCACACAGATGTATGCTGCCTGTGCCCATGGAAATGGGCGCATGATGGGACTAGTCTTGCTTTCCATTTGCAAAGCTCCATTCTTGCTTTCGTGAAGCTCCCTGAAATTCTCTGCTGTTGACAGGCCTCTGGCCACTCTAGGCATGGGTCTGGGAAGAAAAGGAGTTTTCTCTGGGTACACACGGAGCATCATTGGTCGGGGTGTGACTCTCCTTGCCATGCTCTAGAGCTAAAGGCAATCTCAACGTGAGTCCTTGCATCGAGGTAAGGCCCTGAGTAACCCTGTAGAAAGGGAGGCATGCAGCTCTTTCCATGAGCTCTTAGTGGAGGTCTGTTTTATTTTAAAGGGAGTACCCTTTTCAGGACTGCTACGCCCTTCGGGTGAGCATCATTTTGGTTCAAAGATCACTGACTACCTCCACACCCCTGTGGGCCTGCTGAGCAGCATTGAGTCCCATACGTCCCACGGAGGGTCTCTGTGTCTGCAGAGTCTCGGGCAACAAACTGTACGTTACTTCAGGAGAGCTACATTTCCAGAGCTCTCGAACAGCATCAGAACTACATTTCTAGGCAGTCCAACATGCCCTGGAAGTCTTCGACATTGCCGTCGTCTGAGCTGCCTTGAGAAAACACTCTGCTTAGACTTTATCGAGGACCTCGTTCCTGAAGTCACTCTATTCAAGGAGAAATACAGCATCTTAACATGCTGTGTCGCTCACAGGGCCAGAAACGTGAGAACTTGCCTCGAGGTAAGGCCCTGAAATGCTATGCAGAAGCGGAGGCGTGTAGCAGTTTCCATGAGGCCGTAGTCGCTTATCTTCAGCATTTTAAAGCCAGTAGGCTTTTCAGGACACCTAGGTGCCTCGCCTGGAAACCCTATTCCCTGCAAGAACACTGAGCCCCCTCAGGCTCCCCTGGCCCTTCTAAGCAATATCCAGGCCAGGAGCTTTCCGACTCACAGTGTGTACGCCGAGTGTAGGGCAACACAGTGCACTCTTATTGGAACATCTTGATTTAGCCAGCAATCGCACAGGTTCACGAGCACTGTTAAGCAAGTTCCAACAGGCCGGGCAAGTCGCTCTCATTCCCTAGTTTGAGCTGTACAGAGAAAAACACTAGGCTTCTCCTTCCATTCAGGACTTCCTACCTGAAGTCACCCTGCCTTCTGAAGAAAGACGACCTTGTTTCTATTGCAACTAAAGCACAGTTTTTCCTGTAGCACGGCAGGCTTTTGAAGAGGCACGGGCCCAGAGGCCTAGCTAGGGCTTTCCTTGGTGAGGCCGTTCACTAGATGCAGAACACCCTGCCTCGAGAAGTTGATTCAGGGAAGCAACAATTGTGTACTCTGTGTCTCATTTGACTTGTTAAAAACCACACAGATGTATGCTGCCTGTGCCCATGGAAATGGGCGCATGATGGGACTAGTCTTGCTTTCCATTTGCAAAGCTCCATTCTTGCTTTCGTGAAGCTCCCTGAAATTCTCTGCTGTTGACAGGCCTCTGGCCACTGGTGGCATGGGTCTGGGAAGAAAAGGAGTTTTCTCTGGGTACACACGGAGCATCATTGGTCGGGGTGTGGCTCTCCTTGCCATGCTCTAGAGCTAAAGGCAATCTCAACGTGAGTCCTTGCATCGAGGTAAGGCCCTGAGTAACCCTGTAGAAAGGGAGGCATGCAGCTCTTTCCATGAGCTCTTAGTGGAGGTCTGTTTTATTTTAAAGGGAGTACCCTTTTCAGGACTGCTACGCCCTTCGGGTGAGCATCATTTTGGTTCAAAGATCACTGACTACCTCCACACCCCTGTGGGCCTGCTGAGCAGCATTGAGTCCCATACGTCCCACGGAGGGTCTCTGTGTCTGCAGAGTCTCGGGCAACAAACTGTACGTTACTTCAGGAGAGCTACATTTCCAGAGCTCTCGAACAGCATCAGAACTACATTTCTAGGCAGTCCAACATGCCCTGGAAGTCTTCGACATTGCCGTCGTCTGAGCTGCCTTGAGAAAACACTCTGCTTAGACTTTATCGAGGACCTCGTTCCTGAAGTCACTCTATTCAAGGAGAAATAAAGCATCTTAACATGCTGTGTCGCTCACAGGGCCAGAAACGTGAGAACTTGCCTCGAGGTAAGGCCCTGAAATGCTATGCAGAAGCGGAGGCGTGTAGCAGTTTCCATGAGGCCGTAGTCGCTTATCTTCAGCATTTTAAAGCCAGTAGGCTTTTCAGGACACCTAGGTGCCTCGCCTGGAAACCCTATTCCCTGCAAGAACACTGAGCCCCCTCAGGCTCCCCTGGCCCTTCTAAGCAATATCCAGGCCAGGAGCTTTCCGACTCACAGTGTGTACGCCGAGTGTAGGGCAACACAGTGCACTCTTATTGGAACATCTTGATTTAGCCAGCAATCGCACAGGTTCACGAGCACTGTTAAGCAAGTTCCAACAGGCCGGGCAAGTCGCTCTCATTCCCTAGTTTGAGCTGTACAGAGAAAAACACTAGGCTTCTCCTTCCATTCAGGACTTCCTACCTGAAGTCACCCTGCCTTCTGAAGAAAGACGACCTTGTTTCTATTGCAACTAAAGCACAGTTTTTCCTGTAGCACGGCAGGCTTTTGAAGAGGCACGGGCCCAGAGGCCTAGCTAGGGCTTTCCTTGGTGAGGCCGTTCACTAGATGCAGAACACCCTGCCTCGAGAAGTTGATTCAGGGAAGCAACAATTGTGTACTCTGTGTCTCATTTGACTTGTTAAAAACCACACAGATGTATGCTGCCTGTGCCCATGGAAATGGGCGCATGATGGGACTAGTCTTGCTTTCCATTTGCAAAGCTCCATTCTTGCTTTCGTGAAGCTCCCTGAAATTCTCTGCTGTTGACAGGCCTCTGGCCACTGGTGGCATGGGTCTGGGAAGAAAAGGAGTTTTCTCTGGGTACACACGGAGCATCATTGGTCGGGGTGTGGCTCTCCTTGCCATGCTCTAGAGCTAAAGGCAATCTCAACGTGAGTCCTTGCATCGAGGTAAGGCCCTGAGTAACCCTGTAGAAAGGGAGGCATGCAGCTCTTTCCATGAGCTCTTAGTGGAGGTCTGTTTTATTTTAAAGGGAGTACCCTTTTCAGGACTGCTACGCCCTTCGGGTGAGCATCATTTTGGTTCAAAGATCACTGACTACCTCCACACCCCTGTGGGCCTGCTGAGCAGCATTGAGTCCCATACGTCCCACGGAGGGTCTCTGTGTCTGCAGAGTCTCGGGCAACAAACTGTACGTTACTTCAGGAGAGCTACATTTCCAGAGCTCTCGAACAGCATCAGAACTACATTTCTAGGCAGTCCAACATGCCCTGGAAGTCTTCGACATTGCCGTCGTCTGAGCTGCCTTGAGAAAACACTCTGCTTAGACTTTATCGAGGACCTCGTTCCTGAAGTCACTCTATTCAAGGAGAAATAAAGCATCTTAACATGCTGTGTCGCTCACAGGGCCAGAAACGTGAGAACTTGCCTCGAGGTAAGGCCCTGAAATGCTATGCAGAAGCGGAGGCGTGTAGCAGTTTCCATGAGGCCGTAGTCGCTTATCTTCAGCATTTTAAAGCCAGTAGGCTTTTCAGGACACCTAGGTGCCTCGCCTGGAAACCCTATTCCCTGCAAGAACACTGAGCCCCCTCAGGCTCCCCTGGCCCTTCTAAGCAATATCCAGGCCAGGAGCTTTCCGACTCACAGTGTGTACGCCGAGTGTAGGGCAACACAGTGCACTCTTATTGGAACATCTTGATTTAGCCAGCAATCGCACAGGTTCACGAGCACTGTTAAGCAAGTTCCAACAGGCCGGGCAAGTCGCTCTCATTCCCTAGTTTGAGCTGTACAGAGAAAAACACTAGGCTTCTCCTTCCATTCAGGACTTCCTACCTGAAGTCACCCTGCCTTCTGAAGAAAGACGACCTTGTTTCTATTGCAACTAAAGCACAGTTTTTCCTGTAGCACGGCAGGCTTTTGAAGAGGCACGGGCCCAGAGGCCTAGCTAGGGCTTTCCTTGGTGAGGCCGTTCACTAGATGCAGAACACCCTGCCTCGAGAAGTTGATTCAGGGAAGCAACAATTGTGTACTCTGTGTCTCATTTGACTTGTTAAAAACCACACAGATGTATGCTGCCTGTGCCCATGGAAATGGGCGCATGATGGGACTAGTCTTGCTTTCCATTTGCAAAGCTCCATTCTTGCTTTCGTGAAGCTCCCTGAAATTCTCTGCTGTTGACAGGCCTCTGGCCACTCTAGGCATGGGTCTGGGAAGAAAAGGAGTTTTCTCTGGGTACACACGGAGCATCATTGGTCGGGGTGTGGCTCTCCTTGCCATGCTCTAGAGCTAAAGGCAATCTCAACGTGAGTCCTTGCATCGAGGTAAGGCCCTGAGTAACCCTGTAGAAAGGGAGGCATGCAGCTCTTTCCATGAGCTCTTAGTGGAGGTCTGTTTTATTTTAAAGGGAGTACCCTTTTCAGGACTGCTACGCCCTTCGGGTGAGCATCATTTTGGTTCAAAGATCACTGACTACCTCCACACCCCTGTGGGCCTGCTGAGCAGCATTGAGTCCCATACGTCCCACGGAGGGTCTCTGTGTCTGCAGAGTCTCGGGCAACAAACTGTACGTTACTTCAGGAGAGCTACATTTCCAGAGCTCTCGAACAGCATCAGAACTACATTTCTAGGCAGTCCAACATGCCCTGGAAGTCTTCGACATTGCCGTCGTCTGAGCTGCCTTGAGAAAACACTCTGCTTAGACTTTATCGAGGACCTCGTTCCTGAAGTCACTCTATTCAAGGAGAAATAAAGCATCTTAACATGCTGTGTCGCTCACAGGGCCAGAAACGTGAGAACTTGCCTCGAGGTAAGGCCCTGAAATGCTATGCAGAAGCGGAGGCGTGTAGCAGTTTCCATGAGGCCGTAGTCGCTTATCTTCAGCATTTTAAAGCCAGTAGGCTTTTCAGGACACCTAGGTGCCTCGCCTGGAAACCCTATTCCCTGCAAGAACACTGAGCCCCCTCAGGCTCCCCTGGCCCTTCTAAGCAATATCCAGGCCAGGAGCTTTCCGACTCACAGTGTGTACGCCGAGTGTAGGGCAACACAGTGCACTCTTATTGGAACATCTTGATTTAGCCAGCAATCGCACAGGTTCACGAGCACTGTTAAGCAAGTTCCAACAGGCCGGGCAAGTCGCTCTCATTCCCTAGTTTGAGCTGTACAGAGAAAAACACTAGGCTTCTCCTTCCATTCAGGACTTCCTACCTGAAGTCACCCTGCCTTCTGAAGAAAGACGACCTTGTTTCTATTGCAACTAAAGCACAGTTTTTCCTGTAGCACGGCAGGCTTTTGAAGAGGCACGGGCCCAGAGGCCTAGCTAGGGCTTTCCTTGGTGAGGCCGTTCACTAGATGCAGAACACCCTGCCTCGAGAAGTTGATTCAGGGAAGCAACAATTGTGTACTCTGTGTCTCATTTGACTTGTTAAAAACCACACAGATGTATGCTGCCTGTGCCCATGGAAATGGGCGCATGATGGGACTAGTCTTGCTTTCCATTTGCAAAGCTCCATTCTTGCTTTCGTGAAGCTCCCTGAAATTCTCTGCTGTTGACAGGCCTCTGGCCACTGGTGGCATGGGTCTGGGAAGAAAAGGAGTTTTCTCTGGGTACACACGGAGCATCATTGGTCGGGGTGTGGCTCTCCTTGCCATGCTCTAGAGCTAAAGGCAATCTCAACGTGAGTCCTTGCATCGAGGTAAGGCCCTGAGTAACCCTGTAGAAAGGGAGGCATGCAGCTCTTTCCATGAGCTCTTAGTGGAGGTCTGTTTTATTTTAAAGGGAGTACCCTTTTCAGGACTGCTACGCCCTTCGGGTGAGCATCATTTTGGTTCAAAGATCACTGACTACCTCCACACCCCTGTGGGCCTGCTGAGCAGCATTGAGTCCCATACGTCCCACGGAGGGTCTCTGTGTCTGCAGAGTCTCGGGCAACAAACTGTACGTTACTTCAGGAGAGCTACATTTCCAGAGCTCTCGAACAGCATCAGAACTACATTTCTAGGCAGTCCAACATGCCCTGGAAGTCTTCGACATTGCCGTCGTCTGAGCTGCCTTGAGAAAACACTCTGCTTAGACTTTATCGAGGACCTCGTTCCTGAAGTCACTCTATTCAAGGAGAAATAAAGCATCTTAACATGCTGTGTCGCTCACAGGGCCAGAAACGTGAGAACTTGCCTCGAGGTAAGGCCCTGAAATGCTATGCAGAAGCGGAGGCGTGTAGCAGTTTCCATGAGGCCGTAGTCGCTTATCTTCAGCATTTTAAAGCCAGTAGGCTTTTCAGGACACCTAGGTGCCTCGCCTGGAAACCCTATTCCCTGCAAGAACACTGAGCCCCCTCAGGCTCCCCTGGCCCTTCTAAGCAATATCCAGGCCAGGAGCTTTCCGACTCACAGTGTGTACGCCGAGTGTAGGGCAACACAGTGCACTCTTATTGGAACATCTTGATTTAGCCAGCAATCGCACAGGTTCACGAGCACTGTTAAGCAAGTTCCAACAGGCCGGGCAAGTCGCTCTCATTCCCTAGTTTGAGCTGTACAGAGAAAAACACTAGGCTTCTCCTTCCATTCAGGACTTCCTACCTGAAGTCACCCTGCCTTCTGAAGAAAGACGACCTTGTTTCTATTGCAACTAAAGCACAGTTTTTCCTGTAGCACGGCAGGCTTTTGAAGAGGCACGGGCCCAGAGGCCTAGCTAGGGCTTTCCTTGGTGAGGCCGTTCACTAGATGCAGAACACCCTGCCTCGAGAAGTTGATTCAGGGAAGCAACAATTGTGTACTCTGTGTCTCATTTGACTTGTTAAAAACCACACAGATGTATGCTGCCTGTGCCCATGGAAATGGGCGCATGATGGGACTAGTCTTGCTTTCCATTTGCAAAGCTCCATTCTTGCTTTCGTGAAGCTCCCTGAAATTCTCTGCTGTTGACAGGCCTCTGGCCACTCTAGGCATGGGTCTGGGAAGAAAAGGAGTTTTCTCTGGGTACACACGGAGCATCATTGGTCGGGGTGTGGCTCTCCTTGCCATGCTCTAGAGCTAAAGGCAATCTCAACGTGAGTCCTTGCATCGAGGTAAGGCCCTGAGTAACCCTGTAGAAAGGGAGGCATGCAGCTCTTTCCATGAGCTCTTAGTGGAGGTCTGTTTTATTTTAAAGGGAGTACCCTTTTCAGGACTGCTACGCCCTTCGGGTGAGCATCATTTTGGTTCAAAGATCACTGACTACCTCCACACCCCTGTGGGCCTGCTGAGCAGCATTGAGTCCCATACGTCCCACGGAGGGTCTCTGTGTCTGCAGAGTCTCGGGCAACAAACTGTACGTTACTTCAGGAGAGCTACATTTCCAGAGCTCTCGAACAGCATCAGAACTACATTTCTAGGCAGTCCAACATGCCCTGGAAGTCTTCGACATTGCCGTCGTCTGAGCTGCCTTGAGAAAACACTCTGCTTAGACTTTATCGAGGACCTCGTTCCTGAAGTCACTCTATTCAAGGAGAAATACAGCATCTTAACATGCTGTGTCGCTCACAGGGCCAGAAACGTGAGAACTTGCCTCGAGGTAAGGCCCTGAAATGCTATGCAGAAGCGGAGGCGTGTAGCAGTTTCCATGAGGCCGTAGTCGCTTATCTTCAGCATTTTAAAGCCAGTAGGCTTTTCAGGACACCTAGGTGCCTCGCCTGGAAACCCTATTCCCTGCAAGAACACTGAGCCCCCTCAGGCTCCCCTGGCCCTTCTAAGCAATATCCAGGCCAGGAGCTTTCCGACTCACAGTGTGTACGCCGAGTGTAGGGCAACACAGTGCACTCTTATTGGAACATCTTGATTTAGCCAGCAATCGCACAGGTTCACGAGCACTGTTAAGCAAGTTCCAACAGGCCGGGCAAGTCGCTCTCATTCCCTAGTTTGAGCTGTACAGAGAAAAACACTAGGCTTCTCCTTCCATTCAGGACTTCCTACCTGAAGTCACCCTGCCTTCTGAAGAAAGACGACCTTGTTTCTATTGCAACTAAAGCACAGTTTTTCCTGTAGCACGGCAGGCTTTTGAAGAGGCACGGGCCCAGAGGCCTAGCTAGGGCTTTCCTTGGTGAGGCCGTTCACTAGATGCAGAACACCCTGCCTCGAGAAGTTGATTCAGGGAAGCAACAATTGTGTACTCTGTGTCTCATTTGACTTGTTAAAAACCACACAGATGTATGCTGCCTGTGCCCATGGAAATGGGCGCATGATGGGACTAGTCTTGCTTTCCATTTGCAAAGCTCCATTCTTGCTTTCGTGAAGCTCCCTGAAATTCTCTGCTGTTGACAGGCCTCTGGCCACTCTAGGCATGGGTCTGGGAAGAAAAGGAGTTTTCTCTGGGTACACACGGAGCATCATTGGTCGGGGTGTGGCTCTCCTTGCCATGCTCTAGAGCTAAAGGCAATCTCAACGTGAGTCCTTGCATCGAGGTAAGGCCCTGAGTAACCCTGTAGAAAGGGAGGCATGCAGCTCTTTCCATGAGCTCTTAGTGGAGGTCTGTTTTATTTTAAAGGGAGTACCCTTTTCAGGACTGCTACGCCCTTCGGGTGAGCATCATTTTGGTTCAAAGATCACTGACTACCTCCACACCCCTGTGGGCCTGCTGAGCAGCATTGAGTCCCATACGTCCCACGGAGGGTCTCTGTGTCTGCAGAGTCTCGGGCAACAAACTGTACGTTACTTCAGGAGAGCTACATTTCCAGAGCTCTCGAACAGCATCAGAACTACATTTCTAGGCAGTCCAACATGCCCTGGAAGTCTTCGACATTGCCGTCGTCTGAGCTGCCTTGAGAAAACACTCTGCTTAGACTTTATCGAGGACCTCGTTCCTGAAGTCACTCTATTCAAGGAGAAATAAAGCATCTTAACATGCTGTGTCGCTCACAGGGCCAGAAACGTGAGAACTTGCCTCGAGGTAAGGCCCTGAAATGCTATGCAGAAGCGGAGGCGTGTAGCAGTTTCCATGAGGCCGTAGTCGCTTATCTTCAGCATTTTAAAGCCAGTAGGCTTTTCAGGACACCTAGGTGCCTCGCCTGGAAACCCTATTCCCTGCAAGAACACTGAGCCCCCTCAGGCTCCCCTGGCCCTTCTAAGCAATATCCAGGCCAGGAGCTTTCCGACTCACAGTGTGTACGCCGAGTGTAGGGCAACACAGTGCACTCTTATTGGAACATCTTGATTTAGCCAGCAATCGCACAGGTTCACGAGCACTGTTAAGCAAGTTCCAACAGGCCGGGCAAGTCGCTCTCATTCCCTAGTTTGAGCTGTACAGAGAAAAACACTAGGCTTCTCCTTCCATTCAGGACTTCCTACCTGAAGTCACCCTGCCTTCTGAAGAAAGACGACCTTGTTTCTATTGCAACTAAAGCACAGTTTTTCCTGTAGCACGGCAGGCTTTTGAAGAGGCACGGGCCCAGAGGCCTAGCTAGGGCTTTCCTTGGTGAGGCCGTTCACTAGATGCAGAACACCCTGCCTCGAGAAGTTGATTCAGGGAAGCAACAATTGTGTACTCTGTGTCTCATTTGACTTGTTAAAAACCACACAGATGTATGCTGCCTGTGCCCATGGAAATGGGCGCATGATGGGACTAGTCTTGCTTTCCATTTGCAAAGCTCCATTCTTGCTTTCGTGAAGCTCCCTGAAATTCTCTGCTGTTGACAGGCCTCTGGCCACTCTAGGCATGGGTCTGGGAAGAAAAGGAGTTTTCTCTGGGTACACACGGAGCATCATTGGTCGGGGTGTGGCTCTCCTTGCCATGCTCTAGAGCTAAAGGCAATCTCAACGTGAGTCCTTGCATCGAGGTAAGGCCCTGAGTAACCCTGTAGAAAGGGAGGCATGCAGCTCTTTCCATGAGCTCTTAGTGGAGGTCTGTTTTATTTTAAAGGGAGTACCCTTTTCAGGACTGCTACGCCCTTCGGGTGAGCATCATTTTGGTTCAAAGATCACTGACTACCTCCACACCCCTGTGGGCCTGCTGAGCAGCATTGAGTCCCATACGTCCCACGGAGGGTCTCTGTGTCTGCAGAGTCTCGGGCAACAAACTGTACGTTACTTCAGGAGAGCTACATTTCCAGAGCTCTCGAACAGCATCAGAACTACATTTCTAGGCAGTCCAACATGCCCTGGAAGTCTTCGACATTGCCGTCGTCTGAGCTGCCTTGAGAAAACACTCTGCTTAGACTTTATCGAGGACCTCGTTCCTGAAGTCACTCTATTCAAGGAGAAATACAGCATCTTAACATGCTGTGTCGCTCACAGGGCCAGAAACGTGAGAACTTGCCTCGAGGTAAGGCCCTGAAATGCTATGCAGAAGCGGAGGCGTGTAGCAGTTTCCATGAGGCCGTAGTCGCTTATCTTCAGCATTTTAAAGCCAGTAGGCTTTTCAGGACACCTAGGTGCCTCGCCTGGAAACCCTATTCCCTGCAAGAACACTGAGCCCCCTCAGGCTCCCCTGGCCCTTCTAAGCAATATCCAGGCCAGGAGCTTTCCGACTCACAGTGTGTACGCCGAGTGTAGGGCAACACAGTGCACTCTTATTGGAACATCTTGATTTAGCCAGCAATCGCACAGGTTCACGAGCACTGTTAAGCAAGTTCCAACAGGCCGGGGAAGTCGCTCTCATTCCCTAGTTTGAGCTGTACAGAGAAAAACAGTAAGCTTCTCCTTCCATTCAGGACTTCTTACCTGAAGTCACCCTGCCTCCTGAAGAAAGACGACCTTGTTTCTATTGCAACTAAAGCACAGTTTTTCCTGTAGCACGGCAGGCTTTTGAAGAGGCACGATCCCAGAGGCCTGGCTAGGGCTTTTCTTGGTGAGGCCATTCACTACATGCAGGACACCCTGCCTCGAGAAGTTGATTCAGGGAAACAACCAGTGTGTACTCTGTGTCTCTTTTGACTTGTTAGAAACCACACAGATGTATTCTGCCTGTGCCCATGGAAATGGGGGCATGATGGTACTAGCCTTGCTTTCCGTTTGGAAACCTCCATTCTTGCTTCCGTGAAGCTCCCTGAAATTCTCTGCTGTTGACAGGCCTCTGGCCACTGTAGGCATGGGTCTGGGAAGAAAAGGAGTTTTCTCTGGCTACACACGGAGCTTCATTGGCCGGGGTGGGGCGCACCTTGCCATGCTCTAGAGCTAAAGGGAATCTCAACGTGAGTCCCTGCCTCGAGGTAAGGCCCTGAGTAGCCCTGTAGAAAGGGAGGGATGCAGCTCTTTCCATGAGCTCTTAGTGGAGGTCTGTTTTATTTTAAAGGAAGAACCCTTTGCAGGACTCCTACGCCCTTCGGGTGAGCATCATTTTGGTTCCTAGATCACTGACTCCCTCCACACCCCTGTGGGCCTGCTCAGCAGCATTGAGTCCCATACGTCCTACGGAGGCCCTCTGTGTCTGCAGAGTTTCGGGGAACACACTGTACGTTACTTCAGGAGAGCTACATTTCCAGAGCACTCGAAAAGCATCAGAACCACATTTCTACGCAGTCCAGCATGCCCTGGAAGTCTTCGACATTGCCCTCGTCTGAGCTGCCTTGAGAAAACACTCTGCTTAGACTTTATCGAGGACCTCGTTCCTGAAGTCACTCTATTCAAAGAGAAATACAGCATCTTAACATGCTGTGTCGCTCACAGGGCAAGCATCGTGAGAACTTGCCTCGAGGTAAGGCCATGAAATGCTATGCAGAAGCGGAGGCGTGTAGCAGTTTCCATGAGGCCGTAGTCGCTTCTCTTCAGCATTTTAAACCAGTACGCTTTTCAGGACACCTAGGTGCCTCGCTTGGAAACCCTATTACCTGCAAGAACACTGAGTACCCTCAGGCTCCCCTGGCCCTTCTAAGCAATATCCAGGTCAGGAGCTTTCCCACTCACAGTGTGTATGCCGAGTGTAGGGCAACACAGTGCACTCTTATTGGGACATCTTGATTTAGCTAGCAATCGCACAGGTTCACGACCACCGTTAAGCAAGTTCCAACATGCCGTGGAAGTCGCACTCATTCCCTAGTCTGAGCTGCACAGAGAAACACACTAGGCTTCTCCTTCCAATCAGGACCCCCTACCTGAATTCACCCTGCCTCCCGGAGAAAGACGGCTTGCATTCCTATTGCAACTAAAGCACAATTTTACCTGTAGCACTGCAGGTTTTTGAAGAGGTAAGGTCCCGCAGGCCTGGCTAGGGCTTTCCTTGGTGATGCCATTCACTACATGCAGGACACCCTGCCTCCAGAAGTTGATTCAGGGAAACAACCAGTGTGTACTCTGTGTCTCTTTTGACTTGTTAAAAACCACAGAGATGTATGTTTCCGGTGCCCATGGAAATGGGGGCATGACGGGGCTAGCCTTAATTTACATTTGGAAAATCCATTCTTGCTTTCGTGAAGCTCCCTGAAATTCTCTGCTGTAGACAGGCCCTTGGCCACTGTAGGCTTGGGTCTGGGAAGAAAATGAGTTTTCTCTGGCTACACCCGGAGCTTCATTGGCCGGGATGAGGCGCACCTTACCATGCTCTAGAGCTAAAGGGAATCTCAACGTGAGTCCTTGCCTCGAGGTAAGGCCCTGAGTAGCCCTGCAGAAAGGGAGGCATGCAGCTCTTTCCATTAGCTCTTAGTCGCTGTTCTAGTTTTCTTTAAAGGAAGTACCCTTTTCAGGACCTCTAGGCCCCTCGGTTGAGCATCATTTTTGTTCCAAGATCTCTGAGTACCTCCACACCCCTGTAGGCCTGCTGAGCAACAAAAGGCCCATTGGTCCCTCGGAGGTCCTCTGTGTCTGCTGAGTCCTGGGCAACACACTGCACTCTTTCTTGTGATATCTTGATTCACAGCACTCGCACAGGTTCAAGAGCAACGTTCAAGCAAGTTCCAACATGCCGTGGAAATCGCACTCAATCCCTAGTCTGAGCTGCACTGAGAAAAACACTAGGCTTCTCCTTCCAATCAGAACCTCCAACCTGAAGTCACCCTGCCTCCAGGAAAAAGACGGCTTGCTTTCCTTTTTACAAGTAAAGCACAGTTTTTCCTGTAGCACTGCAGGCTTTTGAAAAGGCACGGTCCCAGAGGCCTCCTAGGGCGTTCCTTGGTGAGGCCTCAGGCCCAGTGGCCTGGCTAGGGCGTTCCTTGGTGAGGCCGCTCACTAGATGCAGGACACCGTTCCTCGAGAAGTTGATTCAGGGAAGCAACCAGTGTGTACTCGGTGTCTCTTTTGACTTGTTAAAAACCACACAGATGTATGCTGCCTGTGCCCATGGAAATGGGGGCGTGATGGGACTAGCCTTGTATTCCGTTTGGAAACCTCCTTTCTTGCTGCCGTGAAGCTCCCTGAAATTCTCTGCTGTTGACAGGCCTCTGGCCACTGTAGGCATGTGTCTGGGAAGAAAATGAGTTTTCTCTGGGTACACACGGAGCTTCATTGGCCGGGGTTGGGTACACCTTGCCTAGCTCTAGAGGTAAAGGGAGTCTCAACGTGATTCCTTGCCTCGAGGTAAGGCCCTGAGTAACCCTGCAGAAAGGGAGGCATTCAGCTCTTTCCATTAGCTCTTAGTCGCCGTTCTGATTTACTTTAAAGGAAGTACCCTTTTCAGGACCTCTAGGCCCCTCGGTTGAGCATCATTTTTGATCCAAGATCTCTGAGTACCTCCACAACCCTGTAGGCCTGCTGAGCAACAACGAGGCCCATTGGTTCCTCGGAAGTCCTCTGTGTCTGCTGAGTCATGGGCAACACACTGCACTCTTTCTTGTGATATCTTGATTCACAGCACTCGCACAGGTTCAAGAGCAACGTTCAAGCAAGTTCCAACATGCCGTGGAAATCGCACTCAATCCCTAGTCTGAGCTGCACAGAGAAAAACACTAGGCTTCTCCTTCCAATCAGGACCTCCTACCTGAAGTCACCCTGCATCCAGGAGAAAGACGGCTTGCTTTCCTTTTTACAAGTAAAGCACAGTTTTCCCTGTAGCACTGCAGGCTTTTGAAAAGGCACGGTCCCAGAGGCCTGCCTAGGGCGTTCCTTGGTGAGGCCTCGGGCCCAGTGGCCTGGCTAGGGCGTTCCTTGGTGAGGCCGTTCACTAGATGCAGAACACCGTTCCTCGAGAAGTTGATTCAGGGAAGCAACCAGTGTGTACACGGTGTCTCTTTTGACTTGTTAAAAACCACAGAGATCTATGCTGCCTGTGCCCATGGAAATGGGGGCATGATGGGACTAGCCTTGCATTCCGTTTGGAAACCTCCTTTCTTGATGCCGTGAAGCTCCCTGAAATTCTCTGCTGTTGACAGGCCTCTGGCCACTGTAGGCATGGGTCTGGGATAAAAATGAGTTTTCTCTGGGTACACACGGAGCTTCATTGGCCGGGGTTGGGCTCACCTTGCCTAGCTCTAGAGCTAAAGGGAGTCTCAACGTGATTCCTTGCCTCGAGGTAAGGCCCTGAGTAGCCCTGCAGAAAGGGAGGCATGCAGCTCTTTCCATGAGCTCTGAGTGGAGGGCTGTTTTATTTTAAAGGAAGTACCCTTTTCAGGACTCCTACGCCCTTGTGGAGAGCATCATTTTGGTTCCAAGATCACTGACTCCCTCCACACCCCTGTGGGCCTGCTGAGCAGCATTGAGTCCCATACGTCCAACGGAGGCCCTCTCTGTCTGCAGAGTCTCAGGCAACACACTGTACGTTACTTCAGCAGAGCTACATTTCCGGAGCACTCGAACAGCATCAGAACCACATTTCTAGTCAGTTCAACATGCCCTGGATGTATTCGACATTGCCCTCGTCTGAGTTGCCCTGAGAAAACACTCTGCTTAAAATTTAACGAGGACCTCGTTCCTGAAGTCACTCTATTCAAGGAGAAATACAGCATCTTAACATGCTGTGTCGCTCACAAGGCAAGAAACGTGAGAACGTACCTCGAGGTAAGTCCATGAAATGCTATGCAGAAGCAGAGGCGTATAGCAGTTTCCATGAGGCCGTAGTCGCTTATCTTCAGCATTTTAGCCACTACACTTTTCAGGACACCTAGGTGCCTCGCCTGGAAACCCTATTCCCTGCAAGAACACTGAGTACCCTCAGTCTCCCCTGGCCCTTCTAAGCAATATCCAGGCCAGGAGCTTTCCGACTCACATTGTGTATGCCGAGTGTAGGGCAACACAGTGGACCCTTATTGAAACATATTGATTGAGCCAGCATCGCACATGTTCACGAGCACCGTTAAGCAAGTTCCAACAGGCCGTGGAAGTCGCTCTCATTCCCTAGTTTGAGCTGTACAGAGAGAAACAGTAAGCTTCTCCTTCCATTAAGGACCTCCTACATGAAGTCACCCTGCCTCCTGAAGAAAGACGACCTCGTTTCTATTGCAACTAAAGCACAGTTTCTCCTGTAGCACGGCAGGCTTTTGAAGAGGCACGGGCCCAGAGGCCTACCTAGGGCTTAGCTTGGTGAGGCCGTTCACTAGAAGCAGAACACCCTGCCTCGAGAAGTTGATTCAGGGAAGCAACAACTGTGTACTCTGTGTCTCATTTGACTTGTTAAAAACCACACAGATGTATGCTGCCTGTGCCCATGGAAATGGGCGCATGATGGGACTAGCCTTGCTTTCCGTTTGGAAACCTCCATTCTTGCTTCCGTGAAGCTCCCTGAAATTCTCTGCTGTTGACAGGCCTCTGGCCACTGTAGGCATGGGTCTGGGAAGAAAATGAGTTTTCTCTGGCTACACACGGAGCTTCATTGGCCGGGGTGGGGCGCACCTTGCCAGGCTCTAGAGCTAAAGGGAATCTCAACGTGAGTCCCTGCCTCGAGGTAAGGCCCTGAGTAGCCCTGCAGAACGGGAGGCATGCAGCTCTTTCCATGAGCTCTTAGTGGAAGTCTCTTTTATTTTAAAGGAAGTACCCTTTTCAGGACTGCTACGCCCTTCGGGTGAGCATCATTTTGGTTCAAAGATCACTGACTACATCCACACCCCTGTGGGCCTGCTGAGCAGCATTGAGTCCCATACGTCCCACGGAGGGTCCCTGTGTCTGCAGAGTCTCGGGCAACACACTGTACGTTACTTCAGGAGAGCTACATTTCCAGAGCACTCGAACAGCATCAGAACTACATTTCTAGGCAGTCCAACATGCCCTGGAAGTCTTCGACATTGCCCTCGTCTGAGCTGCCCTGAGAAAACACTCTGCTTAGACTTTATCGAGGACCTCGTTCCTGAAGTCACTCGATTCAAGGAGAAATACAGCATCTTAACATGCTGTGTCGCTCACAGGGCAAGAAACGTGAGAACTTGCCTCGAGGTAAGGCCCTGAAATGCTATGCAGAAGCGGAGGCGTGTAGCAGTTTCTATGAGGCCATAGTCGCTTATCTTTAGCATTTTAACGCCAGTAGGCTTTTCAGGACACCTAGGTGCCTCGCCTGGAAACTCTATTCCCTGCAAGAACACTGAGTACCTTCAGGCTCCCCTGGCCCTTCTAAGCAATATCCAGGCCAGGAGCTTTCCGACTCACAGTGTGTATGCCGAGGGTAGGGCTACACATTGCACTCTTATTGGGACATCTTGTTTTAGCCAGCAATCCCACAGGTTCACGAGCACCATTCTAGCAAGTTCCAACATGCCGTGGAAGTCGCACTCATTCCCTAGTCTGAGCTGCACAGAGAAAAACACTAGGCTTCTCCTTCCAATCAGGACCCCCTACCTGAATTCACCTTGCCTCCAGGAGAAAGAAATCTTGCGTTCCTATTGCAACTAAAGCACAGTTTTTCCTGTAGCACTGCAGGCTTTTGAAGAGGCATGGTCCCAGAGGCCTGG